>NC_132905.1:1037500-1348500 GCF_047675955.1 Chlorocebus sabaeus | reverse complement strand
GTCCGACTCAGCTGGGGCAGGATCCTGGCATAGTGCTGGGGTGAGCCTCGTGCAGGCATCTCGGGAATCCACAGTGTAGCCTCGGAAACACAGCAAGCTCTACTTTGGGGACAGCTCTCTGGGCATCCACAGGGAGCCTCTGCTGGCGTGCGATGTGTCACGAGTGACAGCACAAGAGAGGGAAGACTTCCGTGAGGAGTAGAAAGGAAGGCCCTGGTCTGCCCGGGGTGGATGGCCGCAGGGCCCCTTGCTATCTGAGTCACCTCCCCAGTGCTGCTGAGCATGCAGGCTGTGGTCACAGCCGCACATCTCCTGTCCTGGGCCCTCGCCCACTCACCTGAGCTCCCCCACCCCTGCTCCTCTGCCTAGCCACTCCCTCCTAGAGTTGAGCCTGGGGGAGCCCAGAGAGGATGGGAGCTGCCCCGGGCTACACAGCAAGTACGTGCCTGAGAGCTGGAAGCAGCTCTCCTAACCCCTTGCCTGGGCATCTCTTCTCCTGCAGGCTGTTTCCTCTGCGAGAACCGGGAGTGAACTGGCATGCCAAGCCCCTCACGCTCAGGGAAGTCGAGGTGAGCCAGGCCTTGGCTGTGGCTGGAGGGGGAGATGGGGAGGCCTGGGCAAGCCACGCCTCTTCAGAGACAGAGTCACATCTGACAGCAGGCATTGAGTGCCTCCTCTGGGGCCCCTTGAAAGGCAGAGGTCCAGTATGATGACCTCTAGTATGACCTTCCCTCCCCAGTGGTTCTCGCCCCACTAGGCATCTAGAGAAACCTAATTTCCGAGGCTGTTTGTCCCCATGTGGGGGTCTGGGACTGAGCTCCTGAGAGACCTGGAATGGTGGGATTTGCCTTTCTCACCACTGGTTTAGGCTGGAGTGGGGTCACCCAAGTCTGGAAGCTGCCCCTGAAGGATGCAGGGACTTAGAGAGCCAAGGGGCCCCTCCTGGCGCTTTCCCGTGGCCAGGGCCTTCCTCTCGGGGGAGGGCAGCAGCCTCGGGCCCTGGCAAGAGCTCGGAGCAGCTCAGAGGAGAAATGAAGACTTGAATGTGTCTCTTGTCACTTTACCCTAAAAGTCTAAGTTCAGGCCAGGCGCCATGGCTCACATTTGTAATCCCCACACTGTGGGAGGCTGAGGCAGGTGGACCACCTGAGGTCAGGAGTTTGAGACCAGCCTGACCAACGTGACAAAACCCCGTCTCTACTAAAAATACAAGAAAAATAGTCAGGCGTGGTGGTGGGCACCTGTAATCCCAGCTACCTGGGAGGCAGAGATTGCAGTGACTGAGATTGCACCACTGCACTCCAGCCTGGGCAACAGAGCAAGATTCTGTCTCTAAATGTATGTATGTATGTATATGTGTGTGTATGTGTGTATGTCTGTCTGTCTAGTCCAGGCCTCTGAGTGAGTCGGGACCCAAGGCCACCCCCACACTCCCCGAGAGAACTGGGGCTTCAGGGATGGGCCTGAGCTCTCCAAGGGGGTCTTTTCCAGGTGTTTAAAAGCTCCCAGGAGATCCAGGAGAGGCTTGTCCGGGCCTACGAACTCATGCTGGGCTTCTACGGGATCCGGCTGGAGGACCGAGGCACAGGCACAGTGGGCCGAGCCCAGAACTACCAGAAGCGCTTCCAGAACCTGAACTGGTGAGGCCCCGCGACTCCTGCCCGCCCCCAGCCCCAGCACAGAACAGGGTCACGTCAGGTTTCGGGCAGGTCACAGAGCGCTGCTGCAGACACACAACTCCAGGGCCGCTTGGGCAAGGACCAAGGCCCTGAGCCCCTCCTTGCTGCCTGTAGAGCCAGGCGGTCGGTCCCTCCCCAGTAGGGTTGGTGAGAAGGTGAAGAATGCTGTTCCTGCACCCGGGAGGGGGCAGTCCGCACAGAGAAGCAAGCAAGGGTGAGGGAGAATCTGCAGTGGCACAGCCAGCTCTCACAGGGTGATCAAGGCCCCTGTACCCTGGAGGGGCCCCTTGTGGTTCTTGTCCAGCCAGCTCCTCCCCACCAGGGGGACTCGGGGTACAGCCACCCTCTAGGTGATGTGTCAGTATCCCCACCTCCAGCCCCCCTGTGTCTAGGGCCCACAGGCCATTTTCATGGGGACAGCGTGAGTCCTCCCCTGGGCCCAGGGAGGCAAATGGAGAGAAAGACTGGATCGTGGGCCGGGATGGGGAGACTCCCGTGGAGCTGGGTGGGAGTGCAGGCCAGGACAGGATGTGGCCCAGCAGGAGGGGCCCCGGCCATTGACCTCTGCTGACCCGAACCTCCCACAGGCGCAGCCACAACAACCTCCGCATCACGCGCATCCTCAAGTCGCTGGGTGAGCTGGGCCTTGAGCACTTCCAGGCGCCGCTGGTCCGCTTCTTCCTGGAGGAGACGCTGGTGCGGCGGGAGCTGCCGGGCGTGCGGCAGAG
This sequence comes from Chlorocebus sabaeus, assembly GCF_047675955.1. Taxonomy (NCBI): domain Eukaryota; kingdom Metazoa; phylum Chordata; class Mammalia; order Primates; family Cercopithecidae; genus Chlorocebus; species Chlorocebus sabaeus. Next base: position 1,346,093 of record NC_132905.1, on the reverse strand, counting down.
TGCCCTGGACTACTTCATGTTCGCTGTGCGCTGCCGGAGCCAGCGCCGCCAGCTGGTGCACTTCGCCTGGGAGCACTTCCGGCCCCGCTGCAAGTTTGTCTGGGGGCCCCCAGACAAGCTGCGGAGGTTCAAGCCCAGCTCTCTGCCCCGTCCGCTCGAGGGCTCCAGGAAGGCGGAGGAAGAAGGAAGCCCCGGGGACCCCGACCACAAGGCCAGCACCCAGGGTCGGACCTGTGGGCCAGAGCACAGCAAGGGTAGGGGCAGGGTGGATGAGGGGCCCCAGCCACGGAGTGTGGAGCCCCAGGATGCGGGACCCCTGGAGAGGAGCCAGGGGGATGAGGCAGGGGGCCACAGGGAAGATGGGCCAGAGCCCCTAAGCCCCAAGGAGAGCAAGAAGAGGAAGCTGGAGCTGAGCCGGCGGGAGCAGCCCCCAACAGAGCCAGGCCCTCACAGTGCCTCGGAGGTGGAGAAGATCGCTTTGAACTTGGAGGGGTGTGCCCTCAGCCAGGGCAGCCTCAGGACGGGGACCCAGGAAGTGGGGGGCCAGGACCCCGGGGAGGCCGTGCAGCCCTGCCCCCAACCCCTGGGAGCCAGGGTGGCTGACAAGGTGAGGAAGCGGAGGAAGGTGGATGAGGGTGCTGGGGACAGTGCTGTGGTAGCCAGTGGTGGCTCCCAGACCTTGGCCCTTGCCGGGTGCCCTGCCCCATTGGGGTACCCCAAGGCTGGACACAGTGAGAACGGGGTTGAGGAGGACACAGAAGGTCGAACGGGGCCCAAAGAAGGTACCCCTGGGAGCCCATCGGAGACCCCAGGCCCCAGCCCCACAGGACCTGCAGGGGACGAGCCAGCTGAGAGCCCGTCGGAGACCCCAGGCCCCAGCCCAGCAGGACCTGCAGGGGACGAGCCAGCCAAGGCAGGGGAGGCAGCAGAGGTGCAGGACACAGAGGCGAAACCTTCTGCCAAATCTGGGAAGCCTTAAGGAAAGGATTGCCCAATGGCGCGTTGGACCTCTGGCCCTGCTGCAAGGGCTGGGGCCTCCGGAGCTGCTGCGGGCTCCCCTCAGGCTCTGCTCCGTGACCCATGACCTGCAGTGCTGGCCTCCCGTGGTGGCCACTGTAGCAGCCACCGGAAGGTGTGAGGCCCTCAGGGAAAGCCAAGGCCTGCAGAAGCCTCCTGGCCTGGCTGTGTCTTCCCCACCCAGCTCTCCCCTGCACCCCTGTCTTTGTAAATTGACCTTTCTCGGGTGGAGGGGGTGGGGGGCAGGGCTGCTTTTCTTAGTCTGGTGCCAAGCAAGGCCTTTTCTGAATAAACTCGTTTGACTTTGAGTCTTTGGTATGGACTGGGGTCCTGTTGGGTGGCTGGTAGGGCTGGTGTCACGGCTGCTGTCCCTCCAGGCTCCGGTGGCCTGGCCCGGCTACTGCCTCACATTGCTCCACCAGGTGCCCGTGGGGGCAGAGTGGTGGCACAGCCCTCCCCACACACCCACTTGGCCACAGTCCCCAGGTGTGCACAGGTGGGCAGGCTGCAGCCTCTCAGAGCCTTCGAAGGTCGGACTGAGGTCCCTCAGCAGGCTTTGCCACCTGTTGAAGATGAGTCTGGGAATTCCCCTGGGGTGGGCTGGGGGCAGTGCTTGTGCATGGTGGGGGTGTAGACAAGGCCTTTCTGCCTGCTGTGATCTAGGATGCGATGCTGTGCCTCGGGCAGGCTTGGCAGTGCTCTCTGTCTGGCTCCTTGGCTCCCTCAGGTCTGGTGAAGCCAGGTGCGCCCCCCGGGCAGCCCCTCCCTGCAGTCTGGTCTTGTCACCCTGGGCCAGGACCCCCACCCTTCCCGGTTCACTACATTTCTACATCAGCGGGGTAAGGAGCTTTTGTGGGGCCTCAGGAGGGGCCGGACACTTGTCTTTGCTCAGTGAAGGATAAGGCAGACCCGGGGCACCCCTGGGTGGGAGGATTAAAGCTGAAGACCCTGGTACCACTTCAGGGAAAATGCCCAGGTCCCATCTGGTGGCACCGGATACACAAGCCAGAAGTCATTGGGAGGAGACACCCCAGGTTCAATGATCCCCCAGAGCTGGGTGGGGAAGCTGTGGGACCCCTGGTGCCTCAACTCACGTGTGGCTCAGTGAGGGGATTCCTGCCATGGAGGGAAACCGAGGCAGTGAGGGGGACATAGGGCTAGAAATGCAGTCACTGGGGCAGCACCCAACAGATCCAGCGTCCCTGGTTGAGGCCGTTGTGGGGCTGGAGTCGGTGGAAATCAGCACCTGAAGTGAGGAGCCCCTGTTGGAGCAGCCCTGGGGGCCGGTGCCTGGTGGTGGGCGCCTGGCGACAGCAGGCAGTGCTGGCCAGCCAACCTGGGCTTCAGGGAGAGTGATGACCCACAACGGGCGGGCAGCAGGAGGCTCTGCACCACTCAAAGGTGAGCCGGGGGAGGCTGAGCTCTGGCAGCGTCCACCCTCTGCCCAGGATCTGCCTGGAGCTGGGGGTGGTTTTTTGAGGGACTTGAAGGTGGTTCAGGGGGACATCAAGTAGGTGTCCCAGGCGTGAGGCGGCTCCCCTGGCCTGAGGTGAAGGCCAGCTGTTTTGTCTCATTTGGATCAGAGAGCAATTCTTGCTGACCGCATGCTGGGCATCGTGGGGATAGGCAGAGTGGGGTGTGGGGCCAGGGACCAGGGGAGAGCCACTGAGGAGGGGCTGGCCACAGGGTCATCTTGCCAGGTGGAACTGGTAGGGAGGAGGACTCCTGTCCCCCAGACCCTGGGCTTGGGGTGGGGCTGCTGCTAGGAGCCCCTGAGGCCCCCTGCTGTCTGGGCTGACCTGCTCCACCCACCCCTCCCCCTTGTCAAAAGTCCTCTGTTAGGAAGCTCTGTGCCAGGATGACTTGGACTCCTCAGGAGGGTGAGCCTTTCCAGCTCCTCCCGCCTGGCCTGATGGAATTCACACCCCCCCCCCCCCAGTCACCGCTGTCCCCCAGCAGTGAAGGGAGACTCTCCCTCCACTCACTTCACCTCGGGAGAGATTAGAGCGACACTTTATGATTTTGAGACAGGGTCTCACTGTCTTGCCCAGGCAGGAGTGCAGTGGCACCATCTTGGCTCACTGCAGCCCCCACCTTACGGGCTCAAGTGATCCTCTTGCCTCAGCCTCCTGTGTAGCTGGGCCTACAGGTGAGCACCACCATGCCCAGCCGATGTTTTAATTTTTGGTAGAGATGAGGCCTCCCTCTGTCACCCAGGCTGACTGCGTCTGGCGGGAGTGCCACACTCCTGCTGAGCCATTTGCACCCACTCCCCTCTTATCCCCTCCTGCCCTTGCTAACTCGCAGCATCGCAACAGTCCTGAGTCCCCACCTGCCCAAAGGAAGCTCCTGCAGCCTCCTACAACCCCCAGGGCAGCCTTTCTCGGGGAATTCTCAAGACTCCTGGGGGAGGGGCTGCCATTCTGCGCCTTCATTGACCCTACAGGCAACTGAAGCGTTTGAGTCCCCTAGGGCAGCGACTGCCCTGGCAGCCTGAGACAGACCTTGGCCGGACTTGGCAACCCCCGAGCTTGTGGGAGATGGACATGGCCAGCACCGCCTTCAGGTTCCTGCTCAGGACACAGTTCCTTCAGGCCGGGAATCCGGGGGAGGCATCCTTCTCCTGGACCAGGGTCATCGTTTTGTGCTTGCTCCCGGGAGTCTGGGGTTGGAGTCTTGTCTTAGCCAGTGGCAGCTGACGTGGCCTGACCACCCGGCCTGTCGAGGTCCACGGGTGACGGGCCGCGGTGGGGGTGCTCCCAGCCCAGCAGGCAGCCCTGGACAGCGACCCCAGAGCAGGAACCAGGGCTGCAGTGGGCACTGACCTGGCCCTGGTACCGAGGATTCACCCTCCCCGGGGTCTTCCTGGGCCTTGGGCCGCCTGGGTCCGCTCCAGCGCCTGGAGAGGGGTCTGCGGCTTCGGAAACTCGCGGGTCCCCCCTGCCCCTTCCTGAAGGGAGCCCTTCAGCGCCGCACGCTTCCTCCCCCACACTTGGGTTGAAGAGCAAGGAGGGAAAAGAGCGTCTTTCTCTCTTGCTCAAAGCTGCGTGTGTGCAACGCGCCAGCCCCAGGATAATTTTAACTCGCGGCCGGAGAGAACGCGCCGCCGCCCGGCGTCTTTTTTTTTGTTTTTTCACCCTGGCGGGTTGGGCTGCGGCGCAGGGCGGGTAGAAGCCCCCCCTCCAGGTGGGCCCGGCTGAATGGGGGGCTTGTGCAGGCGGGGGCGGGGAAAGGGAAGGGGAAGGGGCCGCCCACCTCACGCCCCGCCCGCCCGCCCGCTGCCAGCCCCGACGCCGCCGCAGTTCAGACTCCGCGCAGCCATGGCCCGGCCGCCCGCGCTCGCCCCGCTGCTGCTCCTGCTCCTGCTCGGGGAGCTCCTGGCGGCCGCCGGGGCGCAGGTGAGCGCGAGCTCCGGGCTCTGACGCTGGACGTGGAGCCGCGCGGCCCAGGGACGGCCCCAGCCCCGAGCCCGCCACTCCAGGGTGCCCGGCGCAGCCGCGACGCCCCCAGCCCATGTCGCTGTCGGGGCGCGGAGTCGCCAGAGCCTCGGGATGAGCCTCGACCGACTGTGTCCTCGATGGGTCCTCGCTGGCCCTGGTCGGCCGGCGCCGCCGCCTCTGCTGGGAGCACAAGGAGGCCTTTGTTCCCGCGGCCCGAGGGAGGCGGGGGACACACTGCCCGGGGGCGCCTGGCTCCGCCCGGGGCTTTGGGGCTCACTGAGGAGAGCAGGCCCCAGAGCCGCTCGGGACCCGGGAGGAGGGAACGCTGGGTCCGGCCCACCGGGGCACCTGCGCTCCTTAATGAGTTTTCTCCGTTTCAGAAAGTGGGACTCCCAGGCCCTCCAGGCCCCCCAGGGCCGCCGGGGAAGCCCGGCCAGGACGGCATTGACGTGAGTTTGGGGGTGGGGAGGGCCCCGAGCACTCTGGGGTTCTGACTCTGGCCCCCACCTCCCTGAGCTCCCCAGCGTGATGGAGAGAAAACCAGGCCCCACCTCCCAGAGCCAGGGTGACACCAGGGGGCAGCCAGAGCCTTCACGGGATGGAGGTGGCCCTTCGGGGATTGCTGGTGGGTAGGGGTGGAGGGTGTCACGTGGTGGTCCCCGACCCAGAATGCCGGCACTGAGCTGTGTGTCTCTGGGTCCCCTGAGGGGCCTGTGCCCCTGTGCTCTGGGTTCTGGCCCCTGGGGCTGAAGTGGGGAGGGGCACGTCCCTCGGGTGGATGGGGGCCGGGGGTCTTGTTGGAGGTTGCTGCGCTCTGGAGCCAGCCATGGAGGGGGTTCAGGAGCCAACTCGGTCCCAGAGATGATGTCCCTCACGGGTATCTCAGGCCTGGTGTGGACCAAGCAGCAGGAGGGAGCAGCTGAAATTCTACAGCTGTGTGTCTCTTGGAGGGACCGTCTGGGGTGAACCTCCCTGTGTGACCACCACCGGGGCGGGGGTCCCCTCAGGGCCTGTGCTCGCTGTGTGGTTCCTCATGGAGGGCCGTGGCAGGCTGCACCAAGAGCCCCCCGTGACCCACCCTCTGCCCCCCGCCCAGCTCGGCCTCAATGGCCACAGCCTCCTTCCCCAGCCGCAGGGCTGTGCTCAGGACAGGCATGTGGACCTGAACCCCCATGGCCCACGGCCCTGGCCTCCCTAGGCTCCTCCTGGGCCAGACATCTGGACCCCAGGGCTCCCACCTGAAGCCTGGTCTTGACGTCTCAGTTAAAGACCCGGTGGTCGTCAACAGGGTGGGGAGCTGGGGGATCTTCCTGGAGACTGTGGGGAAGCTGCCCTTCGCAGCAGATGGAACAGAGAGGCCTCCCAGCCCCCAGGCCTTCTTCCTAAAGCCCCAGGCCATTGAGGGAGGGGGATTACTGATGCATTCCCATCACTCCTGGGAGCTGTGTCCCCGCCTGCAAAGTGGTTCCCAAATGCCCTGTGGCTGCAAGCGCTGAGCCTCTCTCTCCAGGTCACCCCTTTGCCTGTTGCTGCCCCACACATGGGAGGGTGCCCCCTAGGTATGGATCGGGGGCTCAGGGACGCCTTTTGTCTGCTTGAGCTGGGCCTCCAGGGCTGATTTGGAGGCCAGTGCTGCTCTTTACCCTGAGGCAGGGTTCTTGGGGGACCTCTGATTTTCAGGGTTACATGTGGGTATCTTTCCTCACAGGGAGAAACTGGTCCTCCAGGTCTACCTGGGCCCCCGGTGAGTGTCCCTGGCTGGGGAGACAACCTTTTTCTAGTCTGGAGAGAAAGAGGGGACTCGGAACAGAGGGGTCATTGATGTCCTGTCGCATCCTGCCGGAGCCCGGGTTGCCTAAGGGGAGGCCTCAGAGGGCCCAGAGCAGGCCCGGAGCCAGAGGGGCGGGAGGGTAGTGTGTGGGCTCAGCCTCTGCATGTTCTGGGCAGGGCCTAACTTTGAAGCTTTCTTTGGACCAGTGCCAGGCAGGCCAGGGCCGGGGCTGGTACAGCCCTTCAGGTGCCCCAGGCCCAAGGTGGCACGGAGCCCTCCCACCTTCTCCAGCCCCAGGGATTGAGGGTCCTGGGGCTCAGAGTTCTGTCTGGGCCCACTGGGGGTCCAACAGAGATGCCTGCTGGCTCTTAGCCAGGGAGGCTGAGGTGACCAGACGAAGATCTTACAGATGCCACTGAGGGATGAGGCAGGCAGCCTTCCTGGGCCAGCAAGCTGTGGGCAAGCAGGACACACGTGCCCCAGCTGAGCTGGGTCTGCCAGACGGCAGGGAGGACCCAGGTGGGGGGAATTGGAAAGCATTTTGCTTCCTTGCTGAAGGCCTGGGCTCGGAGCCAGACCCTGCCCTCATATCTCTGCCCTTTCCTCCTGCACAGGGACCAAAGGGGGCCCCAGGAAAGCCGGGGAAATCAGGAGAGGCCGGGCTGCCAGGACTGCCGGGTGTGGACGTGAGTGCGCCTGCCCCTCCCCCCATGCCCCACTCCCCGCTCCAAGGCTCTGGAGGAGTCCAGCCTTAATTGCTGTTGTCCAGCTGGGCCTGCTCAGGCGGGAAACCCAGTCCTGAGAGAAGTCTCCAGAAGTCCCCAACAGGGGTCCTTTGGCCTTCGTCCCAGACGCCACTAGCATCTGGCAGAGGACAGAGCCAGCCCAGTGGAGTCGGAAGTTCCGCCAGCCTTCGCTTGTCCAGGAATGAGTGCCCATTGTCAGGCCCCTCTGCCCACTGCTGCCCGGGCCCCTGTGAGCCCCAGGCTGGTCTCGCTCAGTCATCATGGGCTCCAGGCCTGGCCCCAGGGCCACTGGAGCTTTATTTGGGAAGCCAGGCCTGAGAAGTGAGCTGTCCAGTCCTACTGGGTTGGTCCCCGAGGCCTGACTACAGCAGGCGCCTCCGTTGCTGGCTTCCTGCTGGCTGCCCCCCTCCTCCCAGGCCCTCTGGGCACAGCAGGTAGACAGTAGACAGGGCCAAGAGAGGAGGCTGCCAACCTAAGGGTCTTCTGTGCCTCTCTGGACTCACCAAGAGAAGGGTCCATGCTTCCATTTTTGCCTGGGAGTGGCATGTGCTTCCCATGTGGCCCCTCGAACTCGCCCTCTGCCTCTTTCCCCAGGGTCTGACTGGGCGAGATGGACCCCCTGGACCCAAGGGTGCCCCTGGGGAACGGGTAAGTGCCTGCGCCAAACCCAGTGGCTTCAGTTCAGAAGTGAAGTCCCCCGGCCACCTCTGGCTGTTCTGTGTCCACAAGGCCAAGGAGCTGGTAGTTCCAAGGACAGCTGCCCTGCCCGTGCCTGGGGTGGAGGGGCAGAAGGGCAGGATGCCACGTGGCCAGTCCCCTGTGCCTGCCTCCCTGCCCCACCCCCACATATGGTCAGAGTTGTCCTGGTATGCAGACCATGGCAGGGAGAAGAGGGATGGTTTGGGGGAACCCACCCCAGGTGCCTCCTCAGAATGTCCCTGCAGCCCCCAGGGCCCTGGGCAGACCACCACCAGGGACCCCTGGGCACGCAGCCTGCAGAGTCCCCTGTGCCTGCCTGCTGGACACTGAATCCTTTACCCTGAGTGGCACCACCACCCAAGGGTGCCTTTCTCCCCTCGTGGCTTCTGAGTACAAAACTGAAACCAGCATTCTCTCTTTGGCCCTCATAAGACATGGCAGTCAGCCAACCGGGTGCCACTGACCCCAGACTCAAATCATCACAGAGGGCAGGAAGGCTGGGCTGGGAACACAAGGACACAGCCCTGCCTGTGGGCCCCTTGGGAGCTCGTCAGGCATGAGGCGATTCTGAGCTGAAAACAGGAGGGAAACAGTAGCTGCTGGCGGCCGAGTCTGTGGTGCCCAGGGGTGTGGGGTGGGCTCATCTCCAGGCTTTCAGGAGGGGCCTCCAGCCTCAGAGCAGGGCCCGTGTGAGCCGTCCAGGGAATGACACATTTCAAGCAGCAGGGCCCAGACAGGGCCCAGAGTTTGGACAGCAGACGGCACCTGGCTGTCCAAGGCTCTGGGGACTTGCTGACGTGGGCGGGGGCTGAGGATTCAGCAGGCTTCGTGGGTGGGTTATCGGGAGGGCTTCCTGGTGGAGACAGGCACCTGGGGTCACTTCTGTGCATCTCAGACCTGCCCCAGGTCGCGCCTTCGCCTTTCTGTAGCAGGCACTGGGACTCTGGTGCCATCTGTCTCCGGCAGCTCCCCAGGACGTCAAGGACCCTCCAGGTCGAGGGCTCAGAGGCCCTGCCCCTCTGTGAAGTGGGGACTTGGACCCTGTTGCCCTGGGAGTTGGAGCTGTGGGTCACACTTCAGCGGGAGGGGATTGGGTTTGCAAATAGAGGCCCAGCTCAACCTAGACACCTGCTTTCCTCCCACAGGGAAGTCTGGGACCCCCGGGGCCGCCCGGGCTGGGGGTGAGTATGGAGTGTGGTCCTCTCCTCTCCATGCAGTTTGGGGAACTGGAGAGGTCTGGTCTAAATGGCATCCAGGAATCGCAGGGGCCATCCCTGGCCCTCTCCTCTGCCACCCCTCTGCAGCCTCTCCTGAGGCTGGTGCCTGGACAGGGTCCTGGAGCCCTCTCTGGGCTGGGACCAGATGCCCATGCCTGGAACCGCCCTTTCCCCGGGACCCACCTGCACCATCTTAGGGAGGGGTGAGGTGCAGCCCATGTTGTGCCCAGCAGGCTCTGACCCCATGTTTGGCTTTGCAGGGCAAAGGCCTCCCTGGACCCCCCGTGAGTACTGACAACCCTTGGGGCCCTGAGCAAGCGTGCCAGTACCCAGAGCCTGCCAGGCTGGGGTGTCCCAAACCATGCCTGGGTGTAGGGCTTCTCAGGGGCAGTGATCTGACCATCCCATACCTGGAGCCCCCCTCCCTTCGGAGGCGGCACACCGACCCTGGGTGGGGATCCTCGGGGCTCCCTGGGGCAGACCTCCTCACCTCTCTTTACCTCCCTCCAGGGAGAGGCAGGAGTGAGCGGCCCCCCAGGTGGGATCGGCCTCCGCGGCCCCCCGGTGAGTGGCTGTCCCAGACCCTCTTAGAGTGTGCTCACCTATGGCCTCCACCCCCAGACTCAACAGCCAGGGACCCTCTTCCCTTCTCCCCTTTCCCTTTCTCCCCCACCCCTACGTTGGTACGTGTTGGTAGAAGTCCTGGCCAATGATCCAGACCCGACCTCAGGACGCAGACACCAGCAGAGGCCGTGGGAGTGGGGGCTGGCGGGAGCTGGGCGTGTCCACCTCCCTGGGAGAAGCCGGGCACCTCACTTAGGTGGGGGCTGGTCCCACTCTAAGTCATACCACTCTAAGACATACCCCCTCCCCAGGGACCGTCTGGACTCCCCGGCCTCCCTGGCCCCCCGGGACCTCCCGGACCCCCTGTAAGTACTGGGCAAAGGCTCTAAGAAGTGCTGGGCATGGACTAGGGCACCGGGTTGGGCCCTCCCCCGGCTCCATGCCCTCCGAGATCTCCTAACCCTAACTTGGCCACTCCCAGGAACAGTCAGTGGTGGGGCCAGTGGCTGTGGCTAGGCCAGCCAACTTGGGGATGATCAGGGCTCAGGTCCCCAAGGCCACCCTGCCCCAAGGACAGGTGGATTCTGTCATTGTCACATGCCCTGTGGGTGGGCCAGCAGCACCCAGCACTGGCCACTTGGGGGACGGGATGAAGGGTCTCCAAGTCCCCTGGTGGATGGGGAAGGTTGTGGTCCGTCAGAGAGTGGGTGGGTGGGTGGGTTGGGTGGGTTGGGTGGGTGCAGGTGGACGAGGAGGGCAGGAGAATGTCAGCTGTCTCTTTGTGTCTTAGGGACACCCAGGAGTCCTCCCTGAAGGCGTCACTGACCTTCAGGTAGGCACTTGCAGCCATATGTGAAGGGCGCTGGGAGGTGCCTACCTTGGGGGGCGGGGTCTGGCCTGGAGAGGGACTCGTCCATCCTGGCAAGAAGGCAGGGCCCGAACACTCCCTGGGGACGGGAGCTCAGTGCAGACAGCTCAGACACAACCTGGCAGAGAGCCTGGCTGGGACCTCCCCCTCCCGCTTCCCGCCCTCCTCGCCACTGCCTAGACCTGCACTGTCCCTCACAAAGCCACCAGGGCGTGGAGCTGGGCAAATTTAATGAATCACAATCATGTCATGGAGCCATCGAGCTCCCCTGCGTCATCCACAGAGGACACCTTTGGCCACAGATGGCGACAGAATAGTCCCTCGCTGCATTCGGAACTGCAGTCTGGGGCCTACCTTTATCTTGATCTTTGAGCCATGTCAATCACCTGAAAAGAAAACAGGCTCAGGCCAGGCACAGTGGCTCACGCCTGTAATCCCAGCACTTTGGGAGGCCAAGACAGGAGGATTACTTCAGCTCAGGAGTTTGAGACCAGCCTGGGCAACATAGTGAGATCTTTGTGTCTACAAAAAATTTTTAAAGTAGCCAGACGTGGTGGCATGCCTGTTGTCCTAGCTATTTAGGTGGCTGTGGTGTGAGGATCACTTGAGCCCAGGAGGCAGAGGTTGCAGTGTGCTGTGATCAAGCCACTGCATTCCAGCCTGAGCAACCAAGCTAACCCCTGTCTCAAAAAAAAAAAAAAAAAAAAAAAATGAAGAGGAAAGACAATGGGCTTGGGAGGCCACGGATCCATCTCTCCTCTGGTTGGCCATCTGTGGTGGCAGTCAGTGCCTCGTTTCCATAGAGAGGTTTGATAGTTTTGAAGGGAAAAGCTCGGCCCACTCCGACCTGGCCACCGGTGGCTGTCTACCAGCCTCTCTCCTCACCCCACCCCGGGGCCCGGGTGCCTGGCCAGCCTGTGTCTCAGAAGGGAGGCTTTAGGGAACCTTCCAGAATGTGGTGTGTGATTGGGCCCCTGACCATGGGATGAGTGGGGCGGGGGCTGAAGATACGGGTCTGAACCCTTGGCCCAGCCTGCCCATTGCAGCTGTGGGATAATCTAGAAGCAGCCCTGGGTTTCCTGAGCATCAGGCCTGTTGCCTGGGCTCACGGTGTCCCTCCTAAAAGCCCCGTGCTAAGCATGTTCCTGTGCTGAGGACAGCCCCCAACCTAAGGCTGCTACAAGGCCCCCTGCAGAGCCAACTGCCGTGCTATGCTGAATGGCTGCTTTCAAACCCAGTGTCTGCCGTGGGGCTGAGAAATCCGAGCCGGCTGCTCTATGCAGCCTTCGCTGGGCTTGGCCAGGTCTTCGAAGGAGACCCTGTCTGTGATCTGTCCTGGTGTCGTCACCGGGGTGGAGTGGCCTCCTGGGGTCCCGTCACCCGTGCGGAGTGGCCTCCTGGGGTCCCGTGGGTGCTGACCTCTGCGTCAGAGGGTCCTGCTCTGTTTGGCTGGGAGGGGTCTGACTGCTCTGTTTTCCGACAGTGCCCAAGTATCTGCCCACCAGGTCCCCCAGGGCCCCCTGGAATGCCGGGGTTCAAGGTGAGTCACTGGGACCCAAGCACTGCCCTATGCAAGGGCAGGAGGTGGCCGGGCTCCCATGGGGCTGTGGGGGTGGCAGGTCCAGAAAGCTGGGCCCTGGTTCCAGGGTTGCCCCAGGAAGAAAGCCAGTCCAGCCTCCCTGTCCCGCCTTCAGCACCCCAGTGACAAGCTGATGTGGCCAGGCTGGGACTGGTAATGGGCGTCAGAGAGACTGTGGGGGAGAGCTAGCCTCAAGCCCCCACCACGCCCCCAGCCCTGGCCCGCTCCTGACCGCAGAGTGCCCTCAGGTGGGTCCCAGCGCCTCTCAGGCCTCGGTTTCCCCGTGAGGGCCCAGGCCCGCAGTCCTGTGCTGCCGTGTGGCGGGCCCTGGGCTGACTGACCCTGCAGGCCTCACTTCAGTGTTGCCAGGGAGGGGGTGTCAGGGGGTCGAGGGGGCAGTGACCCCATGTTTGCTTTCAGGGACCCACTGGCTACAAAGGCGAGCAGGGGGAAGTCGGCAAGGACGGCGAGAAGGTAAAGCTGCCGCACAGCAGCTGGGGAGGGGCTGGGGCCTGGGGGCTGGGCTCGGGCGGGAGGGAGGGGCTGTCTCATGGGTGTGGCTGTGCTGGCACCTGCTGTGCCCGTCTTCTGGGGGCCTGGCTGGCCAGAGCTGCGTGATTTGGGCAGGGTCCCTGGACAGATCCCGCCTGCCTGGCCTGGCTGTGGAAGCTCTCCCTGGTTTGTGTCTGTGGCCGGGCAAGGGGTGTCTGTGAGGATGACTGTCTTTAGCCTGTAGCCTCCCCTCACCTGTGGCTGCTGTCCATGGAGGGTGTCCATCGTCGCCTGCAGGCCGGGGGACCGGGTCTGGGATGGCCTTTAGCATGGCTGGAGTGATCAGATGAGGAGACCCCAGGTGCACATCAGAGGGGTCCCTGCTTGGCCATGAGGAGGGGCCTGGACAGGGCTGAAGGGTCTTATGGGAACAGTGGCCACAGACCCAGCCCCCGCAGGGCGAGGCCACCGAGACTCGCAGGACTGCTCTGGAGCTGTGGGCAAGTGACCCCTTCGCAGAGCCTCCAAGGCCCAGCTGTGAAGGGGGCAACGCCCCCAGCTGCTTGGACTTGAGCAGGGCGACTAGAGGCACTGAACGGTGCAAGGAGAGCCAGACTGGGCCACTGACCACCCTGTCTGCTCTGTTTCAGGGCGACCCTGGCCCCCCTGGGCCCGCCGGCCTCCCGGGCAGCGTGGGGCTGCAGGTGAGGCTAGGAAGGGGTAAGGATGGTGGGATGGGAACTCAGCCCTACACGTGTCTACCCCTGAGGGGGCCGTCTCGGGCTGGGGAGTGTTTGGCCAATACCCAGGCACAGGAGCACGACCTGGCTGGGGGTCTCACCTCTGCCAAGGCTGCGGATCTCAAGGCTGGTGCCCCCTACCTCTGGGGGAGCTGAGCTGAGGCTGAGGGCTCATGGAAGACACCAGGGCTCCCAGGGGTACCCCGAGGGCCGAGGCCCTGCGTGCTCCCCGGGGTGGAGGTGAAGCCCTAGTCTCTGCATCTGTGCCTCTCTCCCGCAGGGCCCGCGGGGATTACAAGGACTGCCAGGGCCACTTGGGCCCCCTGGGGACAGGGTAAGTTCTGCAGCCCCTAGTGGGGGCCGGCCAGGTGGCTGGGGGCCTGGTTGTCCACACCTCCAGACCTCAGATGGGCCCCGTGAGTGATGCTCTGAAGCAGCCGGCACCCTGGCTCTGGCTGTTGCCGCTGTGGTGCAGGCCTTGCTCTGGGCCCCTGTTCTCGCGTGTGCCTGGGCTGACAGTCAGCGATCACGGACACCCACACGAGGTCCCAGGCTGCTGTGGGGGCTGTTCTCGTGTGTGCCTGGGTGAGGGCTGATGAACTGCTCGCTGACACCCACACGCGGTCCCAGGCTGCTGTGAGAGCTGTCGTGGCTTAGGCCAGAGCAAGGAGCAGGAGGGATTTGGAGACGACCTGGTGGCATCTTGGGGGAACTTGCTGGGGAGCCCTAGAGGAAGGGCTGCTTGTGTCTGGGCCTCCCCTGAGGGAGCACTGGGGGCATGCCAGCCAGGCCTCAGACAAGAGGTCCCCAGATCCCCTCTCTCTGCAGGGTCCCATCGGGTTCCGAGGGCCGCCTGGGATCCCAGGAGCACCTGGGAAAGCGGTACGTGTGTCAGTGGACGGTGGGCCCCATGTCTCATGGCCTCTCTCACCCTTTCCCTCTGCTCCTCTCAGATGCCCCCAACCCCACTGGGGTCCCCCTTCTGTGGCTGAGCTGTTCCCTGGACACCCTGGGAGGGCTTGTGGCATGAGTAGGGGGTGCTTACCAATGGAATCCATTCTTCGTGGGACATTTGCCTCCTTTCTGGTTCTGGACGTGGAACGAGAGGTCACCATTGTCCCTGTGGCACCTCCGGCCATCTCTGACCACTCCTGGAGGGCTGTCCCCTGCCCGGGCCTGGAGGGGCCCCCATCCCACTCTCTGACCATCTCCGTGGTGTTAACTCTGTCCCTGTCCCACCTTATTTCCAGGGTGACCGAGGCGAGAGGGGCCCAGAAGGGTTCCGTGGCCCCAAGGGTGACCTCGTAAGTGAGAGGGAACTTGGTTCCCTGGGTCCTTATGTGGAAGAACCCAATTTCCCTCCTGACTCGTGCTGGGGAGGGGGACACACTCGGGAGTGAGACTGTGAGGGGCCACCCTGGGTGGGCCTGGGGGTGCGTCGGGGGGAGCCTGGCCCTGGAGGGCCCCAGCTCTCTCCCTGGCCCCAGCTGTTCTCCCGGAGCCACATGGGAGCTCTGTGGCCCCTGCAGAGCGGCCAGCGGGCCGGGTGGAGGGACCAGGTTCCAGGGCTTGGATCCTGCCCCCAGAGAAACGGCTCTCGGGTTGAGCAAGTGAACATAAGGAAAGTCCAGAGACAGTCAAGCGTTCCAGGAGTGGAACTGAAGTGACCGTCCCCAAACTGGTCAGCCTCCACACCTCCCTCGACCAAGCCCTCGCAGCCGGAGCAGCAGGGAGCCACCGTGCCGTGCTGCAGCATCCATGGATCCAAGCACAGTTTTCTCCGCGCACCCACAGGCCCCAGGGTGGTAGTCGGGGGTGGCCCCTGCCACTGCCCCCCACAGCTCCTTGGTGTCCCCGAGCAGCTGGCCGGGGAACGCGTGAGGCCGTCTGGGAAGAGACTGCCACTGCCTCTGTCACTTGTGTGTCCTCTAGGGCAGACCTGGTCCCAAGGGAATCCCCGGAGTGGCCGGGCCAAGTGGGGAGCCGGTGAGTGCATGTGGCTGCTCCCCCGAGAATGCTCCTCCCCTGGGTGCTGGCTACGTACAGGCAGAGACCGCACTCAGAAGGGCTGGAGCTCAGGGCCCTCTGCTGTGGCCGTCTCGAAATCCGGGTTAACGGCTGAACAGCCCCCCTGCCCTGCACATTTCTCTTTTGCCCAGAGCCTCACGAGTGTGCAGGAGTAGGGGCCTCAGGCTGGGTTTGCCTGCATGGAGGACACGGGAAGTAAGGGTGGGTGGGCAGCACCGCTGGGCAGAGGTGGCCACTCCTGGGGTCCCAGGCACCTGTGCAGGCACCTTCCTTCCTGCTGTGTGCCCACCCTCAGCCCAGACTGGAGCTCCCTTCCAGCCCCTCGTGTTGCCTCTACCCCTGGAGCGGTGCCCTCTCTTGGGACACCCAGCACTTGGCTGTGTTCTGATTCCAAAACCAGTCCAGGGTGGATGAGGCAGGCATGGCCTAAGTCCTGGCTCCCAAGCCTCAGTTTTCCCCCCGTAAAATGGGCCAGAACCGAACTTCCCTTAGGGCACCATGATGTGCCTTGTGGACAAGGCCTCGGGCGTCAGCGCTGCTTCAGCACCACCTCTGCCGCCCACCGCACTCCTCGCCTGTGTGGTCACCGAGGCAGCACTGGTTGCCACAGGCCACCTCGATCATGAAACCAGACAACTGCCAGGGTTTGGGGGCAGACACAGTGTTAGGTTGATGGGGAAGGAGGCTGCCCCCAGGGCGGGACTGTAGAGGAAGGGAGCGTGGGCCACCTGCCCAACGGGCCTTACGCATCCCTTGTCCCCAGGGCATGCCGGGCAAGGACGGCCAGAATGGTGTGCCAGGACTCGATGGCCAGAAGGTTGGCATGGGGCTTAGGGTGTGATGAGAGGGAGGGGGCTGGAGGGGAGTTCAGCCTTCTGAGGCCTCAGCCTCCCCTTCCCCACCCCAATCTCTGTCCTCACAGGGAGAGGCTGGTCGCAGCGGTGCTCCGGGAGAGAAGGGCCCCAGCGGGCTGCCGGTGAGTGCCTGGTGGGTGGGGCCAGCCTGGAGCGCCACAGCTTCTGCCTGCCCAGGGGTCCCTGTTGCGCTGGGTGGGTTGGTCGCTGTAGGGCTGGCTCCCTGTGAGGGGTTCTGGGGCCTGTGTCCATCAGAGCCTGGCACAACCCCTGGCTCCCAGTGGGTGCTGTGCCCGGTGGGTTGCCTGTGTGTGTGCATATGTGTGCTTATTCATATGTACGTGGGACATGTGTGAACATGTGTATGGCCATCCCTGGATGCCGTGCGGTCATCACCCCCAGGGGCCCGGAGTAGGGGCTCCTGCATCCAAGGCCAGGGAAGCTCTCAAAGCCGCACGTAAGGTCGACAAGGCTGGGAGAAGTCAGCCCTGCCCTTTGGGTGCACTCACTCTGGCCCCTGCACCCTGCCTGTGTGCACATTGCCATGACCGGCAGCCCTGACCTCAAGCTCTCTCCTGGCAGGGCCTCCCTGGACGAGCAGGGTCCAAAGGCGAGAAGGGAGAAAGGGTAAGTGGCTGCAGCTGCTTTCTCTCTGCAAAGGGAGGCAAGGGGACGGGAGGCGAGGGGACGGGAGGCCAGTGACCTGGCCCAGATGCAGGTGTAGGCAGGCACTAACAGCTTTCTTTTCTCTGCAGGGCAGAGCTGGGGAGCTGGGTGAGGCTGGCCCCTCAGGAGAGCCAGGCGTCCCTGTGAGTATCTGCGGCGCCCCAGACCCCACCCCGTCTCGCATGTGTGCAGGCCCTGCCCTCACACCCTCCTTCCCTTCCCTGTAGGGAGATGCTGGCATGCCTGGGGAGCGTGGTGAGGCTGGCCACCGGGGCTCAGCGGTGAGTGCAGGGATGTGGCCCTGGGTCGGGGGTTAGCACTGAGCCGTTGGCACGTGGGCCCAGTTTCTGAGCAGGCCGGGGTGGCATTTGGTTGCCTTGATGAGCCAGGCTCACAAAAGCCGAGGATGCTGGGAGGTGTGGGGCCCCGCCTTCTTGTCCCTCGCCCACTGGGAGATGGTCCCGGGCCAGGCCGGAGCTGCCCTGTTTTCAAGCCCTCTATGCCGAGCCTAGCCTTGTGCCCCTGTAGACTGAGATGACAGCACGAGCCACAGGACCCTGGTTGGGGGAGCCATGGGCATGGGTGCCTGGCCCCGAGTCTGACCTGACAAATTGGGTCCAGGGCATACCTGCGTTCTGAGACCCCCTAAACTGCCCTGGGAGGTAGCCCTGCCTCTGTCCCCAGCAATCCAGCCAGGTGGTTTAGAACTGGCTCCAGTGTCCACCCAGCTCTGGGGGGAGGCCGAGCCAGGCTCCCTGTGACCTCTTGGGGGCTCCTTGAACCCTGAGACATCCACTCACACCTCATCTTTGTCTTCCAGGGGGCCCTCGGCCCACAAGGCCCTCCCGGAGCCCCTGGCATCCAAGGCTTCCAGGTGGGTGAGGTTGGGGCAAGGGCCTAGCACAGGGGGCGGCATACCCAGACGGGTGAGACCCGACAGGGTATGGGCACTGACGAGCCAGGACCTCCTTCCCCAGGGCCGGAAAGGCAGCATGGGAGAACCCGGCCTTCCAGGCCCCCAGGGCCTCCGAGGTGATGTGGGTGACCGGGTAAGTGGCGCTCTCAGCAGGAAGCACCCCTGCGCCCCCATCCCCACCCCCTACCACAGTCTCCCACCCCCTACCACAGTCTCCACCCCTGCCACAGTCCCCCACCCCCTACCACAGTCTCTACCCCCTACCACAGTCTCCACCCCCTACCACAGTCTCCACCCCCTACCACAGTCTCCACCCCCACCACAGTCCCCCACCCCCTACCACAGTCTCCACCCCCTACCACAGTCTCCACCCCCTACCACAGTCCCCCACCCCCTACCAAAGTCCCCCACCCCCTACCACAGTCCCCCACCCCCTACCACAGTCCCCCACCCCCTACCACAGTCCCCCACCCCCTACCACAGTCTCCACCCCCTATCACAGTCCCCCACCCCCTACCACAGTCTCCACCCCCTACCACAGTCCCCCACCCCCTACCAAAGTCCCCCACCCCCTACCACAGTCTCCACCCCCTATCACAGTCCTCAACCCCCTACCACAGTGCCCCAGGACGCAGACAGGGAGAGGCCCTCATAGCTCCCGGTGGCAACTCTGACCGCGGGCAGTGTCTCCCTGCATGGTGGAGGCGGTGGCATCAGGGCCCCAACTGTGGCGCCTTCGGCCCCTCTGACCTTCCATGTGGTGTTCCTTGTGGGTGGACGGCTGCGGGAGCCTGGGCTCTGCCTCCTGCCCTGTGTAGAGGCCTGGCAGGGGACCTGGCGGGCGACCTGCACACAGGCAGTGCTCATTCCTCAGGACTGGCGTGGAGGCTGAGGCTCCGAGAGCCAGGCCGGCTCCTGCCTGCGGTGTCTGCGGAGGCACCATTGACAGAGGATTGCGCTGCTATAAAATGGGTTTGAACACCAAATCCCAAGTGACTGCAACAGTCACAGTTTCCACCTCGTCAAGACTTTTTCCTGCTGGGCTTGCAGCGGCTGCAGCGTTGGCTCCTTGGGGTCCGGGCAGAAGGGGGACATGGCCTGCCCAGGGCCCCAGCTCACTGGGAGGAGCCTATGGGTCTGGTCTGGGCCCCAGCCACGCTCCACCAGGTCCCTGGGGACCTCGTGTGCCCGCTGTGGCCGCCTCTGCCCAGCAGACAGACCCTTTTTAGACGTGAATCCCGAGAAGCCTCCGGGACACAGCTGCAGATGCCCGTGCCTCCAGGGTGATGGTCATTCCAGGGTGATGGTCATTCCAGGATGATGGCCATTCCAGGGTGATGGCCAGGGCTGTAGACACCACCGCCCCATGGGGAATAGCGGGCTGTTTTTTAGCCTCCAGGCAGGACATTCTAGAGGTGGGGGCCCTGCCAACAACCTCAAGGCCTCCGAGAGATGGTAGGACTGGCACTTGCCCTGCGGGTACTGCGCCTATCCCAGGTGTGGGTGGGGCCTGGTGGCTGAATTTCCCTTTTGCTTTAAACTCACAGGAAAGCCTCCTGCTTTTCTGCCCCTTGGGCAAGTTCTCACTTACACGGCCATGTGAGCACGTGGACGTTTTTTAAAGGGGTTCATAGCAACTCCTGGCCATGTCCTAATTTCACAATCCCAGGGGAAGGTGATTAGATGAGCTTTTGCATCTTTGACTCCACTGTGATGGGATTATCCTGCGATTATGCAAAAATACCCGCACGAATTCACGTGTGTTACAAACAATGCCAAACCTAACGAGACTGCACTACCCACAAGGGGAGACTGGACAGAGCCGTTGGGCCCAGAGGCTGTGAACCTGAGCTTGGTCTATGGGCCTGTGTCTGGGAGCCTGTGTTCACAGAAGCCCTTTGTACAGCACAGATGGGGATGTGGGGCGGTGTTTACCATTCCTGGGCCCAGGGCAGGCTTACTTTAGGGATTCTTGTCATTCCTCTAATCCAGAGCCTTTTCTCCACTCCCAGGGTCCGGGAGGCACTGCAGGCCCTAAGGGAGACCAGGTGAGCTGGGCGCAGGCCGAGGCAAAAGGAATGATGGCAAAGCTGCACAGCTTCTCCCAGACTCTGCCTGCCCTGGCTCTGGCCCTGGCTGTGTTTTCGGGACGCTGAGCCTCCTTTCTCCTCTTGCTGTCTCCGTCGGTCGCCCTTTCTGGCTCCTGCCACTCCTGCTTAGGACAGCGACAACAGCACTGGGCACCCAGCCCCCAGGCATGCCCCAGCGTCCCCCGCTGCCTTCCTGGGTGCAGACAGCTGGCCAAAGTGTCCCTGCATGGCCCTGGGTGCAACAGAAGCTACTTCTGGTGCAGGAGGCACCAGTAGGGACCCTCAAAAGGACGGAGGTGTTTCCTGCTGTCCTTTTGGAGAACGAACAGAGGGAAGGGGCTAGGCTCTGCGTGTGTGTTTTGCAGGCAGATTTGAAATGCATTTCTGCTCTTCCAAGCGCTTCTCTCTCTGGAAAAGTGTCGGGGTGGGTGGGGCTGTGGTCGTGGCTGCCCTGCCCTCCTGCACTGCCTGCTCTGGGTGAGTGGGGCCGTAGTTTTTGTGGCTCTCCTGCAGTGCCTGCTCTCACTTCTGGGCACACAGCCTTTCCATGCAGCTGGAGGGCCTGCGGCAATCGAACCCCCACCCTAGGTTCTGCTTGGCCGAAAAGCCTCATTATGCAAACAAATGTCTTCCCTTTTTTGGCCCCGCCTCTGCCTGCAGGTCTCCCAAGGCAGGGTCCTGGGCTGCCTTTGGAGCTGATTAAAAGGCAGTGAGACCCTGGGGCCTGGGCTTTTGGCCTCGACCTCAGGATGAACATTACACCCACGGAGGCTTGAGAGCAGGGAGTTTAAGGCATGAAGTCTCTACTCATGCATGAACAGCTCTTTTAACTTTGGGGTGTATTGTTTTCAGGGCATTGCAGGTTCCGACGGTCTTCCTGGGGATAAAGGAGAACTGGTGAGTACTTAGGTAACCTCACTGTCACCAATAGCTGGGAGTGAGGTCGTCACTGTGGCCGGGGAGCAGTCCTGGGGACAGGGTCAAAATCTGCAGCTCCCCCTGGAAGACCTGCAGCTCTGCTGGGCAGCGTGGGGATGGAGCAGGGTCGGGCAGAGGCCCTGGCCACTGGCCGTCCCTTAGCAAGTGGGCAGTGCCTGGCAGGAAAGCGAGGTGGCTCTGAAGCCTGACCTGACCCGGTCAGACCGGTGGGGCTGCCGCACTCTGCCCCATGGAGCGGCACCTGCCTGAAGCAGTCACAGTGGCGTTTTTGTTTTGTTTTCTTGTTTTTGTTTTTTTGGGGTTTTTTTTTTTGAGACGAAGTTTTGCTCTGTTGCCCAGGCTGGAGCACAGTGGTGCGATCTCGGCTTACTGCAACCTCTGCCTCCTTGGTTCAAGCGATTTTCCTGCCCCAGCCTCCCGAGTAGCCAGGATTACAGGCCCTCCCACAGCCCACTAATGTTTTATGTTTTCTGGGGGTTTTTGTTTGTTTGTTTGTTTGTTTTGAGACGGAGTCTCGCTCTGCCGCCCAGGCTGGAGTGCAGTGGTTTGATCTCTCACTGCAAGCTCCGCCTCCCAGGTTTACGCCATTCTCCTGCCTCAGCCTCCCGAGTAGCTGGGACTACAGGCGCCCGCCATCACGCCCGGCTAGTTTTTTGTATTTTTTTTAGTAGAGACGGGGTTTCACCGTGTTAGCCAGGATGGTCTCGATCTCCTGACCTCGTGATCCGCCCATCTCGGCCTCCCAAAGTGCTGGGATTACAGGCTTGAGCCACCGCGCCCGGCCTGTTTGTTTTTGAGATGGAGTCTCGCTCTTTTGCCCAGGCTGGAATGCAGTGACGCGATCTCAGCTCACTGCAACCTCCCTAGTTCAAGCGATTCTCCTGCCTCAGCTTCCTGAATAGCTGGGATTACAGGTACCTGCCACCACGCCCGGCTAGTTTTTGTATTTTTAGTAGAGACAGGGTTTCACCATGCTGGCCAGACTGGTCTCGAATTCCCGACCTCAGGCAATCCGCCCACTTCCGCCTTCCAAAGTGCTGAGAATACAGGTGCGAGCCACCGTGCCTGGCCTAATTTTTGTATTTTTAGTAGAGATGGGGTTTCACCATGTCGGCCAGGCTAGTCTCAAACTCCTGACCTCAGGTGATCTATCTGCCTTGACCTCCCAAAGTGCTGGTATTACAGGCGCGAGCCGCCATGCCAGGCCCACAGCTGGTTTTTAACTGAAGAAAACTCCACTTCCACAGGCCTGAAACTCAGGTGAAGCATAAAATCAGGTTCTTGTTTGAGTCCCTTGATGGACAGATTTCTCCTTCTGGAGGTAACAAATGGAGCAGTCATGAGTCCGAGGGAAGGAGGGCCTTTCTGGCTTTCCCGAGGCCAGGGTTTTTAATCTATAATTAAGTCTTTCCTTTGTGATTGGGTGAAATAGAAGCAGCCTAGCCTCAGGGACCCCAGTCTCTGGCAGACCCCCGCAGCCCCATGTAAACTTTTTGTGCCTCTGACCAAAAGACCTTAGTTGTATGTGTTTCATGTCGTGAATTCTTTTTTTAATTTTTTTTTGAGACGGAGTCTTACTCTGTCCCCAGGTTGGAGTGCAGTGGTGGGATCTCAGCTCACTGCAACCTCCGCCTCCTGCGTTCAAGCGATTCTCCTGCCTCAGCCTCCCAAGTAGCTGGGACTACAGGTGCCCGCCACCACGCCCGGCTAATTTTTGTATTTAGTAGAGACAGGGTTTCACCATGGTGGTGGTCAGGCTGGTCTCAAACTCCTGACCTTGTGATCCGCCTGCCTTGGCCTCCCAAAGTGCTGGGATTACAGGCATGAGCCACCGCGCCTGGCCCATTTAGTGAATTCTTAGACAACCCTGACAAATGGACCCTGGAAATCCCAGAAGCTGCCCTACCTGGCTACTGTTGCTTGTGGGGTGAGGGGCAGAGCCCCCGGCAGGCGTTTCGGGAAACCTAAGGCTTTGCTCTCAGCTACTCGCACGGTTGGGCTGTGTGAGGTGACCCCACAGTCGAGCTGTGTGAGGTGACCCCTACCCTCCTGGCCTCAGTGGGGCATGGTGCCTGGGCCCGGTGGGTCCCTCAGATGTGTGGTTAGGCTGTGTCAGTCCGTTTTCTGCTGCTGTAACAAAACACCACAGCTTGGGTAATTTACAAGGAAAAGAGATTCATGTGGCTCCTAGTTCTGGAGGCTGGGAAGCCCCAGACCGAGGGGCACATCCATCGAGGGCCTCCCCACTGCGTCATTCCATGGTAGAAGGCAGAAGGGCTGAGAGGAGGTGCCAGAGCGGGGGAAGGGGCCCAACCCATCCTTTTCATGAGGTGCCCACTGTGGAGACAATGGCGTTAGTCTACTCCAGAAAGCAGAGCTCTCAAACCTAATCACCTCTTAAAAGGCCTCACCTCTGTTTTTTTTTTTTTGAGACGGAGTCTCGCTCTGTTGCCCAGGCTGGAGTGCAGTGGCCGGATCTCAGCTCACTGCAAGCTCTGCCTCCCGGGTTGATGCCATTCTCCTGCCTCAGCCTCCTGAGTAGCTGGGACTACAGGCGCCCGCCACCTCACCTGGCTAGTTTTTTTGTATTTTTTAGTAGAGACGGGGTTTCACCATGTTAGCCAGGATGGTCTCGATTTCCTGACCTCGTGATCCGCCCGTCTCGGCCTCCCAAAGTGCTGGGATCACCAGCTTGAGCCACTGCGCCCGGCCAAGGCCCCACCTCTTTTTTTTTTTTTTTGAGACGGAGTCTCACTCTGTTGCCCAGGCTGGAGTGCAGTGGCCAGATCTCGGCTCACTGCAAGCTCCGCCTCCCGGGTTTACGCCATTCTCCTGCCTCAGCCTCCTGAGTAGCTGGGACTACAGGCGCCCGCCACCTTGCCCGGCTAGATTTTTTGTATTTTTTAGTAGAGACGGGGTTTTACCATGTTAGCCAGGATGGTCTCGATCTCCTGACCTCGTGTCCACCCATCTCGGCCTCCCAAAGTGCTGGGATTACAGGCTTGAGCCACCGCGCCCGGCCAAGCCCCATCTCTTAACAGCATCGCAGTGGCCCTTCAATTCCAGCACGTGTTTTGGAGGAGACACTCAGCCCAGCCGACTGTGTGTTGACACACCTGCGGCCAGTCATTCCTGAGGACCCGGCTGGAGGGGGTCCCAGGGTTTTAGGGCAGAGAGGTTCAGCCTAGCATTAGGCATGTTAGTAAGAAAAAGGAAGGGAAACGAAGTAAGCGTGTGTAGGAGACAGCACCGCACAGCTACCAAAGTCACTCTTCCCGGGAAAGTAAGTTTTTAAAAAGCTTCAATCAATCAACACAATCACAGCAATATAAAAAATGTATATAGAAGAACAGAAGGAAGGAGCCACTGTCAATAATTGGATGTAGTCTAATAGCAGGTGTGTGGATGACTTGATTTATTTTATCCTCGACTGGCTACTTCCCACCCACCAGCAATACACACTTAGTTAAAACGCACAACTCTTCTCTCCTCAGGGTGCCAGCGGCCCGGTCGGACCCAAGGGAGAGGTGAGTGCCTGGCCACTGTTCCGGCGACACAATCCGTGGGTGCCTGCTGGCTTCCTGCCCACTGCTGGGCAACCAGGCGGCCCTGCAGGGCACTGCCCAGACCTGAGGTTGTAAAAAAGCTTGCTCTGGTCAAGGCTGGGCAAGATGACTCCGTGCCGGCCAGGAAAAGAGCGTGTCAGGGTGGCTCTGGGCTCCTGGGCTCGCCCTGACCCGCCTTCCTCTGTTTCTCTGCAGTCTGGCAGTCGAGGGGAGCTGGGCCCTAAAGGCATCCAGGGTCCCAACGGCACCAGCGGCGTTCAGGGTGTCCCCGGGCCCCCCGGTCCTCTGGGCCTCCAGGGCGTCCAGGGTGTTCCTGGCATCACGGGGAAGCCGGGCGTTCCGGTACGTCGCTTTT
Source organism: Chlorocebus sabaeus (assembly GCF_047675955.1). Taxonomy (NCBI): domain Eukaryota; kingdom Metazoa; phylum Chordata; class Mammalia; order Primates; family Cercopithecidae; genus Chlorocebus; species Chlorocebus sabaeus. Next base: position 1,321,546 of record NC_132905.1, on the reverse strand, counting down.
CCAGCTTTCGCAGGCTTGAGATGGTGTTTTTTCCTGAAGGAAGTTACTTTGCGGGGTGGTGGTGGGAACGCCTTCCAGAGGCTGCCGCCCCCATGCTGACGAATGTGTGCGGTGAATTCCAGGGGAAGGAGGCCAGCGAGCAGCGCATCAGGGAGCTGTGTGGGGGGCTGATCAGCGGTAAGTCAGACACCCGCACGGCTGCAGGAGGGCCCGTCCCCACCTGGGGTTCCCGTGCCTGGGGCTACACACAGCCTTCCCGCCACCACTTTCCAGCCAGACTGAGCCGCTAGCACTCACCCTGCCTCTTAGCCCTTGGGGGTCCACGTCCGCCTTGGCGTCTGCCCGTCCTCTGCACCAGAGGATGGCCCACTCTCTGGCCCCGGATTCAACCAGATGCCCAGCACGCAGCAGACGCCCTAAAGTCTACTGAATGTGATGGGTACAAGAACAGCGGAGTGTGCCCCTGTGGCTGGCAGGGCAGGTCCCCAGACACCGCCGAGGGCACTTCCTTCACCTTCCCACTCTCAGGCTTCTCAGGCTCCAAGGGGTTGGGGGGTCCTCTCTAGTCCGGCCTTCATCACCCCAAAGCAGTTAAACCATTTTCCATCAATCGGAAGGAAAACTTCCTTCTGGAAGGCAGCACTGTGCAGATATTTCATGCTTCACGTAACAATACTTTTGATGATCCTCTCTCAAGTAAACGCCTGCACCCTTGTTTTCCCAAAGAACAAATTGCACAGTTAGCCACGCACCTGAGGAAGCCTTTGGCACCGGGGTCCATTGGCCGGCCCGGTCCAGCTGGCCCCCCTGGACCCCCAGGACCCCCAGGCTCCATTGGTCACCCTGGCGCTCGAGGACCCCCTGGATACCGTGGTCCCACTGGGGAGCTGGGAGACCCCGGGCCTAGAGGTGAGTGGTCGGCCCCACGACACGGTCACCTTGCTGTAAAAATCCCTGAGACTGACTTGTTAGTAGGCGCTGCTTCTGGTGCCTGCCAAGCGCCCTCAGTGGTAATTCCCGGAAGGCAGGGGCCCCTCATATTTTGGGGCCTAGCGCAGTTAACACCTTAGTAATCCTGTGGGAACTGGAACATTTTTAAAATGTGATGCTTTTCTCAAATACCATTAGAACAATATTTGGCAGGGAGAGGTTGATTAAAACTGTGGCGAAGGCCGGGCAGTGGCTCCCGCCTGGAATCCCAGCACTTTCGGAGGCCAAGGTGGGCAGATCACAAGGTCAGGAGTTCCAGACCAGCCTGACCAACATGGTGAAACCCCATCTCTACTAAAAATACAAAAATTAGCCGGGCATGGTGGCACACGCCTGTAATCCCAGCTACTCAGGAGGCTGAGGTAGGAGAATCTCTTGAACCCCGGAGGCAGAGGTTGCAGTGAGCTGAGTTTGCACCATTGCACTCCAGCTTGGGCAACAGAGCGAGACTCCATCTCCATAAAAGAAAAAAAAAGGTGAGGAATGGCCGGGTGTGATGGCTCACGCCTGTAATCCCAGCACTTTGGGAGGCCAAGGCAGGTGGTTTACTGGAAGTCAGGAGTTCAAGGCCAGCCTGGCCAACGTGGTAAAACCCCGTCTCTACTAAAAATACAAAATTAGCCGGATGTGGTGGCATGCACCTGTAATCCCAGCTACTCGGGAGGCTGAGGCAGGAGAATCGCTTGAACCTGGAAGGCGGAGGTTGCAGTGAGCTTAGATCATGCCATTGCATTCTGGCATGGGCAAAAAGAGCGAAACTGTCTCAAAAAAATAAAATGTGAGGAATGAATAAATAAGAGTTGCATTTATATTGACAAGATGCACCTTCATGAAAACTGGCAGCATGTGAAAATTTCTGTTGCAAAAGGCAAACATACGAAATTCAAAGTTCTCTCCATATTAAGGGCTATCAAGAACACAGAAAGCTTTAATTTAGAAACAAGACGAAAATCACTGACATTCGCTGATGAACTGCTGATCCTCCACGCGGCTGAGCTGTGTGCATGGCTGGCAGTATTGACTTGCCAGAAAGGCTTTGAGGTACCCAGGTGTAAACTGGGGAGGTCTGGAGGCATGGAAGACACACAATTGTGTTAACTGTTGGACACGAACCCTTACCAGAATTTTAAAATGTCAAGACGCCTTCCATCTGCAACATCCGGTCAGCTGCCCTTCAGCCCAAGTAAAGGATTTAAAGCTCACGATTCCAGTGGATCCCACCTTCCAGACCAGATAACGTCCTGCTTCCCAAAAATAGCTTAAGAAAAACGTTTCTAAAGGGAACTTAACTCTGCGAGTTTGTCTTCATCTCTGAGACGAAATTGAACTATTTAGCAAGGTGGTCGTGTTCCATAGTTAGAGATATTATTTCACTTATTTTAAAGATACTGAGATTGAAGATTTTCAGCACTTGAGTGTCAAATTCATTTTGTGGTCCATATGTCCAAATTATCAAATAGCTTCCTGTTTTCCTGGAAACTACTTTAAGTTATGACTTTCTCAGGCCATCTAGGCTAGTCTTATGCCACATGAGGGACTGCAATCTTCAAAAAGAGACCACATAAGATTTTCTCCAGATAGGGACCTAAACTCCTTCAAGACTTTGAAAATAAAATTCAGGCCAGGCGCGGTGGCTCACGCCTGTAATCCCAACACTTTGGGAGGCCGAGGTGGGTGGATCACCTGAGGCCAGGAGTTCGAGACCAGCCTGACCAACATGGTGAAACCCCATCTCTACTAAAAATACAAAAATTAGCTGGACGTGGTGGCGCGTGCCTGTAGTCCCAGCTACTCAGGAGGCTGAGGCAGGAGAATCACTTGAACCCAGGAGGTGGAGGTTGTAGTGAGCTGAGATCACACCACTGCACTCCAGCCTGGGCAACAGAGCAAGACTTCGTCTCAAAAGAAAAAAGAAAAGAAAATTCAAAAAGCACATTAATGACCATTACCCGTTCTCAGACAGTGGTGTGGTGGAATTAGTGAGCAGAGACCACACTGACCCGTGTGCCTGACCGTCCTGACCATCCTGACCGTGCTGGCTGGCCTCTGGGACGGCTGCACTTTTGCGCCCTGTGAAGATGAGCACGTCTGCGGCAGGAGCCGCTCCATGGAGAGGTGCTTGGTGCCTCGGGCTGTGGTCAGTGAAGCTGGCACGATGCCCAGAGCTGACCATGGGAACTGAATGTGAATATAAATGCACGCTTGGACCCACTGCAGGTCCTCGCTCGGAAGCCTCTGTTACTGCTGTGCCTCGAGCCCCCTCCCTGGAAAAGGAGCACCAGCAGGACCGCCTTCTGCCCAAGGGCACAGTAGGTCAGCCCGTGGCATCGGGCCAGTCACGCCAGACACACTGGGCACCAGGGGCCACTGAAGCCCGCTGCCCCGCTGGGGAGGCCCACCCGAGTTCCCAGGCCATGGGCACCGCTCCCGCCCGTGGCCGTGCATGATGTGCAGATGGGCAGTGACTGCCTCGACGTTGGCACCGCTAGTCACACCTGTGCTCATCAATTGCAGAAGGTAGCAGGGTTGCAGGATTGAAACAGACACACAAACACCAAGCAAAACAAAGTTGGTGCCGCTGCAACGACCATGAGACAAAACAGACCGGCTCTGTGCTGCTGCCTGCCTTACGGGATCCCTTCGTTGACAGGCTCACTCTACCGGGAGCAAATCCTAGAGTGACCTGTGCGCATCCAGCCTCGTGGCTTCCGGGCACATAAAGCCAGGGTTGACACGGCTGGGCGCGGTGGCTCAGCCTGGAATCCCAGCACTTTGGGAGGCCAAGGCGAGAGGATGTCTTGAGGCCAGAAGTTCAAGACCAGCTGAGGCAATACAGTGAGACCCAATCTCTATAAAATTAGCCGGGCGTGGTGGCACGCCTGTAATCCCAGCTACCCAGGAGGCTGAGGTAGGAGGATCCCTTGAGTCCAGGAGGTTGAGGCTGCAGTGAGCTATGATCACGACACTGCACTCTGGCCTAGGCAACAGAGAGAGATCCTGTCTCAAAAAAAAAATAGATGGTAACACACCCCTCTCCTCACCCAGCAAAACACAGATGTAAGATTTGAATGACGCAATTAGAGGGACGTGAAAATGCCCTTAGATGACCCATGGGTCGAAAATCATTTAAAATAGGATTATAAAATATTAGTAAATAACTGCTTAATAGGCATAAATATTTTGAACAAAACTAAAATCCCATTCAAATTGGCTGCCAGAGGTCCGGGAGGTCGTTCAGCCATGCAGGGCTCAGCAGCAGGCACATGTTCTGACGGCTGTGCCACTGGGCGGTTTCGCTGTGGGAACATCTGAGTTCACTTGCGCAAGCCCGGCCTCCCTCACCCCTGGGCCGTGTGCCAGAGCCTGGGGCTTATGGCTGGAGACCTGCACAGCGTGTTACTGTGCTGGGTCCTGTGGGCGGCTCTAACACAGTGGTGGGTATCTGTGTTAAACACATCCAAACACGGAAAAGGTATGGTGAAAATTGGGTATGATAATCTTATGGGACCACCATCGCCTATACGGCAAGTCGTTGACCTGCAGCCGTCCTGCGGCGCAAGACTGTGTACAGGTGGGTCCCTCTTGTCGGACCCCGTCAAGCCCTGTGTGACGTCTGTACTTCGGTAAAAAGTGGGAACCCTGTTTATTACAAAAGTCGATCAGACACCGCTGTGCTGTGGCTGCAACAGATACTCTAACCATGTGTCCGTGTTCACACCTCGTGACAGGAAGCCAGGGTGACAGAGGAGACAAAGGCGTGGCAGGAGCAGGACTGGACGGGCCTGACGGAGACCAGGGGCCCCAAGGTACGAGTGCACGGCCAGCACGGCTTCACTGGGTGGCATCTCCTCCGCCATCTTGTAGCTTTATGTGGGGTGTGCTTGGGTTACGAATGGGTCTCTTTTTCTCTTCTCTTGGCAAAGCAATCTCAGAGGCAAGATTAGGAATTGTCTCAGTAACCACTGTAATACATAAAAGTTTAATCGGGGCTGGCGCGGTGGCTCACACCTGTAATCCCAGCACTTTCGGAGGCTGAGGCAGGCGGATAACCTGAGGTCAGAAGTTTGAGACCAGCCTGGCCAACATAGTGGAACCCCGTCTCTATTAAAAATACAAAAATGAGCCAGGCATGGTGGCAGGCGCCTGTAATCCCAGATACTTGGAAGGCTGAGACAGGAGAATTGCTTGAACCCAGGAGGCGGAGGTTGCAGGTTGCAGTGAGCCAAGATCGCACCACTGCCCTCCAGCCTGGCGACAGAGCGAGACTCCGTCTCAAAAAAAAAAAAAAGTTTAATCAGTAAGCAGATCCTCCTGGATCTATTTTAGCTAAGTCGATTTGGTTAGATTCTGTTTAAGCTATTCAGTATCTATTTCAGTTAAATTCTGACAGAATTTTCTCTTAACTGACCTGTGCATCCATTGAATGTTTCCATTTCTAATGTCAAAAATAAATGCTTTGTCACGGAGGGAGGCGCGCCAGGATCCCTGGCAAAGGCCATCCCCTTCCTGCCCCTGCCTTAGCCTGGTGCCTCCTCAAAACCAGGAGGCCTTAGACTCCAAGGATGTGTGTGCCCAGGTGAGAAGGATCCCGAACGGTCTTCAAGAAGGCACCCGCTCCCACCTTTCCCTGGTTGCCCTGGAGCCCTGTCCTCTCCTCCATGCACTCACACTGCTCTCTGGGTGCCCCATGCTCCTGGGCTCTCTCCTTTGCTGACCTAGCTCTGCCTCTACCTGGTGTCCCAGTGCGCAGGTGTCCTGGGCCCCCAGCCGCATCTCTCCACCTGTGTGGCTTTGAACAGCGTCTGTGTCGCGCTTGCTGATGGACAGCAGCCCCCCAGCTGTGCCATGACCACACCATTCTGCACTTTGTCACCTCATCTCAGTGAATGGCTCTGACACCCCGACTTAGGCGGTTGACTCCCTCTTCCCTCACACTCAGGCCTTCCCCCATGGTTCCACTGTCATCACTCACCAAAGCCACCCCAGGCCCCCTGCCCACTACAAATCCACTCCTCACTCACACAGCCCCCACCAAACCCGAGTAAGTCAGAGTGCGGGTGTCCTCAGGACGGCTCCGCACCCTTGCCTGGGGCTAGCCACGCCTGGCCTTCTCAGGGCACTCCCAACAGCCAGCCCCGCGGAGAGCCTTTGTGCGCCCTGTTCCCTCGGCCTCCCCGACCCCCCACGGCTGATGGAAGAGCAGGGCTTGCTCGCAGCTGGACGTCAAGTACCCCTGCTTTCAGTCCCGGCTGCAGCTGAACTCACCCTTCTGCTCTGTCCCAAGGACCCCAAGGCGTGCCCGGCACCAGCAAGGATGGCCAGGACGGTGCTCCCGGCGAGCCTGGGCCTCCCGGAGATCCTGGGCTTCCAGGTGCCATTGGCGCCCAGGGGACACCGGGGATCTGCGACACCTCAGCCTGCCAAGGAGCCGTGTTAGGAGGGGTCGGGGAAAAATCAGGCTCTAGAAGCTCATAAAATTCAACGTAAGGAAATAACCAAGTGACAAAAATGCCTGAAGCACAGTGGGGCGGTCATGAAGGAGCAGGGGTGTGGCAGGCTGGCGACGTCCAGGAGAGTGAGCGCCCCAGCTGCCCCTCGGCCGCCGACTGGACGCACAGGCCCTGCCAGCGAGCACCCTCATTGGGCTGTCGCCTGACCGCATACCTCAAAAGGCCCTAGCTAATAAGCATGTAAGCCCAGCATTTGAGGGAAGGTAGGGTGTTTGTATAAAATGTTGTGTACAATTCCATAAGATGAAGAATATTCAGTAACTTGTTTACGTAGCATTTGTGTAGAGACTGTGATCTCATCCCAATAAAATGATGTATTAAATCTTCAGATTAATGACTGGCTACAGAGTAACAAAAAATAAAGAATTTAATGTACAGTAAATTCTCTCCCATACAAAGGTGTAGTCTGATGTTTTGTGTACAAACTTGCATCTCCAATTAACAGTATTTATTGAGGGTGACTTTGTATTGCACTAATGTCTATTGCTATTACCTGTTGTGATAAATAAAGCCACTCATTTAAAAACTCAATTCCAAACACCACAGTTTATTACACATAAAGTAATGACTCTCGATATGAAAATGTGGGCATTTAAGCATCTACTGTGACAGTATTTCATTTGTGGACAAAAGTAGCTTTCAAGCAAGTATCTGGAAAATGTTTAGCACAAAGGTTTAAAATGGCCCTGCATGTCGCAGTGCACCACCACGGGACTCGGAATCATTACAAAGGGGTGTGACATAACAAATGAAATAAAATTTCCAAACTGTTTTGAGTTAACAATTTAACGTGTTCCAATTGCTAAAGGGGCGTATTTAAAATGTAAATACAATAAGTAAAAAGCAGTGTACTTTTTAAGATTAAAGAAAGTACAAAGGATGTTAATTTTTTATCATGTTAAGAAAACATGATGGAATCAGGGCATTGAAAAAATGCTTACTAATTATTCAGATGGCTTCATCCCCAAATGGTCTAAGAGGACATTCATGGATAAGTATTTGGTTCTAGATAAATATTTTTACAAAATGTGCTCTCAAAGTCCCTACTGGAGTCCCGTCAGCTTGAGTCACGTCCTTTTCGAGTCAGACGATCTGAGCAGAGTTCCAGGATTGCGGAAAATGTGCACAGATCACGAAGGAATGGCTGTTCACTCCCTGAGGATTCCTGTTCAGTCCAATCACTTGATCTCCATCGAGGGGCTACTCTGTAGACTCTGCTGTGCAGGACAGGCCGCCAAGGAGTCTGGTCTGGTCAGCTTTAGCCTTCGGCCAGTTTTACCGCAAAATACACTCTCAAATTCCTAAAGAAGTGATGGTTAATGTACTGAATTAATAGACATAAAAACTGCTATCTTCCAAAGTGCAAAAGGTTGAAATAAAAAGTTATGTAAATGACTTTAAAATATGCTGTTTTAAGGTGTCATTCACGAACTTGGGTCATACCTCACAATGGGGTTTATGTAATAAACAGATTTGAGCAATTTTTTTCAAATAGCAGTTACACTGTACATATACTTTTATTTAGTTTTTCCAGTACTCAGAATGTCTGGCCACATTGTATTATTGTGGTAAAATATACATGACATGAATGTTCCAACCATTAACAGGCCCTAGCTATCAATCTGTAAACCCAGCATTTGAGAGAAGGTACAGTGTATATATTAAACGTTTCAGGCTGGGTGCGGTGGCTCATGCCTGTAATCCCAGCACTTTGGGAGGCTGAGGTGGGTGGATCACCTGAGGTCAGGAGTTCAAGACCAGACTGACCAACATGGTGAAACCCTGTCTCTACTAAAAATATAAAAATTAGCTGGGCGTGGTGGCAAGCACCTGTCATCCCAGCTACTTGGGAGGTGGAGGTAGGAGAATCTCTTGAGCCTGGGAATTGGAGGTAGCAGTGAGCCGAGATCATGCCGTTACACTCCAGCCTGGGCAACAAGAGTGAAACTCTGTCTCAAAAAAATAAATTTTTAAAAAGTTTCAACCATTAGGCCGGACGCGGTGGCTCATGCCTGTAATCCCAGCACTTTGGGAGGCTGAGGCAGGCAGATCACCTGAGGTTGGGAGTTTGAGGCCAGTCTGACCAGCATGGAGAAACCCTGTCTCTACTAAAAATACAAAATTAGCCGGGTGTGGTGGCACATGCCTGTAATCCCAGCTATTCGGGAGGCTGAGGCAGGAGAATCGCTTGAACCCGGGAGGCGGAGGCTGCGGTGAACCGAGATCGCGCCATTGCCCTCCAGCCTGGGCAACAAGAGTGAAACTCCGTTTCAAAAAAATAAATTTTTAAAAAGTTTCAACCATTAACAAGTCAGGGGCATCTACCCCCATCCCAGGGCGACTCCCTTGCCCTCTGCACTGCCACACACGGAGGGTTCTGAGGCCAGCACGGTGGAGGTGCTGCTTGCTGAGATGGCTCTGTCCTTGGGGAGACCCTGCCAGCAGGGTGGAGGTGGGGTGGGCTTGCTCCTGTCACACCACCTGTCTTTTACAAAAGGCCTCAGTGATGATGGCGGGGTCAGTCTCAACCTCCCAAAGGAGAGACTGAGACGCAGAGAGAGGCACAGGTGACGGCCCGATGACAGGCGCCCACCACCACAGGTACGCCAAGTGCAGAATGTGGAAACATCTACAGGGCAAATCATCCCCTTTCAACAAATGAACGGTGAGGAAGACAGGAAGGGGGAACTATTACGGGATAAGATATATTTAAAAACTGTCAACCAAATGCGATGTCTGGACCCTGATTCAAACGAGCTGACTGTAGAGACACTTGTTGGCTCACGGGAGAGTCTGCCCAGACTCGGGAAGGAGACTCAGAGGTGGGTATTAAGGAATGAAGGCATTCGGGAAGCAGACTGATAGTGCGGTTGTTTTTAAACAGGCCTTTTCTTTCTAAAGATATATTTATGAATGAAATGATGTTTGGAATTGTTTTAAAATAATTCAGTGGGGTGGGAGGGCGAGGGCACAGGTGAAACAAGCTGATACCTCAAACTGAGTTAGAGGGACCTGGGAGTTCATTATTCTCCCCATTTTTGTGCACATTTGAAAATTTCCGTTGTTTTAAAACATAGCATTCTACACGATTAAATCCAGGTTTACATATTGTTTATTGCGGTATTAAAACATAGAACAAAATTTGCCTTTTAAGCACATGTAAGTGAACAGTGGAGCAGTGTGAAGTCCATTCACAGTGCTGTGCAGCCGCCACCACCACAAACAGCAAACAGCAACTCCGTACCCACTGAATACTGACTCCACACCCACTCCGGCCCCCAGCCCCTGGCACGTACCATTCCGCTTTCTGTCTCTATGAATCTGACGGCTCCAGGTGCCTCGTTGACGGAATTCTGCAGGGTTTGCCCTTTTGTGACTGGCTTACTTCACTTAGCATAATGTCCTCAAGGGCCATCCACGCGGGAGCCTGGGTCAGAATGTCATTCCTTGTCATGGCTCAATAAGGTTCTGTTGTGGGTAAACATCTGTTTACTCATTCATCTGTTGGAGCCCACTTGAGGTGTTTCTGCCTTTTGGCCACTGTGAAAGGTGCTGCTATGAATATTCATAGAAAAGCTTCCATTTGGGTCCCTGTTTCACCTTTTTGGGGTTTATGCTTCTCTGGTGATTCTATGTTTAACCTTCTGAGGAGCTGTCATACCGTTTTCCACAGCGGTGGCACCATTCACACCCCCATCGGCAATGCACGGGGATTCCGATCTCCCCACATCCTTGCCAACACTTGCTATTTTCTGTTTTGTTTTTTTTTTTTTTAATAGCCATACTAATATGTGTGAAGTAGTATTTCATTGGGTCTTGATTTGTATTTCCCTAATGACTAACAGCTTGGCGCATCTTTCACGGGCTTACTGGCCATCTGTGTATCTTCTCTGGAGAAATGTCTATTCAGGTGCTTTGCCCATTTTTGAGTTGTCTGTTTTTTGGACAGGGTCTTGCTCTGTCTCTCAGGCTGGAATGCAGTGGCACAACCAAGGCTCACTGCAGGCTCAGCCTCCTGAGTAGCTGGGACTACAGGTGCATGTTACCACATCCAGCTTTTAAAATATGTTTTTTTTTTCTTTTTTGAGACTTACCCAGGTGAGAGTGCAATGCCATGATCTCGGCTCACCACAACCTCCACCTCTCCTAGTTCAAGTGATTCTCCTGCCTCAGCCTCCTGAGCAGCTGGGATTACAGGCGCCCGCCACCACACCCGGCTAATTTTTGTTTTTTTAGTAGAGACGGGGTTTCACCATGTTGGCCAGTCTGGTCTCGAACTCCTGACCTCAGGTGATCCACCCGCCTCAGCCTCCCAAAGTGCTGGGATTACAGGCGGGAGCCATGGTGCCCAGCCTGTGTAGTCTCTTTGCTGCTGAGTTGTGGTAAGTTTGTACTGAATTCAAGTCCAGAGGACGTAAGAGCCATGCTGCCAAGGATTTAACTTCCAAATCGTCTGGAGTGGCTGTAACATTCCACCCATCCACTTTTAAGCAACTTCCCAACCAAGCAAGCTGCCATTTCCAGCTACTGCGTACACTCAGAATCTACGACTGTGTATAAATATACCCATTTCTTCCCAATTTTTTTTTTTTTTGAGATGGAGTCTCGCTCTTGTCACCCAGACTGGGGTGCAATGGCACAATCTCGGCTCACTGCAACCTTTGCCTCCTGGGTTCAAGTGATTCTCCCACCTCAGCCTCCTGAGTAGCTGGGATTACAGGCATGCACCACCATGCCTGGCTAATTTTTATATTTTTAGTAGAGACGGGGTTTCAACATGTTGACCAGGCTGGTCTTGAACTCCTGACCTCAGGTGATCCACCCACCTCGGCCTCCCAAAATGCTGGGAATTACAGGTGTGAGCTACCACACCTGGCTTCTTCCCAAATTTTAAAAGGTTTTAGGATGCAATTTAAGATGACCCCACATTTTGATAATTTCCTACATTCTGATACCTAAAGCCTACATATGAAAAACACTGGCAGGGTGCGGTGGCTCACACCTGTAATCCCAGCACTTTGGGAGGCCAAGGCAGGTGGATCACGAGGTCAAGAGATTGAGACCATTCTGGTTAACACGGTGAAACCCTGTCTCTACTAAAAATACAAAAAATTAGCCGGGTGTGGTGGCTGGCGCCTGTAGTCCCAGCTACTCGGGAGGCTGAGGCAGGAGAATGGCGTGAACCCAGGAGGTGGAGCTGGCAGTCAGCTGAGATTGCGCCACTGCACTCCAGCCTGGGCGACAGAACAACACTCCATCTCAAAAAAAAAAAAAAAAAAAAAAAATTGCCTGTATTTGGTAAGACAGAATTCACCTTTTAGAATAATTAAATGGAAGTCAGAGCCCAGGCCGGCTCCACCAAAGTTGGACCCTCGGAGATGGTCTCAGACTGCCAGGGCGTCATCCCTTCAGCGAACCCCGCGGACCATGGCAGCGTTTCGCGACGAGGTGGAAATCGAGGACTTCCAATATGACGAGGACTCGGAGACGTATTTCTGTCCCTGCCCATGTGGAGATAACTTCGCCATCACCAAAGAAGATCTGGAGAACGGGGAAGGCGTGGCAATGTGTCCTAGCTGCTCTCTCCTTACAAAAGTGACTTATGACAAAGATCAGTCTGCGTGCGGAGAAACGGTCCCAGCCCCTTCAGTCAACAAAGAATTAAGTGCTGAAGAAGCCTTCAGGAATCCGAATCCTGAACAGCTGGAAATGAGCCCAGATAGAAATTTCAAACGCAAAGCTTCTGGCTTCATGGAGACAACCACTTGTGATCCGCGGTTCTGTGGGAGTGTCGCGGATTCTTTCCATCAACTCTGCTGATTTCATCTGCAGGAAGCAAGTCCGTAACATGACGTATCTGGATTTTGTGCTTAGAACCTTAGGTTTGGAATCATTCTTAATTATCCATCTAAATTTAAAAGAAGATAATTTCAAAAAAAAAGAAAGGAAGAAGAAAATAATCATTCTCAGACATAACCAGGCACTGGCGAGATCTTCTCAGCTATTTTCACACAGTGATGAGGCTAGCTAGCCCCAGCGTCTGCCTTCACTGTGGACAGTCGGGCAGAGGCAGGGTTAAGCTGTGGTTCCATCTGGACCCTTGCAGGGCCCGCCCACAACCCGTCTCCTGGGAGTTGGGGCAGCTGTGAAAGAGGAACAGATCCCTTTAGTCCCCTCAACCGAGCCCAGGCCAAAGACATGGCACTGATGTCACCGCACTCTCAGTCAGCATCTATTTGCAACAGAACATATGTGAAATAGTCAAGTTTTAAAGGAATTTTTATAACATCAAAACATACTGAGATGATAACGTAACAAAGTAGATACTCACATTAGATTTGTGAATATGAGAAGAATAACAATAAGACAGGTGTGGTGGTGATGGGTGCCTATAGTCCTAGCTACTCGGGAGGTTGAGGCAGGAGGATCACCTGAGCCTGAGAGGACAAGGCTGCAATAAGCTGTGGTTGCACCGCACTCCAGCCTGGGTGACAGAATGAGAGCCCCTCGCTAAAAAAAAAAAAAGAGAGAAAGAGAAAAAAAAAAAAGAAAAAGAATAATACCAACAATAAAAAAAATTTCTTGGTAGGAAAAAAGAAATAGTTCTAACTACATGTCAGGAAAATATACCAGGAAGTTATTAACAGGAAGAAAGCAGCCGGGCCTTTGGGAGGCCAAGGCGGGCGGATCACCTGAGGTCAGGAGTTTGAGAACAGCCTCACCAACACGGAGAAACCCTGTCTCTAATAAAAATACAAAATTAGCTGGGCGTGGTGGCATACACCTATAATCCCAGCTACTCGGGAGGCTGAAGCAGGAGAATAGCTTGAACCCGGGAGGCAGAGGCTGCAGTGAGCCAAGATCTCGCCATTGCACGGCAGCCTGGGCAACAAGAGCAAAACTCTGTCTCAAAAAAAAAAAAAGAAAAGAAAAATAACAAGCTACTTAGAACTGAGAAACAATGAAAGCATTGCGTCCTAACCTGTGAAATGTTTCAAAAGTATACCAGGACAAATTTACTATAATGCATTGATTAGAAAACAAGATAGACGAAATAAACTTTCAACCCAAGACGCCAGACTAAAATTAAACTTAAAGAAGGAAATAAGAGAAATAAGGTTTTTGGATAATAAAGATAAAAGCAAATTATGACGGAGAAAGCACTACCACTGACCCCACACGAAAAACCAAAAAAGTGAATGACTGAGCCCCAGAAAGACTCCAGCACAGCCCAGGCCAGAGGGTTACAGTGGACAAAGGAGCTCAGGTGGCCAGAGGTAAGGAGGCATAAACTCATTAGGTCAAAGACAATGGCTTTTCTTTTTCAAGATGCTTTATTTTTAAAACAGGTCACAACACAGCGTTCGGCTCATTCTGCCACGAACAAGCGACAAAGGCTTGCTCTGCAGCCGAGAGGCCCTCCAGTGGCATGTTCAAAAACAGAATGAAAATCTGAATGAATGTGGGCCGGGCGTGGTGGCTCACGCTGGCGATCCCAGCACTGTGGGAGGCCAAGGCGGGCGGTCACCTGAGGTCAGGAGTTCGAGACCAGCCTGGTCAATATGGCAAAACCCTGTCTATACTAAAAATACAAAAATTAGCTGGGCATGGTAGCGTGACTAAACAGCACGGGAGGCTGCGGTCACAGGCTGCTGGGAATGGATCCAAGAGAGGATGCAGTAGCTCAAGAGGTACAGACAAGCGCCGGGCAGCCAAGGAGAGCAGAGAAATGGGCGGTTGCCAGTACAGGACACGAGGTCCAGGGAGTTCTCACAGGAGGATCATGAGAGAAGTCACAGCGTGTCCACAGGAAAGGAGGACAGAAGGGACAGGCCAGTCCGAGTCTGCAGCAGGGCCTGACGCCAGACAGCATGTGAGGGACAGCGACACCAGGGCCTGATGCAGACGGCAAGGAGACGCGAAGTGGGATTCAGCCACCTGCTGGTGTGAAGAAGGGAGGGACAGACACCACAAGGGAGGCCCCAGGTGTGGTCGGCGCCTTCAGGGCCCCCAGTGTGCAGGGGCGTCTCACAACTACACACAACCAGCGTCCCAGATGCCATCCCGACTGTGGAAAAAGTTGTAGTGGGCACTATTGCGACAGCAGGCAAAATGTGAGTAACAGTCTTGCACCAATGTTAAATGTCCTCATTTTCATCGTTATGGATATTAAAAAGTAAACACCGGGGCCTGGCGCGGTGGCTTAAGCCTGTAATCCCAGCACTTTGGGAGGCCGAGGCGGGCGGATCACCTGAAGTCAGGAGTTCGAGACCAGCCTGGTCAACATGGCGAAACCCTGTCTCTAATAAAAATACAAAAATTAGCAGGGCATGGTGGCGCGCGTTTGTAATCCCAGTTACTCGGGAGGCTGAGGCAGGAGGATCGCTTGAACCCAATAAGCAGAGGTTGCAGTGAGCCAGGATCACACCATTGCACTCCAGACTGGGTGGCAAGAGCGAGACTCCATCTCAAACAAAAAAAATTAAAAACGGCCAGGTGTGGTGGCTCACACCTGTAATCCCAGCACTTTGGGAGGCTGAGATAGGTGGATCACCCAAGGTCAGGAGTTCGAGATCAGCCTGCCAACATGGCAAAACCCTGTCTCTACTAAAAATACAAAAATTAACTGGGCGTGGTAGCGCACGTTTGTAGTCCCAGCTACTCGGGAGGCTGAGGCAGGAGAATCACTTAAACCCAGGAGGCGGAGGTTGCAGTGAGCTGACATCACACCATTGCACTCCAGAGTGGGTGACAAGAGCGAGACTCCATCTCAAACAAACAAAAAAAGTAAACACTGGCCGAGTGTGGTGGTTCATGCCTGTAATCCCAGCACTTTGGGAGGCTGAGGCAGGTAGATCACCTGAGGTCAGGAGTTCGAGACCAGCCTGGCCAACATGATGAAAACCCGTCTCTACTAAATACAAAAATTAGCTGGGCGTGGTGGCTCAACTGCAATCCCAGCACTTTGGGAGGCTAAGGTGGGTGGGATCACTTGAGGTCAGGAGTTTGAGACCAGCCTGGTCAACATGGTGAAACCCCATCTCTACTAAAAATACAAAAATTAGCCGGGGGTGGTGGCGCACGCCTATAGTCCTAGCTACTCGAGAGGCTGAGGCAGAATTGCTTGAACCCGGGAGGCAGAGGTTGCAGTGAGCTGAGATCGCACCACTACACTCCAGCCTGGGCAACAGAGCAAAACTCTGTCTGAAAAAAAAAAAAAAAAACCCAAAAAAACATGGACGTACTTAGGTATAAAGAAGCATGGTGTCTGCAACTTACTATCAAATGGATCCCAAAGATACTGGAGAGAAACTGGGACTGGCAGGGAGAATGGAGCAAACCTAGACAGGCCTACAAAGAGCTCTGTGTACCGTTCTTGCAATTTTTCTGTAAGTTTGAAATTACACCAAAATTTGAAACTACCAAAAGTAAATAGAGTCATCTAAACCCAGAATGTGGGGCACTCTCTAGATAACTGGCCTGATCTCTTCAAAACCTCAATGCCGTAGTTAATAAGTGTGGGTGGGATTCTTACAGCTCAAAGAGCTTAAAAACCATCATCAAATGCGGTGTATAATCCATGGGTGGGTGGCTGGACTGTGGGGAAAAAACAGCTAAGAAAGTCATTTTTAGAACATTTTGGCTGGGTGTGGTGGCTCATGCCGATAATCCCAGCACTTTGGGAGGTCAGCCTGGGCAACATAGCGAGACCCTATTGCTACAAAAATTTAAAAAATTGGTCAGGCATGGTGGCTCATGCTTGTAATCCCAGCACTTTGGGAGGCTGAAGCAGGAGGATCACTTGGGCCCAGAAGTATGAGACCAGCCTGTGAAACATGTCAAAACCCCATCCCTACAAAAATAAAATTAGCTGGGCATGATGGCACACACCAGTAGTCCTAGCTACTTAGGAGGCTGAGGCAGGAGGATTGCTTGAATCTAGGAGGCAGAGGCTGCAGTGAGCCATAATCATGCTACTGCACTCCAGTCTGGGAGACAGCAAGACTCTGTCTCAAAAAAAAAAAAAACATTAAAATGAAAAAAATTGGGCAGGTATGGTAGCAATAAAAGAACATTTTGGACAGATCTGAACACAGTCTGTGCATGAGGGGATATGAAAACGACTTGCCATCATCTTGGTGAGGCATGATAGTGGTGTTGGGGTTCCGTGGAAGGCCTGTCTTTCAAAGATTTATGTACAAATATTTAGAGATGAAGGTTCGTGTCTACAATTGTCTTTGAAATTGTGCGTGTGTACAAAGTAAATACGGCAAATGTTCATTGCAGAGATTGAAGGATAGGTGTACAGATGATCACTGTACTTCCTACGTTCACTAGAAAACTAACAGGAAGTGAATCACTGGTGATTGATGCCGCCCTGCCCTCACCCCATACTTGTCTATCCCCTGCCTCCCGATGTCCCCACCTGATGCCCCCAGAATGCCGAGATCCTGCTTCTCCGAGTCTTCCCTCCCAGTAAACAGCCCCATCCACCCAGTCACTGAAGCCAAATCCTGACGCCTTTTTCCCATCACACCCCCCAACTGGTACCGCCACAAACACAAGCAGCCTCGTGCCTTTCCTCCTCCCCAGCGCCGCCCCCTGGCAGCCACTGCCCGGCCAGCCACATCTCCCAGCTGCTGCAGACTCCTGGTTTCCACTCTCACCCCAGCCCAACTCCTACTTCCCAGCATCCGGTGCCCCAGCAGCGGGGTCACGTGGGTCAGGTCGTGTCACTCGCTGCCAAAAGACTGCCAAGGCCCCCAACCCTCAGGACTTGCGGTCCACCAGGCCCCAGCCTGCCCCAGGGCCCTGCCCTGCAACGCTGGCTGGCAGACAGGCACTCCTCAGACCCTGCAGCTCCCAGGTCCCGGCTGCCAGCTCCCTCAAGCACCCAATCCAAAGCAGCCCCCCAGTCAGGCTGGTTCTCAGCAGCATCCTCCACCCGCAAGGCCCTGCTCCCACTGTCTTCACGTTTACTCGTCCCCCGCCTCCCTCCACGCCAGACGTGCCTCTGTCTTGCCCGGGGTACCCCAGCATCGTCAGCAGTGCCTGGTCACACTGGAAAAGACCTGCTGAGTGAAATGTATACCAAATAATATAGAGAAATCACTTAAAATGCTCATGTGTTATGTCTTTAAGGACAAAAACACGCACGCAAGTAAAAGGGGGAAGTCACTAAGGAAATAATTAAGAACCCATGTGTTTTGGCTTTTTAGGTTCTAATTCCCCGAAAAAATTGTGAATTGACTTGACCTCAGCCTATTTCTTGGTGGGTCTAATAATGTGACCCAGAAATAATCAGGTTCAATGTAATTACATTTCGGAAATATTCAGCAAACAGAATGTATGTAAAATATATCCATAAACATCTGGTCTACTTAATCTGACTGTACATACAATTAACATTTTTTAATTTCAAAAATTATAAATGCCTTTGTCTTATTTGAGTAAATTAGATCAATAATGATTTGCTAATAGATACACAAAACCAAAACATTAAAGCATTTTTAAAACACAAAAGCTTTATTTTATCAAAACAAATCAACAGTCTACCTCTAACAATAATCTTCATTGTAAATAACCATAAATGATCCAATTAGAACACATTTAACATAGTATCGCTATAGAATGCAATTAAATGCATAATGAAAATAAAGAACCTAAATTATGCAACTCACAAGATGTAAATGTCATGTGGAACATAGAAAAGGGGCAGAGACGGCCAGGCGCGGTGGCTCAAGCCTGCAATCCCAGCACTTTGGGAGGCCGAGTCGGGCGGATCACGAGGTCAGGAGATCGAAACCATCCTGGCTAACTCAGTGAAACCCTGTCTCTACTAAAAAATACAAAAAACTGGCCGGGCGTGGTGGCGGGCGCCTGTAGTCCCAGCTACGCGGGAGGCTGAGGCAGGAGAATGGCGAGAACCCGGGAGGCGGAGCTTGCAGTGAGCTGAGATCCGGCCACTGCACTACAGCCTGGACGACAGAGCGAGACTCCGTCTCAAAAAAAAAAAAAAAAAAAAAAAAGAAAAGGGGCAGAGAGAAGACAAACTTCTGCCTGGTGCTGAAGCGAAGAGCCCTCACTCACCATCGCCCAGCTGCGGGGGACCTCTCTCCAGCCCCACCACGACAAGACACAGAAGCCCTTCTTTTGAGATGGAGTCTTGCTCTGTCACCCAGGCTGGAGTGCAGTGGCGCTATCTTGGCTCACTGCAACCTCCATCTCCCGGGTTCAATTCTCCTGCCTCAGCCTCCTGAGTAGCTGGGACTACAGGCACGTGCCACCACGCCCAGCTAATTTTTGTATTTTTAGTAGAGATGGGGTCTCATCACATTCGCCAAGCTGGTCTCGAACTCCTGGCCTCAAATGATCCACCCGCCTCAGCCTCCCAGAGTGCTGGGATCACAGCACGAGTCACTGTGCCAGGCCTGGGAGCCCTTCTTGAAAGGGGTCTTTGTTTGTTGCAGCAACCTTAGCTCGTTCTCTAGTCAGACTCCTGCCTGGGTCAACAGCAGCAATTCCCCCACAGCCTGGACCAGGTACAAAGTCAGGACCCTGTGGATCTATTTCACTAAGATCTGCTCACTCCTGGAGGGCCAAAGAGCCACTCACCCTGGCCACTGCAACGCTGAGGCCGGGACCTGGAACTCGGGTCCCCCCAGGGCAGGGCCCAGAACCAGCCCTGTGACTGACACCGTCTTCCTTTTGGGCCACTGAGGGGCTGACCGAACTCCCACATTCAAACCACACGTCCAGTTCCAGCCAACAACAATGGCTTCCTGCAGGCCACTGCCATGACCATGCAGACAGGATCACGGCAGGGTGGCTGTCCTGAGAGACTGGATATGCAGGCGCTAACATGCCGGTTCCTCCCTAGTCACCCAGTCCACAGAAGCACAGTCACCCAGTCCACAGAAGTATAATCACCCAGTCCACAGAAGTACAGTCACCCAGTCCACAGAAGTACAGTCACCCAGTCCACAGAAGTATAATCACCCAGTCCACAGAAGTACAGTCACCCGGTCCACAGAAGTACAGTCACCCGGTCCACAGAAGCATAATCACCCAGTCCACAGAAGTACAGTCACCCAGTCCACAGAAGTATAATCACCCAGTCCACAGAAGTACAGTCACCCGGTCCACAGAAGTACAGTCACCCGGTCCACAGAAGTATAATCACCCTGTCCACAGAAGTATAGTCACCCGGTCCACAGAAGTATAGTCACCCGGTCCACAGAAGTATAGTCACCCGGTCCACAGAAGTATAGTCACCCTGTCCACAGAAGTACAGTCACCCAGTCCACAGAAGCATAATCACCCTGTCCACAGAAGTATAGTCACCCGGTCCACAGAAGTATAGTCACCCTGTCCACAGAAGTATAGTCACCCAGTCCAGAGAACTACACTCACCCAGTCCACAGAAGCACAGTCACCCAGTCCACAGAAGTATAGTCACCCTGTCCACAGAAGTATAGTCACCCGGTCCAGAGAACTACACTCACCCAGTCCACAGAAGTACAGTCACCCAGTCCACAGAAGTATAATCACCCAGTCCACAGAAGTACAGTCACCCGGTCCACAGAAGTACAGTCACCCGGTCCACAGAAGCATAATCACCCAGTCCACAGAAGTACAGTCACCCAGTCCACAGAAGTATAATCACCCAGTCCACAGAAGTACAGTCACCCGGTCCACAGAAGTACAGTCACCCGGTCCACAGAAGTATAATCACCCTGTCCACAGAAGTATAGTCACCCGGTCCACAGAAGTATAGTCACCCGGTCCACAGAAGTATAGTCACCCGGTCCACAGAAGTATAGTCACCCTGTCCACAGAAGTACAGTCACCCAGTCCACAGAAGCATAATCACCCTGTCCACAGAAGTATAGTCACCCGGTCCACAGAAGTATAGTCACCCTGTCCACAGAAGTATAGTCACCCAGTCCAGAGAACTACACTCACCCAGTCCACAGAAGCACAGTCACCCAGTCCACAGAAGTATAGTCACCCTGTCCACAGAAGTATAGTCACCCGGTCCAGAGAACTACACTCACCCAGTCCACAGAAGTATAGTCACCCTGTCCACAGAAGTACAGTCACCCAGTCCACAGAAGCATAATCACCCTGTCCACAGAAGTATAGTCACCTGGTCCACAGAACTACACTCACCCAGTCCACAGAGGCAGTCACCCGGTCCACAGAAGTATATTCACCCAGCCCACAGAAGTATAGTCACCCAGTCCACAGAGGTTTAGTCACCCGGTCCACAGAAGTATATTTCTTATTAACCTGTTGGGCATATTTGAAGTTCATATCAGACTATTTGTCACGTACCTGCATTTTTGTTTCTCTTTCTTTTTTAGGGTGGGTGGGGGTGGGGCAGGGTCTTGCCCTGTTGCCCAGGCTGGAGTGCAGTGGTATGATCTCAGCTCACTGCAGCCT
Source organism: Chlorocebus sabaeus (assembly GCF_047675955.1). Lineage (NCBI taxonomy): Eukaryota > Metazoa > Chordata > Mammalia > Primates > Cercopithecidae > Chlorocebus > Chlorocebus sabaeus. Next base: position 1,300,601 of record NC_132905.1, on the reverse strand, counting down.
CCACCTCCCTGGCTCAATCGATCCTCCCTCCTCAGCCCCCCACCGAGTAGCAGGGACTACAGGCGTATGCCACCACACCAGGCTAATTTTTGTCTTTTTAGTAGAGATGGGGTCTTGCCATGTTGCCCAGGCTGGTCTCAAACTCCTGGGTTCAAGAGGGCCTCCCAAAGTGCTGGGATTACAGACGTGAACCACTGTGCCTGGCCGGTTTTTGTTTTTCTATTCTTGCTTTTATCCCTTTCACAAGTTTTTCCGAGGGCAAAAATCATGTCCTACACACCCGTTAGCCCCAGTACAATATACCGTGCAGAGCACGGGCCCAATCTGCTATCTGACAATTGACTCTTCACAGTCATTTATACACTGCAGTGTAACACATGTAGGCCGTGACTAACACTTCAGTAAATGACAAGTTATATCATTAGTGAGCAGAGCTTTGTTCATAATGGACTTAGTATTTGACGTTAGATTCCAGGAAGCAAAGGATAGTCTGAGTTATCCTTAGGAAAAAAGAGGGACGTGGATAAGTAAAATTTATAAAATTCTGGAAATCTACCTGGCCTACCACTAACCTTTTTAAGAGAATCTCCGTGTCTTTCCTGGATATATTTCAGGAATGCTGTGGTCCACTGCAGAGTTGTGGCCTTGTCAGTCTCGGCATTGCAGAACGGTACTAAGAGATTCAACTCATCACAGCAAATGCGGATTCTGCGCCTACAGTCAAAACCCAAAGTCATCACCGAGAGAGGCCGGAGCAAAACAAACACGTAAAAGGAAGCATCTCACTGTAGTACTTGAAGGAATCAGAGCCCATGAAGCCTGGCCACTGAGTGCCACGGAAATGCCCATCACCACAGGAAGTCCCACAGCTTTGCCACGGCCTTGTCTACAGAGGCAGCTACTGCCTTTGGGAGGCCAGAGCATCCTTGGGTGCCCTCGGCAGCCCCATGACCCACACGCTCCCTGGAGCTTTCCTTATTGACTTCTCATGGGCCAGGTTCAAGTCTCTGGATTAGGGATGGTTCCAAAGCCCCTGAAATTGGAAGCAACATTTTTGGTCTGACACCTTCCTCCGTCTGGACCACTGAGGGGTCCAAAGTGGGCAGATTACTCTTTCATTCAAGACTGATATTACTTGCCCTTTACGGGCTAAAAACCCTACCGGGAACTCACGCACAGCTTTCAGATTCTCCAAGGGGCCCTGATTCTGAAAGGATCACGGCCCAACACTCTGTTAATATTCTGAAACTCAGTCTTTGTAGAGATTGAAGTCTTGTTATTAGACTGTTTTTTAAACTTTTACATATTACATTCAGTACCATGCAAAGTCCTAAACAAGCAGATACTCAGCAACTTATTCAATATGGCCTTTGTTACTCGTCTTCACACCGTGTATTTAGAATTTTAATTAGAGACTCTGCTGGTAAAACAGCAGCTGGCATTTACTAGGTGCTTTTGGACTTCTAGGCATTGAGCCAAACACTCTTTGCGCATCAGCTCATTCAACTCTAACCACAAGTCTATCCAGTAGAGCTAGAAGTCAAACTTTCAAACTGTCGACATACGGTGTAAGGCTTTCTACATAGCAGCTACTCAATGAATGTCTATTAAATAAATGTCAGAGCAAGCAAAATGCCCTTCATAATTCACAGTAGGCTGAGGAAGGCCCTCAGTTAGTCTGTGTATGTAAGTATCATAAAAAGATATATAGCTAGCTTTTTTATTTTCTTTCTTTGGGACATGGGTCTCACTTTGTGGCCCAGGCTGGAGTGCAGTGGCAGGATCACAGCTGACTATAGCGTTGACTCCTGGGCTCAAGCGATCCTCCCACACCTCAGCCTCCCAAGTAGCTGGGACAACAGGTGTGCACCACCACTAGTATTGGTTTTTCTTTAGAGACAGGGACTTGCTATGTTGCCCAGGCTGGTTTCAAACCCTGGGCTCAAGCAATCCTCCCACCACGGCCTCCCAAAGTACTGAGATTACAGCCATAAGCCACTGCACCCTGCCCTAGCTAATTTGAATAGATCCCTTTAAAAGAAATTGCCATGCTGGGCGTGGAGGCTCACGCCTGTAATCCCAGCACTTTGGGAGGCCGAGGCGGGCAGACCATCTGAAGTCAGGAGTTCAAGACCAACCTGACCAACATGGGGAAACTCCGTCTCTACTAAAAATACAAAATTAGCCGGGCGTGGTGACGCATGCCTGTAATCCCAGCTACTAGGGAGGCTGAGGCGGGAGAATCACTTGAACCTGGGAGGTGGAGGTTGCAGTGAGCTGAGATCGTGCCATTGCGCTCCAGCCTGGGCAACAAGAGTAAATCTCCATCTCACCAAAAAAAAAAAAAAAAAAGAAAACCCAATTATAATAGAAAAAAACTAACTACCTCTTAATTCTACAAAGAAGGATACTACAAATAAAATCTACAGACAAAACCACTTAAATAACAATTTTAACCTCCTTCTTCCCAGCAATCTTAAAAGAACCAGGAAAACTTGCAGAATTCAGTTGGCTGGTTAAGCAGCAGTTACCATAACAGCCTGATCACTCTCCTCAGAAAGGCCTGCAGTCAGCGCTGGCCCTTAGTGGAGTCTGCGAACCTAGATTTGTAGAGTTAAGAGTGGCTCCCAGGACCTACACTGTGCAAACAATATGGTTGACGCTGATCACCTGTTTTCCTTCTGAGAGACTGGACTGCGGCTGCATGCAGGGAGGGCGTGCCTACGTAACGCGCCCCTGGTCTCTAGCAAGCTTTCCTGGTTGGCAACACCTCACCCACGTTTTCAGACCACATGACTGGGGCATGAGCGGCATCCTGCCTGACTCCACAGGGCACGCTCTTAGAAGCTTGCACCTCATCTCCTGCCTTCCTCCCATGACCTTTGCTGATCTCACCTGGCATCCTTTCTCCATAGTAAGTCACAGCCTGAGAGTAACTACATGCTGAGTCCCAGGAGTCCTCCTAATGAGCCAGCGAGCCTGGGCGCAGTCTGGGGGATCCCTGATCCATCTGGGAAAGTTAACGATGCTCCTACCTCCTTTCTTCCCTCTGAACGCAGAAATGGCTAAGGATCATTTTATCTGTGATAACCATGTATGACTAAGGTAATCATTTATGAGCCAGCCTGACAAGCAGTCGCACGTATTACCTTCTATCTCTTTCCATTCGGTTATGCCTCTCTCTACGCTGAGACCTTCCTCCCTGGGGCCCACTCTGGGCCTGCTCCCCCAGGTTTGACTGTGAGGACTCCGAAGACTGCCAAGCGCCCTGTGTGGCAGTGGCACCTTCGTCCACATTCTGAATCTCTCCGAGGGCTCTTCGCTCTACATTTGTGTCCAACTGACGCATTCTACTCCGATTCCTCTTCAGTGCTTGTTTGCATAGCGCTTCTTCTTTGCAAAAGAAGAAAAAAGTGGTTTTTAATTTTTTATTCTTATCTCAATTAATGCTGAACAGAGTTTTGGCCTTTTCAATCCAAGATATAAACATTATTTGGTAAGCAGCACAGAGAACCGAACCACAAAGAGATGTACTAATGCAGTTACTCAGTGTCAGCAGGGAACAGAAGTCCAAGCCTATTTTATATAACGAAACTGAACGGCCAGGCGCGGTGGCTCACATCTGTAATCCCAGCACTTTGGGAGGCTGAGACGGGTGGATCACGAGGTTAGATCGAGACCATCCTGGCTAACATGGTGAAACTCCATCTCTACTAAAATTTAAAAAAAAAAAAATTAGCCGGGCATGGTGGCGGGCGCCTGTAGTCCCAGATACTTGGGAGGCTGAGGCAGGAGAATGGCATGAACCCGGGAGGCGGAGCTTGCAGTGAGCCGAGATCGTGCCACTGCACTCCAGCCTGGGCGACAGAGCGAGACTCCGTCTCAAAAAACAAAAACAAAAACAATGAAACTGAACGAGAATCAATCATCAAATTAAATACATCTTCCAAGTGCTATACAACCAATATGACCTCATCCAAAGTCCCTCTTTTTTTTTTTATTTTGAGATGGAGTCTCGCTCTGTTGCCCAGGCTGGAGTGCAGTGGCGTGGTCTCAGCTCACTGCAAGCTCCGCCTTCCGGGTTCACACCATTCTCCTGCCTCAGCTTCCTGAGTAACTGGGACTACAGGCATGCGCCACCACACCCAGCTAATTTTTTTGTATTTTTAGCAGGGACGGGGTTTCACCGTGTTAGGCAGGATAGTCTCGAGCTCCTGATCTTGTAATCCACCCGCCTTGGCCTCCCAAAGTACTGGGATTACAGGCTTGAGCCACCATGCCCGGCCCAAAGTCCCTCTCTTTAATCAACAGGTGTTACCTATGAATACAGAAAACAAGAAGTTGTTTACTTTTTCTCAAGGTCAGAATGGGAAAAATATTTAAAAACTACTTGGACATATTTCCTCCCAAAAATATTTTCTTTATATACAATTATTCTAAGAACAAGAAAAAAACCCAATTATTTTAATATGACAGTATTTTTACTGCAATGCTCAGAACAAAACTGAAGCAGCATTAAGTGTATGCCCTTGCCTCAGAAGTGGCTCTCCTCCCCAAAGCATTATGTAAGAAGTAGCGTCCGAGCTCTTCTGCTGCATAACAGGCTGTGCCACGTGTGCATATGTGGAACTGTATCCATCAAAGAACCACAGGCACGTGACTGGCAGGCGTGCTCATGTGCACGTGTATGCCACACAGAGCACATATTACAGAAGGATGAAGAAGCTTTCAGCAGGAGAGAGGAATTCAGTTGTTTTGGTGACATTTTATTCCTTAACCTGAGTAGTCAGCACAGAGGCTACTTTAATACTCATCTTTGTATCTTACAAATGTGAACATACACTTTGGCATAAAATTTTGCAGGGAGGAAAAGGAGTGACTGACACGGGAGAAGGCAGTAGCTCTCCATCCCCGTCCTGTCTTCACCAACTCTTGGAAAGCTGAGTGTAAGGAGTGTTCTTTTCATCGGGTCACTTGACAAATCAGTTTCCCAGGAAGGGACTATGCAGGTGTTTCCCAGGGAGGAAGGGGCTAGGCAGGTTAGCACAGCAGTGCCTTCAGCAGTGACTTTATTTCCAAACTTTCTGAATCACCTTACGGCCTCTCGCTGGCAGCCCAGGGTCCTCCTATTAGCATCCACCTAACCAAAGGCTTTCAGCAGATGTTAGATGCCTGCCTCACTCATGGAGTACAAAATAAGGAAAATAAAAAACTATAAAGTACTTTCAGTAACCTGAAGATAACGGAAAATTTATGTAAGTCTATCACTTTAATGTTATGAAAAAGCCCTCAAACTCAATGTTCCCACATCAAGGTTAATTATATTTGTGAATCAGAATAATGTTTAAAGTGAGAAGACGGGGAAGCGGGTGGACGGATCCGGAGATACACGGACACCTCCAAGACTGTTTCCCATGTGTACAAACCATCTGTCTCCCCTACCCCCCGCAAGGCCAAAATACCATCAGCCACAGGGCTCGGTCACAAGAAAGCTCCCACTACCTGCTGCTTCATCGCTTACCTCCCACTTTAATCCAAACTTGCTCAGGCAAAGCTTTGTTTCTACTACCTAATGTCTGTTTAGTGGATTCAATTTCTTGCTGATAACAGAAAGAAAATGCTCTAGGCAATCCAATATCCTGGTGCTTGGCAGCTTCAAGGACAGAACATGAGTTACTAGAACTCTGGAAAAAAATGAAGCAACAGGAATTTTATCAATATGTGACTTAATGTCCTCTTTACTGCACAAATAAAATGCACTTAACAAACATCAAAGCTACTAATACATAATTTGGAGAACTTTAGTTGCACTGAAGATTTTAAAACATTCCCATACCACATACTCAACTTGCACAGCTGTTTTTTTGGTTTTTTTTTTTTGAGACAGGGACTCGACTCTGTCGCCCAGACTGGAGTGCAGTGTCGGGATGTCAGCTCACCACAACCTCCACCTCCCAGGCTCAAGCGATTCTCCTGCCTCAGCCTCCTGAGTAGCTGGGATTACAGGTGTCTGCCACTACCCCCCAGTTAATTTTCACATGGGGTTTCACCATGCTGGCCAGGCTGTTCTTGAACTCCTGACCTCAAATGACCCACTCACCTTGGCCTCCCAAAGTGCTGGGATTATAGGTGTGAGCCTCGGCGCCCAGCTTAAAAGGTTATTAAGCTCACTCAAGGGAAAAAAAAGTACTTGGGACCTAACCAAAATAAGTTAAAATTTACCCATTTAATACAAAAGAGCAAAGCTTCACAAATCATGTTCCCTACCTGTGTCTGTGAAAGATTAGAATTTCCACTAGTAGAGCAAGCATTTGTAGTAAACAGTGGGTATGTAAACTGCAAAGCAGTAGTTGTAGCAGCAGTTTTATTTTTCACTAATGTTGTACATTTGTTTTGTTGTTGATGAAGAGGAACATTCATTAATTCAGATGGATGTCGAATGAGAGTTACCAAACTGCCAAGACAAAAGAAAGCTCAGAAGTGTCAGGAATACGTGGCAGACAAGCATCCACCATCCCACTCTCACGGCTCTGGCCACTTTTTCCAGACAGCAACTCAACTCTCATCCTGGAAATCTCTACACAACAGTTATCAACTCGTGCTGTTGTGGAAGTCCCAAATCTGCGCCACCTCCCTGCTCTCGTCACATCCTGACACCAATCTTACTTCTGCCATCCTCCAGTCTGACCATGATGGACAACTACAGGTTGGGATGAGCAAAAAACTGCGGACTCAGCCCCTTCCACAACCATTCCTGAGGGTCACCAAGGGGGCGGCTGCAGGCTGGAGCCTCATTTTAGAGCTCAAAGCCTGCAAACCCGCGTCGGGCCTTCCTAGGCTTCCCTGACATCTAAGAGTGCCACCCGGAGCACATGGTTCCCAGGAATTCTGCGCGCTCGGCCCCACTCTCCAGGTGGGGCCACTGGGGGGGGGGTTTAGTTCCAGGAAGTACCTGCTCCCCGGGGCCCGCACAGCGCACACAGCCTTTCGGGGAGGCCCCACACCCGGTGGGGTCCGCGCCCTGTGCCGCCGGGAGGGCAGGCTGGGGGCGTGCACAGCGAGGGCCCCCTTTGCCTCCGCCCCGGCCCTGGCCTCCACCCGGGCCCTGCCAGCCCCCGGCCGCCGGGCACGCACTTGTTGAGCGCCACGCCCGGCTCGGGGGGCTCGGGGCCGCGCGGCGCGGGCGGCGGCTCGGCAGGGAGGCTGTTGAAGCGGTCCTCCAGGCGGACGCGCACGGCCGGCTTGGCCCGGGCCTCGGGCGCGCCCTCGGGTCCAGCAGCGCCCGCGCCCTCCTTGGCGGCGCCGTCGGCCCGGGCCCTCGCCCCATCCCCGCCGCCCGGCGTCTTCTCCGCCGCGCCCGCCTCGCTCAGCAGCATCATGCGCAGCTCCTGGAAGTCGATGTGGCCCAGGCAGGGCGCGTCGGCCGCCAGCGCGGACGGGCACAGCACGGGGTACACGGGTGCTGCGCCCCCAAGACCGCCCGCCGCGAAGCCGCCCGCGCCCGCGCCCGGGCCCGCCGCCGCCAGCAGCGCCGAGTTGAGGCGCGTCTCGAGCTCGCCGTCAGCCGCCGCCTCCATGTGCGAGTAGAGGATGTGCTGCAGCTGCGTGTACTCCACCTCCGTCATCTCCACCAGGCTCAGGTCGGTGGTCGTGAAGCTCAGTCCCTGCTCGCCCAGCGCCGCGTCCCCGCCGCCCGCGCCCTCGACGCCCGCCTCGCCGCCTGCCGCGCCTGCCTCCGGCGGCGGCTCCCGCGGCCCGGGGCCCGACATGGCGGCGCGGCGCGGCCCAACGGCGGCGAGGGCGACGCGGGCGGCGGGCGGCGGGCGGCGGGCGGCGGGAGGCGGGAAGCGACCCCCGGCCCGAGCACTACGCTGCGCCGGCCACAGCTGGCGCGCCGTTGGGGGAGGGAAAACCGCTGAGTGCCTCGCACTGCGCCTGCGCCGCCCCGCCCCGCAACGGCAACCCCACCCCTGCGCTAGCCCCGCCCCCTCCGTTACCCGCCGCCGCCGGCCCCGCCCTTGCCCAACCGCCCGCACGCCCGGCCCCGCCCCCGCCCCACGTCGGCGGCTGCTTGCACGAAGGGCCCGCCCCCACGGCCCAGCCACGCCCCCAGTTCCCAGCCACGCCTCTGCTGCCCGGCCACGCCCCGCTGAGGCCCGGCGAGGGCAGCTGCGCTGGAGTCTGCGTGGTACCTGCGCGGTGACACCCTGGGGAGAAGCCACATCCGTGTGTGCACGTGCGCCCCATTACAGCCGCAGGAATGAAGACATTGTCAAAACAGCTACCTAGACCCACAGTGCCCAGGCCATCTGCTTTATCCGCGTAAAATGCGCAGCGCATGGCCGGGCGCCGTGGCTCATACCTGTAATCCCAGTACTTTGGGAGGCCGAGGCGGGTGGTCAGGAGGTCAGGAGATCGAGACCAGCCTGGCCAACATGGTGAAACCCTGTCTCTGCTAAAAATACAAAACTTAGCTGGGCGTCGTATCGCTTGAACCCAGGAGGCGGAGGTTGCAGTGACTTAAGATCACGCCACTGCACTCCAACCTGGGTGACAGAGTGAGACTCTATCTCAAAAAAAAAAAAAAAAAAAAGCACAGCGCGACGGTAGTGGTGCATTCCCAGCGCTGGGCCCGCCTCCACTGCCCCTGTCACCGCGGGTCCCCTGTAGCAGTCAGCACACTGCCCCTCCCCCACCTGCAGCCACTAATCTTCTTCCTGAGTCCAGGAGTTTGCCTAGGCTGGGACTTCCCTGTTGATGGAACCATGCAATATGTGGTCTTTAAGAGATTTATTTTTGCAATCTTGAGATAATTCCTGTACTTAACCTCTCACCTACATTCCCATCTCACACAGTAGTTAGTTGTCTGTTCTCTGTCTAGACATTAGGACACTTAAAGGCCTGTGACTTGCACATCATCTTCTAAGCCAGGTCTTAATCTTTCACTCATTTCATCACAGTTTAGACACAGGCCAATGTATTACAATGATTCAGCGATGGGCTATGAAAGTTCAGCCATGCAAAGCTAAACTCACACATGTATACGTGAAAATAATATATCAGTTTTGGGCAAAACATCAGGTTTCAGAAAACAATATCAAGGGGGAAAGCATGGACTTAAAACTCTCAGGGACATGGCAACAGAAGTCGTCTAAAGTAAAACAGAGAGAGGGAAGGCTAAGAGAGTGAGCAGAGCATCAGTGAGCTATGGGGCCGTTTCAAGCAGTGTGATTTGAAGTCCCCTGGGGGTGGAAGGATGTGGAGAAAGACATTTTAAGAAGTAATGATTGCCAGGTGAGGTGGCTCACGCCTGTAATCCCAGCACTTTGGGAGGCCGAGGCGGGCAGATCCCTTGAGGTCAGGAGTTCGAGATCAGCTTGGCCAACATGGTGAAACCCCATCTCTACTAAAAATATAAAAAATTAGCCAGTTGTGGTGGCATGTGCCTGTAATCCCAGCTACCCAGGAGGCTGAGGCAGAAGAATTGCTGGAACTCGGGAGGTGGAGGTTTCAGTGAGTAGAGATTGCGCCGCTGCACTCCAGCCTGGGAGACAGAGCAAGACTGTCTCAACAAACAAAAACAAAACAACGAAAAAAGTAATGATTGAAAAGTTTTTTAAAACTACAAACCTACAGACCCAAGAAGTTTAACATATCTCGAACACAAGAAACACGAAGGAACTACACCAAAACGGAAAGCAAATTGCTTTATTTATTTATTTATTTATTTTTGGGGATGGAGTCTTGCTCTGTCTCCCAGGCTGGAGTGCAATGGCATGATCTCAACTCAGCACAACCTCTGCCTCCGGGGTTCAAGTGATTCTCCTGCCTCAGCCTCCCGAGTAGTTGGGATTACAGGCATGTGCCACCACGCCTGGACAATTTTTTGTATTTTTAGTAGAGATGGGATTTTGCCATGTTAGTCAGACTGGTCTCGAACTCCTGACTTCAGGTGATCTGCCCACCTTAGTCTCCCAAATGCTGGGATTACAGTCATAAGCCACCGTGCCTGGCCTCAAATTGCTTTAAATCGGTGAAAAACCTTAAAAGCAGCTACACACACACACACACACACGAGACATTGTGTACAGAGGAACAAAGATAAGAATGATTGCAGGCCGGGCGCAGTGACGCACACCTGTAATCCCAGCACTTTGGGAAGCTGAGGCCAGCGGATCATGAGGTCAGGAAATCGAGACCATCCTGGCAAACATGGTGAAACCACGTCTCTACTAAAAATAACAAAAAAAATTAGCTGGGCATGGTGGCACGTGCCTGTAATCCCAGCTAACTCGGGAGGCTGAGGCACGAGAATCGCTTGAACCTGGGAGGTGGATGTTGCCATGAGCCAAGATCACGCCACTGCACTCCAGCCTTACAACAGAGTGAGACTCCTTCTACAAAAAAAAAAAAAAAAAGAATGATTGCAGACATTTTTTCAGGAATAATGTGAGTCCGAACACGGTGGAATCACAGCTTTGAAGTGCTGAGGGAAAGGGAAAGTTCACTGATGCTGTAAGGCATCTGTATTCACAAGCTGTGCCTCTGTGAATTCAACCAAGGGTCGAAATCCTCGGAACAGAAAATTCCTTCTGTACTGAAATGCACAGACTGCTCCTCCCTGTCATTGTTCCTTAAACAATATGTTATAACAAGTATTTATTTAGCATCTATGTTGCATTAGGCATTATAAGTAATCTCGGTTTGTATATGTTTTAGAAACAGGGTCTCACTCTGTCTCCCAGACTGGAGCGCAGTAGTGCAGTTACAGCTCACTGCAGCCTCGACCTCCTGAGCTCAACCAATCCTCCTGCATGGCTCTCCCGAGTAGCTGGGAGCACAGGCACACACAACCATACCCTGCTAATTGTTATTTTCTTTTATTTTTTGTAGACATGGGATCTTACTATGTTGCCCAGACTGGTCTTGAACTCCTGGCCTCAAGTGATCCTCCCACCTCAGCCTACCAAAATTACGGAGATTACAGGTGTGAGTCATCACACTCGCCCCTACAGGTGATTTAAAGTGTATGGAAGAATGTGCATAGGTTATATGGAAACACGATGACATTTTACATAAGGGGCTTGAACATTCATGGATTTTGGTATCCATGGGGGGTACTGGAACACATCCCCCAGGGCTACTGAGGGATAACTGTAATTCTGTACCCAGCAAAGATATTTTTCAAAAACAAAGGCAAAATAAAGACTTTTTTGAACTTACAAAAGCTAAAATAATCCATCACTAGCAGACTTGCATGTTCAGGAAGTCCTTCAGACAAAAGGAAGGTGAGACTGGATAGAAGTCACAGTCTCCACAGAAGAATGAAGAGACTGGACGAGTTAAAGCTATTTATTATGAGCCTTAGCACAACCACTGCAATACAACAACAAAGAGTGATGGCTAATAAGTCGATAAAGGAGAGAAAATGGAATCAGACTCTCAAAGGGGCAGAAAGTGAGATATGATTGTGCCACTGCGCACCAGCCTGAACGACAGAGACCTTACCTCTAAAGTAAATAAATAAATGATACAAAATTTTAAAATGCAAGAGGCAGGAAAAAGAAAAATAGAACAAAGAGCACATGGGACAAATAGAGAATAAATAGCAAGATAGCAGATTTAAATCCAATTTAAAAATCACATAAGATGTAAAAGGTTTAAACACGTCAATGAGAAAGCAGAGACCAGAATGGATAAAAAGTCAGACCTTGGAGGCTGGGCGTGGTGGCTCACGCCTGTAATCTCAGCAGTCTGAGAGGCTGAGGCGGGCGGATCACGAGGTCAGGAGATGGAGACCATCCTGGTTAACATGGTGAAACCCCGTCTTTACTGAAAAATATAAAAAATTAGCCAGACATGGTGGTGGGTGCCTGTAGTCCCAGCTACTTGGGAGGCTGAGGCAGGAGAATGGTGTGAACCCAGGAGGCAGAGCTTGCAGTGAGCGGAGATCACACCACTGCACTCCAGCCTGGGTGACAGAGCAAGACTCCATCTCAAAAAAAAAAAAAAAAACAGCCAGACCTTGGAGTGCCCGTAAGAAATTCATTTTAAAGAGACAAACAGTGAAAGGATGGAAAATGCATACCTCCCTAGCACTGTCAAAAGGCAGCTGGAATAGGCATATAAATACTAAAGTCAATTTCAAGGGGGCAGGTCTGAAAAAAAAAGAAAAAAGAATACTGAAGTAGATTTCAGAGCCAAGAATTTTGCCAGAGATACTGGTCATTTCACAGTGAAATAGGGCGCAGAACATTTTCCTAATTAAATGCATCTAATTAGAAAGCTTAAAAATACATGGACCAGGGCCGGGCACGGTGGCTTACTCCTGTAATCCCAGCACTTTGGGAGGCCGAGGTGGGCGGATCACTTGATGTCAGGAGTTCGAGACCAGCCTGGCTAACATGGCAAAACCCCATCTCTACTAAAAATACAAAAATTAGCTGGGCATGGTGGCGTGCGCCTATAATCCCAGCTACTTGGCAGGCTGAGGCGGGAGAATCACTTGAACTTGGGAGGCAGAGGTTGCAGTGAACTGATACTGTGCCATTGCACTCCAGCCTGGGCAAAAGAGCGAAACCCTGTCTCAAAAAAATAAAAAATAATGAAACAAAACAAACATGAAGCAGGCCGGGTATGGTGGCTTACACCTGTAATCCCAGCACTTTGGGAGGCCAAGGCAGGCAGATCACAAGGTCAGGAGTTCAAGACCAATCTGGCCAACATGGTGAAACCCCGTTTCTACTAAAAATACAAAACAATTAGCCAGGCGTGGTGGCGTGCACCTGTAATCCAGCTACTTGGGAGAATGAAGCAGGGGAATTGCTTGAACCAGGGAGGTGGAGGTTGCAGTGAGCTGAGATTGTACCACTGCACTCCAGCCTGGGCGACAGAGCAAGACTCCATCTCAAAAAAAAAAAAAAAAAAATCTGGGCATGGTGGCTCACACCTATAATCCCAGCACTTTGGGAGGCTGAGGCAGGTGGATCACCTGAGGTTGGGAGTTGGAGACCAGCCTGACCAACATGGAGAAAGTCCGTCTCTACTAAAAAGAAAAAAAAATTAGCTAGACGTGCTGGCGCATGCCTGTAATCCCAGCTACTCTGGAGGCTGAGGCAGGAGTATCGCTTGAACCCGGGAGGCGGAGGTTACAGCAGAGATCGTGCCACTGCACTCTAGCCTGGGTGACAGAGTGAGACTCCGTCTCAAAAGAAAGAGAGAGAGAGAGAGAGAGGAGAAAGACAGAAAATCAGAAAGGATGCAGAAGACCCGAACGACGCCATCAACCAACTTGCTCCAGCTGATGTTTATAGAACACCCCAACCACCAACATCAGAATACAGTCTTTTCAACTGGATAGGTAACAACTACCAAGATACACCATAATTTGGACCATAAAATATGTCTTAATAAATTTAAAGAAACTTTACAAAAGTATGTCCTCAACCACAACTGAATTTAATTTCAAATCTAATGTAACGATATTTAAGATATTGTAAATCTCCAAACGTTTGGCAACTAAATAATACATTTCTAAATGTCTCATGGGTCAAAGAACTCAAAAGGGAAGTTATAAAGTATTTAGAAATGAGCAAAAATGAAAAAGACAACATCAAAATGTATGGAATATAGCTGAAGAAGTACTTAGAAATGTATAGCAATCACAAAAGAAGAAAAGTATCAAATTATTAATCTCAACTTCTGCATTGAGGAGCTAGAAAAGGAAGAGTAAAGTAAGCAGAAGAACTGTGCATCAGTTTCCATTGTATTTCTAAATACAATAAAAAACAGAAAAACAGTAGAGAAAAACTCAAATGAAACCAAAGACTGGCCGGGCGCGGTGGCTCAGACCTGTAATCCCAGCACTTTGGGAGGCAGAGGCGGGTGGATCACTTGACGTCAGGAGTTTGAGACCAGCCTGGCCAACATGGTGAAACCCTGTCTCTACTAAAAATACAAAAATTGGCCAGGCGTGGTGGTGGGTCTCTGTAACCCCAACTATTCGGGAGGCTGAGGCAGGAGAATCGCTTGAACCTGGGAGGCAGAGGTTGCAGTGAGCGGAGATCGCACCACTGCACTCCAGCCTGGGCGACAGAATGAGACTCCATCTCAAAGAAAAAAAAAGAAAAAAAAGAAACCGAAGGCTGGTTCTTTGAGAGAATCAATAAGATCTATCAACCTCTGGCCAGACTGACAGCAGGAAAAAAGAGAAAAACAAATGACCAGAACCAGGAATAGGCAGTGACAGCACTAAAGATTCTAAAGATATTGGACACGTGGTGGCTTATGCCTATACTCCCAGCACTTTGGGAGGCCAGGGTGCACAGGTCACTTAAGCTCAGAAGTTTAAAACCAGCCTGGGCAACATGGCAAAACTCCATCTCCACAAAAAATACCAACAATTAGCCAGGACTGGTGGTGCATGTCTGTGATTCCAGCTACTTGGGAGGCTGAGGTGGGAGGATCACCTGAGCCCAGGAGGCGGAAGCTGCAGTGAGCTGTGATCGTGCCATTGCACTCCAGCCGAGGGGACACAGTGAGACCCTGTCTCAAAAATAAAATGAAGAAAAAAGGCTTCTGTAGATATTGAAAGTATATTAAGAGGCTGTTATGAACAACTTTATGGCAATAAAATCAACAACTTAGACAAAATGGGCAAATTCCTTAAAATACATAAATTACAAGAGCTCACTCAAGAATAAATAGATAACTTTGATTTCTCTCTATCTGTTGATAAAATTGAATTGGCAATTAAGGACCTTCTCACAGAGAAAACTCCCCTAACAGATGTCTTCACGAGTGAATCCTGATAAACGTTTCAGGAAGCAGTAACACCAATTCTACCCAAACTCTTCCCAGAAACTGAACAGTGCATTCTATGAAACAAACATAACTCATATCAAAACCAGACAAAACTAAACTACAGAGCAATGTCTGACAGGAACAAAGATACAAAAGTTATTTTTATTTATTACTTTAAAAAAAAAATGTTTCAAGAGACAGGGTCTTACTCTGTCACCCAGACTAGAGTGCAGTGGTGTGATCGTGGCTCACCTCAGCCTCAATCTCATGGGCTCAGGCGATCCTCCCACCTCAGCCTCCTCAGTAGCTGGGACCACAGGCATGTCAGAATACCTGGCAATTAAAAAAATTTTTTTGTAGAGACAAGAGCCTTGCTATGTTGCCCAGTCTGATCTCAAATTCCTGGGCTCAAGCAATCCTTCCACCTCAGCCTCCCAAAGTGTTGGGATTACAGTTGTGAGCTACCATGCCCAAGCTGATCTTGGCACACTGCAACCTCCTTTTCCTGGTTCCAGCGATTCTCCTGCCTCAGCCTCCCGAGTAGCTGCGACTACAGGCACCCGCCACCACACCCGGCTAATTTTTGTATTTTTAGTAGAGGCAGGGTTTCAGCATATTGACCAGGGTGGTCTTGAACTCCTGACCTTGTGATCCGCCTGCCTCAGCCTCCCATAGTGCTGGGATTACAGGCATGAGCCACCACACCCAGCCCAAAATTCTTTTAAAATAATGTTAGCCCTGTAATCCCTGCACTTTGGGAGGCTGAGATGGATGGATCATTGGAGGCCAGGAGTTCGAGACCAGCCTGGCCAATGTGGTGAAATCCTGTCTCTACAAAAAAATACAAAAATTAGCCGGACATGGTGGCAGGCACCTGTAGTCCCAGCTACTGGGGAGGCTGAGGCAAAGAAATGCTTGAACCCAGGAGGCAGAAGTTGCAGTGAGCCGAGATCACACGACTGCACTCCAGCCTGGGCAACAGAGCGAGACTGTGTCTCAAATAAATAAATAAGTTCGCCAAGTGTGCCAGCAGGCACCTGTCATACCGGCTGCTCAGGAGACTGAGATGAAAAGATCTCCTCAGTCAGGGAGTTCAAGGCTGCAGCATGCTGTGATAGCATCTGTGAATAGACACTGCACTTCGGCTTGGACAGCATAGTGAGACCTCACATCTAAAACCTTTTTTTAAGTTTCAAAGATTTTAGCATTACTTTTTTTTTTTTTTTTTTTTTTTTTTTTTGAGACAGAGTCTTGCACTGTTGTCCAAGCTGGAGTGCAATGGCACGATCTTGTTTCACTGCAACCTCCGCCTCCTGGGTTCAAGCAATTCTCCTACCTCAGCCTCCCGAGTAGCTGGGAGTGTGGGCACCCGCCACCATGCCCAGCTAATTTTTTTGTATTTTTAGTAGAGACGGGGTTTCACTATGTTGGCCAGGCTGGTCTCGAACTCCTGACCTTGTAATCTGCTGGCCTCAGGCTCCCAAAGTGCTGAGATTACAGGTGCGAGCCACTGCGTCCGGCCAGCATTAAAATATTTTATGTTATGACTGTCATTGTCTGTTTTCTGTAGCTCAAACTGAATGACTGAGCTTGGGTAACTTATAAAGAAAAAGAAAGTGTTTCTTTTCAGTGCTGGAGGCTGGGAAGCTCAAGGTTGAGGGGCCACACCCGGTGAGGACTTCTTGGTGCTGGGACTCTGCAGAGTCACGTGGTGGCACAAGTGTCCCACGGCGAGCGGGCCCATGAAGACTCTGTCAGCCTACACTTGGCACATGGCCCAGCAATGGCGGGCACTCATCCCAGAGAAAGAAAATTTACATCTCCTCACACACTTACCCACAGAGGTTCATAGCAGCTTTATTTGTAATAGCCAAGAACTCAAAACAACCAATAGGTGAACAGTCAAAAAAAACGAACTCATCCTTACCATGGAACTGTACTCGGCAATGAGAAGGGCTGGGCACTGACACGCACAACTCGGGTGGGTCTTAAGGGCATTGAGCTGTGTGAAAAAAAACACACAGTCTCAGAAGACCACATAGAGTAGACGTCATGGGCTGAACGGTGAGGCCCCCCAGCTCATATATTCATGCCCTAGTCCCCAGTTCCCCAGTACCCCAGAATGTGGCTGTTTGTTTTTTGTTTTGTTTGTTTGTTTTTGAGATGGAGTCTCACTCTGCCGCCCAGGCTGGAGTACAGTGGTGCGATTCTCAGCTCACTGCAACCTCTACCTCCCAGGTTCAAGCAATTCTCCTGCCTCAGCCTCCCGAGTAGCTGAGATTACGGGCACCCACCACCACACTCAGCTAATTTTTGTACTTTTAGTAGAGACGGGGTTTCACCACGTTGATCAGGCTGGTCTCAATCTCTTGACCTCGTGATCCACCCGCCTTGGCCT
Source organism: Chlorocebus sabaeus (assembly GCF_047675955.1). Lineage (NCBI taxonomy): Eukaryota > Metazoa > Chordata > Mammalia > Primates > Cercopithecidae > Chlorocebus > Chlorocebus sabaeus. Next base: position 1,283,401 of record NC_132905.1, on the reverse strand, counting down.
CTCAAAGTGCTGGGAGTACAGGCGTGAGCCACGGTGCCCGGCCTGTGGCAGTATTTGGAGACAGGGCCTTCGAAGAGGTGATTAAGTTAAAACGAGGACGTGAGGTTGAGACCTCATCTGATATGACTGGGGTCCTTATTAAAAAGAGGCAGGAGGGATTCATTAAAAAGCCACGTGAGGATACAGTGGAAAGGCAGCCATCTGTGACCAGAAAGGGAGGCCTCGAGGAAGCCAGAGCTGCCACACTTAGAGCTTGCACTTCCAGCCTTCAGAACTGTGGGAAAATAAATTTCTCATTTTTATTTTTTTTAATTAAAAACTTTTTTTATTTTTTAAAATATTTTTGAGGTGGAGTCTCCCTCTGTCACCCTGGCTGGAGGGCATTAGTGCGATCTTGGCTCACTGCAACTTCTGCCTCCCAGATTCATGCAGTTCTCTTGCCTCAGCCTCCTGAGTAGCTGGGATTACAGGCGCCCGCCACCACGCCCAGCTAATTTCTGTATTTTTAGTAGAGATGGGTTTTCACTATGTTGGCCAGGCTGCTCTCAAACTCCTGGCCTCAAGTGATCCACCCACCTTGGCCTCCCAAAGTGCTGGAGTTACAGGCGTGCGCCGCCGCGCCCGGCCACATTTCTTTTTAAAGCCACCCAGTGTGTGGCGGTTTGTTATGGCAGCCCCAGGAAACTTATACAGTGTAATTCCGTGTATATAATGGTATTGAAATAACAAAAGTATAGAAATCAATAACAAATTTATGGTTACCAAGGGGAAGGAATGGGGGGTAGAAACACGGGTTGACCCTAAGGAGTAGCATGAAGGACTCTGTGGTGAGGGAGAGCTGGGTCTTGGCTGTGGCTGCGTGAATCTGCACATGTGAAAATGCCACAGAGCTGGACACATGCAGTCGACCCATATCTGTTTCCAGGTGTTTTTTTTTTTTTTCTGGAGATGGCGTCTTGCTCTATCGCCCAGCCTGGAAATCAGTGGCGCAACCTCGGTTCACTGCAATCTCCGTCTCCTGGGTTCAAGTGATCCTCCTGCTTCAGCCTCCGGAGTAGCTGGGATCACAAGCGTCTGCCACCACACTCGGCTAATTTTTGTATTTTTAGTAGAGATGAGGTTTTGCCATGTTGACAAGGCTGGTCTCTAACCCCTGACGTCAGGTGATCCACCTGCCTCGGCCTCCCAAAGTGCTGGGATTACAGGCGTGAGCCACTGCGCTCACCCTCCAGTTTTGATATTGGGCTATAGTTATGTAAACTGTAACCACTGAGGGACACTGAGTGAGATTTTCATGGGACTTCTCTGTACTATTTTTGCAACTTCCTGTGAATCTACAATTATTTCAAATTAAAAAATTTTTAATTCAGTTGTATTTCTATACAATAGCAACAATCAGAAACTGAATTTTTAAGAGATGGCATTTACCATGGTATTAAAAAAATACGAAAAAAGTTAGAAATAGGGCCAGGCATGGTGGTTCACACCTGTAATCCCAGCACTTTGGGAGGCCAAGGTGGGCGGGCCACCAGAGGTCAGGAGTCGGAGACCAGCCTGACCAACATGGTGAAACCCCCATCTATACTAAAAATACAAAAATTAGCCAAGGCTGGTGGCAGGCACCTGTAATTCCAGCTACTCAGGAGGCTGAAGCAGGAGAATTGCTTGAACCTGGGAGGCGGAGGTTGCAGTGAGCCGAGATCGTGCCACTGCAGTCCAGCCTCAGTGACAAAGTGAGACTCAGTCTCAAAAAAAAAAAGCTTAGAAATAAATTTGACAAAAGATGTAAAAGACCTGTATACTGATAACTACAAAATACTGTTGAAATAAATTAAAAAGATGGACAAATATAGAGTATACTATGTTCATGGATTAGAAGGTTTGATAGTGTTAAGATGTATGTTATTCCCAAAATTGATGTATGCAGTTCCAATAAAAATCCAGCAGTGTCTTAGTCCATTTGTGCTGTCATAACAAGACACCTTAGACTGGGTCACTTATAAACAACAGAAATGTATTGCTCCTAGTTCTGGAAGCTGGAAAGTTCCAGATCAAGGCACCAGCATATATGATGACTGGTGAGGGCCTGTTCCGCTCAGATGGTGCCTTCCTGCTGCATCCTCATGTACCAGAGAGAAAATCAGCTCCCTCAGGCCTGTTGTAAAAGGGCACTAATCCCATTCATGATGGCTCTCCCATCATGACCTAGTCACCTCCTAAAGATCCCTCTTCTTATTTTTTGTTTTTGTTTTTGAGATGAAGTCTCAATTTATTGCCTAGGCTGGAGTGCAATGGTGTGATCTTGGTCCACTGCAACCTCCGCCTCCCAGGTTCAAGCAATTCTCCTGCCTCAGCCTCCTGAGTAGCTGGGATTATAGGCGCGTGTCACCACACCCGGCTAATTTTTTTGTACTTTTAGTAGAGACAGGGTTTCTCCATGTTGGTCAGGCTGGTCTCGAACTCCTGAGCTCAGGTGATCCTCCCACCTCGGCTTCCCAAAGGGCTGGGATTACAGGCATGAGCCACCGCGCCCAGCCATTGTTTTAAAGACCCCTTTTCTTTTTGTTTTTGAGATGGAGTCTCGCTCTGTCGCTCAGGCTGGAGTGCAGTGGCGCGATCTCATGTTTTGACCCCTCTTCTTAATGCCACCACAGTGGAGATTAGGTTTCAGTATGAATCTTGGAGGGATACAAACTCAGACCATAGCAAGCAAGGTTTTTTTTTTTTTTTCTTTTTTTTTTCTTTTTTTAATTCTTGGAAGGTTGGGCAGGGCAGGGTCACCAGGCCGGCCGGCAACTGCTCCCCCTTCCTCCCATCCTCTTGTAGCTTCTTGGACTCCTGGGCCAGTTGATATTTCTGTTCTGTGATGTGGAGTGATCAAAGCTGGTTCTGGGTTTTCTGGAGCTGGATCTTTGATTGCCTTTGATTTAAAAGCATTCGTGGCCAGGCGCGGTGGCTCAAGCCTGTAATCCCAGCACTTTGGGAGGCCGAGACGGGTGGATCACGAGGTCAGGAGATCGAGACCATCCTGGCTAACACGGTGAAACCCCGTCTCTATTAAAAATACAAAAAGTTAGCCGGGCGAGGTGGCAGGCGCCTGTAGTCCCAGCTACTCGGGAGGCTGAGGCAGGAGAATGGCGTGAACCCGGGAGGCGGAGCTTGCAGTGAGCTGAGATCCGGCCACTGCACTCCAGCCTGGGTGACAGAGCGAGACTCTGTCTCAAAATAAATAAATAAATAAATAAATAAATAAATAAATAAATAAAAGCATTCGTGACCCCGTTTCCCTCGGGAAAGAGGCGCTGATAATTCATGCAAATGGCCATCGATGGGCAGAATTCACCAAGTGCCTCTGGAACCAAGGCTGCCATTGAACATTGTAGTAAAAACGGGGTGATGCTTTCGCCCAAGTGCCCTGGATAACCTGGGAAAAGAAAATGGTGAGTCAGTGCTTTATTTTTAATTAATTAATTAATTTTTTTGAGGCAGAGTCTTGCTCTGGAGACTGGAGTGCAGTGGTGTGATCTCCGCTCACTGCCACCTCTGCCTCCTGGGTTCACGCGATTCTCCTGCCTCAGCCACCCGAGTAGCTGGGATTACAGGCACATGCCACGATGCCTGGCTATGTTTTGTATTTTTCTGGTAGAGACAGGGTTTCGCCATGTTGGCCGGGCTGGTCTCGAGCTCCTGACCTCAAGTGATCTGCCTGCCTCGGCCCCCCAAAGTTCTGGGATTACAGATGTAAGTCACCGTGCCCAGCCTAAATTCTTTTTTCTTTCTTTTTTTTTTTTAGATGGAGTCTCTGTCACCCAGGCTGGAGTACGGTGGCACGATCTCGGTTCACTGCAACATCCGCTTCCTAGGTTCAAGCGATTCTTCCGCCTCAGCCTCCCGAGTAGCTGGGATTACAGGCACGTGCCACCACGCTGGCTAATTTTTTTTAGTAGAGACGGGGTTTGGGGTTTCATCATGTTAGCCAGGATGGTCTCGATCTCCTGACCTCGTGATCCACCCACCTCGGCCTCCCAAAGTGCTGGGATTACAGGCGCGAGCCACCGCGCCCGGCCTTTTTTATTTATTTATTTATTTTAAATAGAGACAAGGTCCATCGTGTTGCCCAGGCTGGTCTCCAGCAAGCTCAGGGGATTCACCTCCTCCCCACAGGGCTCCCCCAGGCGTGAGCCACCGCGCCCGCCTTATTTATTTACTTGTCTGTATTTTAATCTCCAAGGTGGATTTATTTAAAGGTTTCACAACTATGTCCAGGTTTTAGGCTTATGGGAAGTAAATGGGGACACTTTTTTCCTAAGAAGAATTTCTTTAAAACCAAGCACATTGCTGAAGAACAACATTATATCTGGCAAACAATAATTGGCAACAAAATAAGTTTATTATTCTGCCCAAGCCAGCCCCCGATGCTGTTTCTTAACCAAGATACAAACTAATTTTGCTGTAGCAAATCTGGACCAATTTTATCAAAACATGTCTTTGGTTAGATGTCTAGTTTCCATTTAATGTTTTGAAAACTCATTTGACAGCCAGTCAAGTCCCTCATCCACACCAGCTCCGTGCTGCACAAGTAGCTTGAACGTACCATGTCCTATTAGGAAGAGACTGAAGAGCTGGCTCATCTGTCGTCGCACTGATGGCCCAAGCACTGGGCAAACCCTGTTTGTTTGCGGAGAGCAGTGGCGCTGCATCTCCACACTCACCTGCCCGAAGCCTTTTCTGCAGCACATCTGCCACTTCCCGAATTCTTTCACGATCGTTGCTGTCTACCAGCAAAAGAAGACCCTGGGTATTCTGGAAGTAATGCTTCCAGAGAGGCCTCATTATATCTTGACCACCAACATCCCACGCTGTGAAACAAGTGTCCTCTTTTTGAGTCAGAGTCTCGCTCTGTCAACCAGCCTGGAGTGCAACGGTGTGATCTCAGCTCACTGCAACCTCCACCTCCTGGGTTCAAGCAATTCTGCTGCCTCAGCCCCCCCAAGTAGCTGGGATTGCAGGAGCCCACCACCACGCCTGGCTAATTTTTGTATATTTAATAGAGTTGGGGTTCCACTGTATTGGCCAGGCTGGTCTTGAATTCCTGACCTCGTGATCTGCCTGCTTTGGCCTCCCAAAGTGCTGAGATTATAGGCTGAGCCGCCGCGCCCGGTCCAAAACAAGTGTTCTTATATTTTACTGCTTCCATGTTAAAACCAGTGGCAAGAACTGTGGTGAGTACCTGCCCTAACTTCAGTTTATACACAATGTGAAGGCAGAATCCAATCAAACCATCCAAATGTGCACCTGCTTCTTGCTGAAGAGGTGGGAGAAGAGAGAGGAGATGGTGGGGACCATAGGTTCATGGCACTTGTGATGGGCAGAAGCAGAGGGGTTGGGGGCGGCCCTGTACTTTCTTCATTCATGCTTCCAGGCAAATTGAACAAGGGGGAAGAGAAAGAGCTGAGGAAGAAAGAGGGAGGCAGGGATGTCTCACTGGTCCATGTGCTGGTGAAGCTGTAGACAGGAATTAGCAGGACAAGGACCTGCTGGTGATGGACACAGCAGCTCCAGCTCTCGGTGCTTTAAATTCCTGGTTTGGAGTCTGAAAAGGAACCTGAAAGCCTCTATGACTGCCTTAAAATAAGTCCTTATCTTCTGTAGCCATGGGGCTGAGATTTCTGCAAAACAAACCTGAAGCCTAGTCTCCTGGATGATTTAATTACAGCATAATCTACAGTTTCGACTTTGCAGTGCCTCTTTTGTTAAATTTAAGGGAAGTTGGGAAAGAACTGGAACCTGACGTTGGAATGGGGGCATGTGGGAAGATCCCAGTGAAGCTGAGGACCGCAAGCCCCGCAAGTCTGTTGGGATCTGCCCGTAAACTCCACAAGTCGTCTTTGAAGGCACGTGCGGCTCTTCCACCACTGCCTGGGGAGCTGAGACCCCTTTGCCTGAAGACCCTCAAGTGCCTTCCCTAGGGAGCTGCCCTGTAAGGTGCCACCATCCTGCCCAGAACCCACCACCACCTCTGTTTTCCTTCTAGACCTAGATCCAGACTGGAGTTCCAGCAGGCCCCAAAAGAGAAGGTGTGAGGTGTGGCCCACAAATGCTTCCCTACCAAAACCTGGGGAAAATGTGTGGAAATGGATGTTGAGAGTGTGGGATCTGGGTGGAAGGAATATAAGCTTGCATGAGTGAGACAGGGACTCAGATACGAGATTCTGGATTTGATGTGTTGGAGTGAACAGCTGGGAGTGACCACCCCTCCCGCCCCCATTTTCTTTTTTTTTTTTTTTTTTTTTTTTTTTTTTTTTTGAGACGGAGTCTCACTCTGTCGCCCAGGCTGGAGTGCAGTGGCCAGATCTCAGCTCACTGCAAGCTCCGCCTCCCGGGTTTATGCCATTCTCCTGCCTCAGCCTCCAGAGTAGCTGGGACTACAGGCGCCCGCCACCTCGCCCGGCTAGTTTTTTGTATTTTTAGTAGAGACGGGGTTTCACCGTGTTAGCCAGGATGGTCTCGATCTCCTGACCTCGTGATCCTCCCGTCTCGGCCTCCCACAGTGCTGGGATTACAGGCTTGAGCCACCGCGCCCGGCCCCCATTTTCTTGATCAATCACCGAAACTGTTGCCCCACAGGTAGCCTACCCTAAACTAAGTGAAATCCAGAACTTTCCTAGTATACTGGAGAGGACAGTGGAACGCTAGGATGGATTTATCACGCAAGACCAGCTTGATGTCTTTGGGGCTTGGAGGTCACCCCTTCACCAGGATTCTGAGGAGTGAATTCACGGGGTAGCCCCGCACCCTCACCCGGACCCTCACCCACACTCACACCCGATCTGTCACCCACACCATCACCCGCACCCGCACCTCACCCTCACCTGCACCCTCACCCGCACCCTCACCCACACCTTCACCCACACCCTCACCCACACCCGCACCCTCACGCACACCATCACCCACACCCACACCTCACCCTCACCCTCACCCTCACCCACACCATCACCCGCACCCACACCTCACCCGCATCCTCACCCCCATTGTCACCCTCACCCACACCTTCACCCGCATCCTCACCCCCATTGTCACCGTCACCCCCAGCCTCACCCTCACCCCCAGCCTCACCTTCACCAACACCCGCACCCTCACCCCCACCCTCACCATCATCCTCACCCTCACCCTGACCCACACCCTCACCATCACCCTCACGGTCACCCACACCTGCAACCTCACGCGCACCCTCACCCACACCCGCACCCTCACCTGCATCCTCACCTGCACCAGCACCCAATCCCTCACCCGCACCGTCACCCACACCCACACCTGATCCCTCACCCACACTGTCACCCGCACCATCACCCACACCCTCACCCTCACCCACACCCTCACCCCCACCCTCACCCGCACCCTCACCCTCACCCGCACCGTCACCCACACCCACACCTGATCCCTCACCCACACTGTCACCCGCACCATCACCCACACCCTCACCCACATCCTCACCCCCACCCTCACCCGCACCCTCACCCGCACCTTCACCCACACCGTCACGCACACCCTCACCCTCCCCCGCCCCTGGGAAGAGCTCCATGATCATTCTTTTCTGTAGGCCAAAAACTGCGGTGGGAACTGCTGCCATGCAGCTGGACTCCCAATGCAGTGGGGATGGTGAAGCTCCGGGCTGGCGGGAGCCATGCCACCGACGTGATTCCCAGCACAACGGTGAGGGGCAGCAGAGGCGCAGTCATCTGACCCACATAGTTCCCGCGTTGCCTGATGGGCACAGCTTCCCTACAACTGAAAAAAATGGACATCCTGCCAAAGGCGTCCCCGTTTTGTGCTGGCAGAAAGGCTGTAGGTTCAAGAGCAGGAGTCCTGCGCTCTGACTGGAAGGCCCAGCACACAGTTCCGGGCCCTCGGCCAAGTTCCAGACTCTGGACAGACCCAGGCCCCTGGAATGAAGGAAATGGAGGAGAGACTGCCGTCTCCCAGAGGAAGGGGCCCTGCTAAATGCCAAAATTATGCAGCTAATTTTCCCACCACCCCTTCCCAAATGGATCTTTCTCTATTTATCAGGAGTCTGTGCAACGGGGATGGGAAATAATCAGGCCTTTTAGGAATTTCTAGACCCTGGATCTGAAAGGAGGCCCAGATGCCAGGCAGAGCTGTGGTTTATGGAGGCGGGTGATGGAGTTGGTTCAGGTTTTCCTCTGAGTAAGCTCAGTGAGCCTCCCAGCCTCCTGTGGAGCCCAGGAGTGAGGTCGGCTGGAAGCAGCAGAGCAGCCGGAGGAGGAGCAAACCCCAGGCCACAGCGTGCTCCTGGAGGGACCCTGATTTTGTCAAAATTTAGATGCAGAGAGAGAAAAAGATTAAGGAAAATACCAAAATAACGACAGCGGTGACTGCTGGGTCTGACGTTTTGGGCAGGCTTGGTTCTTCTCCCTTTTGCTAGGTGTCCCACAGGAAGACAGACCCAGCGTGTGGGGACCCGCACCCAGCCAATCTCGCCCTGGCTCAGCCTGTTTACTGGCCCTGCCCTGCCACCGAGGGCTGAGGTCACTGTCCATCTGGGCATGTCTGTTGTCTTTTCTGCCCTTCTGGTTAGGCACCCCGAGCTCAGTCATAGCCACGGCCCCCACTGCCGCCTCCTCCCTGGGACTCACTGACGCCTGATGTGAGGGCTGGGCAGGGAAGGTGCTTGCTGCTTTGGGTGTTACCGCCTGTTGGAGGCCCCCGTGCCGAGTTCTCGAGTGAGATGGCTCTTTCCATTTTCCCTGACAGCTGCCTGGGCCTCCCTGCTGAAACAGAGAGCCACAGTTCAGTGACCCTGTGGTGCCTTGTGGGCCTGTGGGTGTGCCAGGGCTCCGGGGCCTGGGCCTTTCCCTGCTTCGTGTGGCCGACCGGGCCGCAGATGAGCCCAGAGGCAGACTGGAGCTGAGTCTTCCTCACCACTTTTCCACACAGTGAGCCCTTTGGCTGCACAGGTCACGGTCTGGAGCTGTTGGAGGAGGCTGGTCAGAGCTGTTGCTGTCCCACCAGACACTTGGCCAAGGGGGCTGCACTGGTCTGCACAGGAACGTCCCACCAGCGTCTGCTCATGGCTGGGCTGTAGACCCATAGGCTTGTTCAGAAGCCAAGCGCAGGCCAGGCGCCAGCTCACGGAGCCTGTCCCTGCAGCCACGCTGTGTGCAGGCACGTGGGGCACCATGTCTCCTCTATTGGCACTGCTGGGTCTGGGCCGCCAACCCCGCCTGCCCACCTGTGTCCTCAGCAGCAGCCCACGCCTGGCAGAGCCACCAGGCGCACTCTGTGCTGCAGCCCACGCCCAGCCGAGTCCGCGGGCGCACGCTCTGCTGCAGCCGGGATGGGATGGGGCTTCAGGGCTCACTCCTCAACCACGAGGCCCCTTCACCACAGCTGAGGCTGTCGCGGTGGTCTCGGGCTCCCACTCTGAAAGCCCCAGGAGAGGGTCTCAAGGGGGTGAGTCCCTCCTCCCGAGCTTCCTGCCCATCGTCTCCAGAGCTGCATGGCACTGAGTCCCCACAGGCAGCGAGAGAGTCGCCCCGTGACGGAAGGATGTGGGGACCCGCACCCAGCCAGTCTCACCCTGGGCTCAGCATGAGTTCAGGGAGGGGTCCAAAGGGCACTCCTGCCCACGCCCAGGCAAACCAGCAACAAGAAACTGGGTGGCCAGGGCGTCCGTGCATGACCCCAGACTTCTCGGCGTTAGAAAAAGGCTGATGAAGACCCGAGACAGAAACTTCCTGTGGCTGTTTATTCTACTGCGAGTAACAAAACCTATGTCATCCCATGTTCTCATGTACAGTGATCTAAGCCTCCGCAATATAAAATACAATTTACAGGAATCTCTATCAAGTACACTAAAGAAACACACTTGATTTTTACATTTGTGTATTTAAATTAGAAAAATTTGCTTTATATGTTAAACAAACAAACAAAAAAAACCTTCACATCGTACTAGATGTTGGAAAGTGACACCTACTTTAATGTAATTTAACCTATGGACACTTGGCTTTCAACACCAAACATCTCAAACTGTTACGTTCTCAATGTTTTCTTAACTTAAGAAATCTGTGCTATAAAGTGAAAAATCTGTAGTGACGTACAATGGAATAACAGACTCCAAAGGACAAGTGAAGTTCTTTAATTTTATATCTGTAAAAGTAACTTTATGAAAATATAAAAAATTATCAAACTGTATTTGTACAAATAAATTAGCCAGATGTTTTTTACTTCACACTTCAGAAGTACTCAAAAAATACACAAGCAAGAGACTGTTTCACAGTGAACAGCTTCCTATCTCATTTGCAGTTCTTGAGCGAATAATCACTATTTCTCATCTCAGACTTTATACGAGTATTGTTCCACTTTCAAGGACAAACTTTTAAATGTATCATCTGACAAATACCAGTTTGAGGCTGACTGCACTTTTCTCGGGACACAGAACTGCTCAGAAGGTGAAACTGGACGAACAAAACGTTCCGATTATTCAGATCAAGGACTCCTCCCCGCCCCCAAAGTACACTTAATTGGTTTGTTACTTTTTTTTAGGCTGGTCAAACTTAACGTTTTTCAATAAATTGTTATTTAAAATGCAACAATTATACTAGGACAGATGTTGCTTTAAATCATGTTTTTGAAAAAATTGATAAGGTGACATATAAAAGCTGAGCTCGCTAAGAAATGTGTGTTTGTTTCCCAGTTGAAAATTGCAATTCAAATTTTATGACAAAAGAAAGATGCATTTGTAAGTTTTGTGTTTCTCAAGACTCCAGATACAAGCTACTAACACTTCTCCCCAGCCGCAGGGTGGACGCCTGCGGGTCACACCCACACCGGCCTCCGGGACAGCGGCTAAGACCTGTAAAAGCAGCTTCTGGAAACACAAACAGATGAGATGTCAGTGAAGGTATGGCTCTAGGGTCCAATGAAATTCCCTTAAAATTTACAATAGTCAAGTTATTGGAAAAGGTAACTTTATGATCTGAAAAAGCAATATGCTCTGTAGGCAATTTCCCATTTCTTTAACTTTAAATGGAAATATTAAAGTTTAGTTTTTTTTTAAAAAGCATCAGAATTGTAAAGATGTGAAATCTAGTAAGAAACCATTTACACAAAATTACAGTCATTTTTAAGTCCAGAATATTCTATCCTGAATCTAAGATCGTGGCTATTTCAAAAGCTATTTGTTCAACGCATGTTACGAACGTGGCTTTAAAAAGGGTCTCTGCCGGGCCGGGGCGTCTAGGCCTGCGAGGCGGTACCGGCGTCCGAGGCCCTCGAGGCCTCGGGCTTCGGGTCCCGAGCGCTCTCTTTGCTCTTGCTCCGGTCCTTGCGGTCGCGGCCCCGCTCCCTGTCCCTGGCCTTGTCTCGGTCCCGCTCTCTGCTCCGGGACCGGTCCCGGTCGCGCCTCCGGTCTCGCTCGCGCTCTCGGTTCCTGCTCCGCTCCCGGCTGCGGTCCCACTCCTTGCCCCGGTCGGCCTCGCGCTCTCGGTCCCGGTTGGCGCTCCTCTCCCGGTTTCTGTCCCAGTCCCGGCTGGAGTCCTTGTCCCGGTGTCGGTCCCACTCCCGGGCCCGGTCCCAGTCCCGCTCTCGGCTCCAGTTTCGGCCGCGCTCGCGCTCTCTCCTCCTGTCCTCGGACGCCCGGCCCTGGGCGTCGGGCTCCTCCAGCGGCTTCTCTTTGGGGCCCGCGTCAAAGCGCTCCCTCTGCCTCCCTTCGAAAGTCTGGTTTCTGTATTCGTGGCCTTTGCCCTCTCGGAAGTCGGGCGATGCCCACTGTCCGTCGGCCTCGGGGCCCTGTCCGGGCGCACTGGAGGAGAGCGCGGAGGGCGGGCCGGCCTCCTCCCAGCGGTCCTTCCGGTGCTGCGGCGGGTGGCTGGGGAGCTCCAGCAGGGGCCTGGGGCCCGGCTTCATCACCTGCGGGGCCTGGCCCTGGAAGTGAAATCGCGACGGGGTCTGCTCGTTTTTTTCAGAAAAGGGCGCAGACCCCCGTAGTCCACCAAACTGCAGCGGTGCTGGCGCCCTTTGGTTTGGGAATCTCGGTGGTGAATGGACCCTCTGGTCTTCGAACTGCTGAGGCTGCATGCCCCTGGGACCTGGCATAAAGTTAGGGACCTGGCCTCTGGGTCCTTCGAACTGGTTGGGATGAGGGCCCCGGGTAGCTTCAAACTGACTAGGATGGGGCCCTCTTGGGCCCACGAAATGGCCAGGGGCTGGTCCTCTCTGACCTCCAAACTGAGAGGGAGGGGGGCCGCCTCGGGGGCCTTTCAGCTGGGACAGCAGCGGCCTTCTCTGGCCCCCGAACTGGAAAGGCGCGCCGCCTCTGCCTCCCAGAAACGGGGCTTGCTCTGTCCCTTCAAACTGGGCGGGGGTGCCCGAGACCTCGTTATACGGGGCGTCCTGGAACTCCCTCTTCTCCCCATGGGGATCCTTGCGTTCTTCAAATTGGGATGGTGCCACTCCTCGTGGTCCACTAAGGTAAGAGGGTGAGGGGCCTCTGCTGTCCCCATAAGGAGGTGGCCCATGTTGCCCCGAGAATAAGGAAGGGATGGGCCCCTTCTGGGCTCCAAATCTGGCTGGCGGAGGCCCTCGTGGCCCATCGTTAGAGGCGATACTCTCTTCTGGAAACGGAGGGGCTGGCCCCCTTGGTCCCGGGAAATTGGGGCCATGAAGCCCTGACATCCCCAAAGCATGAGGTCCAGGTTCACGCTGACCTTGAAACTGGGGCTGAGCGCCCCCCACTTTCTGTCCTGGTGTGGGGAGCGGGGTGGTGCCCTCGCCGGGTCTGGCCTGTGGCTCTCTGTCCCCCTCTGTTTCAACTGCAGGGCTGCTGCTCCTTCCAGCAGAATGAAGATTTCTTGGGTCCTCATACTGAGCTGAGCCAAGAGCCTTGTCCTGCGACGCGAACCCCGGGCTGGTGAAAGGGTCCCTCTCACCGTCGTGCTGCAGCGGGAAGCTGGGCTGCAGGGCACCACAGGGTGGTGTGGGCAGCAGCACCCTCCTGGCAGGCCTGGCTGAACTGTCTCCAGCCATGGCAGGGCGGGTGCCCTCCCCAGGCTCTACCTTCCAGCCGTCCTGCTCGGACCCCGCTGGGGGCTTTTCGCCTGAAGCCCAGGGGGAAGAGGCTGGCTCCTTTTCCTCCAGGACTGGCACGGGTGCCTGGCCCACAAGGCCGCCCCTGCAAGCATCTCTCTCAGGCAGGGCACCCTGGGCACCACGTGCCGAAAGCCTGGAGAGAGGCTCCCCTTCCCCCTCACCGGTCTCGGCGGCCAGGCGCCTTGCCTGCCGTGGGTCTCTGTGGTTTGATGCCTGGCTGGCGGGGGGCAGGGAGGTGGGCTTGTCTGCGGGCTGCTGCTCTTGCTGGAACAGCTCCGCCTTGGGCAAGGACGACTTTGGTGGTGGAGACATCAAGGCGTCTGACACTGAGAAGTGGGCCATGGAGACCCCGACTGCGGCCCTCTGCTGCCTGAGAGCTTCTTCCTGCTCCTCCAGCTGTCTCTTCTGCTCCTCGATCTGTTTGTTCAGCTCTTCTAGCATCTTCTGTTGTTCCACCAAGGAGGGCGTGGAGGCCCCAGTCACCGGCTCAGCAGGCCTGTCCACGGAGTTCCTTCTCACATCGGCACACATCCTGTTGGGCAAGTCATCAACCGTCACTTTCGCTTCTTCTAAGATGGTCTCATCCTCGGGGTCGTAGGCCACCTCTTCCCGCTCGGCTGCAGCTGCTTCAGGAGCCCTTTCCACCTCGTGGCGCCGGCCTCGCTCCACAAGCTGAGTGTCGAAAGCCCTCTCGGGGTCGTACTCCTCCTCGGGGTCGTATGGCCTGTCATCCTCCTCTTCCTCTAGAGCCTTATCTTTTGAGAACTGACCAAACTGCTGGACGATCGGATCTAACATCGGAGGCGCTGGCACCCCGTCCTCTGCTGTGGTTTTGGGCTCCTGGGGGAGACCTGCGGTGGACCCAGGCAGCTCCCGGACAGAGGGGTCGAATGATTTCTTCTTTCCAAAGAGAGTCTGCAGGATGTGCTCCAGTGGTGACGCTGTTTTGGAAGCAGAGGAAGCGGCAGAGGAAGCTGCCGTGGAGGCTGCTGCTGCTGTTGTGGCTGCTGTGGCTGGGCTGGTGGCTGCAGGTTTGAGGGATGACAACACTTTTAGCACCGGCGGTTCTGGAAGAGGGGGCGGAGGGGGAGGCGACCCAGGGGGTGTGCTGCTGACAGCCGTGTCTGCAGAGTAGAGCTGATACTTGGAGGGCTTCTTTTCGGACTGCGGGGCTGTGGTTACTTTTGGATAGGCCGGAACGTCCACTTCTTCTTGTTGAAGTCGGGTTCGCTTTTCGTCCATCTTGTCTAACTCTCCAGTGTTTGCGGGACGTTTTATTTTTTGGCAGATTACTAATCCAAGAATTATATTCGGACGTGGTGACTCAAGACCTGAAAAACAAAATATTTGCAAATTTTAGAATCTAAATCCAACTTTCACCCTTCAGAGGTGAATTTTATTAAGGGCTTTCATGGGGAACGTTTAATAGACAGAAATAAGCCATTCTGTGGCAAAATAAAATCAAGTGTCAAGATAGTTGCAAAAGCCTGGATGATTCTGCCCCAGGAACGCACCGTCCCAGGAACGCACCATCCCGAGAACGCACCAAGCCAGTCCTCCCGGAGCCATGTGAAGGGGGCGACTAACCCCTTGTCACCAACCACAGAACTGAAGGCCCAATTCACGAGGGAATTCATCCCAATCGTCGGAATTTGTTCCATAGTTTAAAGAAATTATCTGTAATGCTAGAGCAGAAGTGTGGAGGGGAGGGCGGCTGTGGTGGGAACCTTCAGGGGTGGAAAGGGCATTGTCCCAGCTGCCCTTAACACAACAGCTCAGCTATGCTCCTTCTTCCCCTCGTGCCACTGCAGGAAGGTAACAGCGCTTTTTTTGTTTTTTTTTTTTGAGATGGAGTCTCGCTCTGTTGCCGCAACCTCGGCTCACTATAACCTCTGCCTCCCGGGTTCAAGCGAATTCTCCTGTCTCAGCCTCCTGAGTAGCTGGGATTACAGGCACACACCACCATGCCTTGCTAATTTTTGTGTGTTTAGTAGATAAGGGGTTTCACCATGTTGGCCAAGCTGGTCTTGAACTCCTGACCTCAGGTGATCCACCCGCCTCGGCCTCCCAAAGTGCTGGGCTTACAGGCATGAACCACCACACCTGGCCCCCTTTTTGTCTTTAACTTAGGAGTTGCAACACATAATTACCCTAAATATACTAATATTAAATGTTTGATTAGGTGCCAATTCAACTCAATTCAGAATTATCAATAAAGCACAAGCATGAGGTCATCCATTAGTCTCTGGTGTCAGAATTACAACTAGACAGGAAAAACGGCATTAAATGAAATGGCTAAAATAAATGCTTTGGACTGGGCGTGGTGGCTCATGCCTGTAATTCCAGTACTTTGGGAGGCCAAGGCAGGTGGATCATGAGGTCAAGAGTTCAAGACCAGCCTGGCCAACATGGTGAAACCCTGTCTCTACTAAGAATACAAAAATTGGGCCAGGTGCAGTGGCTTACACCTGTAATCCCAGTACTTTGGGAGGCCAAGGTAGGCAGATCATGCGGTCAAGAGATCAAGACCATCCTGGCCAACATGGTGAAACCCTGTCTCTACTAAAAATACAAAAAAACAAAAATTAGCCAGGTGTGGTGGCGTGTGCATGTAGTCCCAGCTACTCAGGATGTTGAGGCAGGTGAATTGCTTGAACCTGGGAGGCGGAGATTGCAGTGAGCCGTGATCGTGCCACTGAACTCCAGCCTGGGCGACAGAGTGAGACTCCGTCTTGGGAAAAAAATAAATGTTTTAGGTTTAGAAAGAAATTCAGTGAGCATTCACGTATCAAAGACTGCCTAAGGCTTGCGTCCTTGTAAACACAGGACACGGTGCTCACGTAAAGCCCAGAGGTGCTCAGCAAACGGGTGGCAAAAGAGCAGGTGAACGACGCGCACTGGGGGTTTTAAGGCACAGTATTAGTTAAAAAAAAAATTCTTCAAAGAGAACTATTCCCAAAGTTGTAAGCTGTGGTAACTTAGATCAGGAGTACTAACGTTCCAGTAACAACCCTCCCCATACTCATAATCAATCAAGAACGCCAAAGGGGAATAGAAAAACCCACATCCCAAAACAGCAGCTGAGGGAAAAATGATACACATGGGCAGAGCATTTTGGCAGCGTAACAATATATGAAACTAAACCGTAAAAACTCAATGTACAGATAATTTAACATTATTGTGGTATACAAAAGGTGCTCACGTTACAGCTTTTTTTCCCTTACAATGAAAACCAGTACGATTTCCCGTGCCTCTGGTGATGTTAAAGATCATCACAGATCGCTTCAGGTTGTTTGGACAGGCACCACCCTGTAGTTCTAAACACATTTGTTGTTAATCTCCCTAAATTCCACTAAGGAATTGATGGGCAGGCTGAGCACAGAGGGTGGTGGGTGTCCATCTCACCCTTAAGGGAGGAATACCAGGCCTGCCAGACTGAGTTGGGACCAGCCTGCTCATGGGATGCTCCCTCCCTCCTGGCGAGAGGGCCAAAGGCCTCTTCCTTCACAGGCTGCCTGGCAGAGCTGAGACTCGAGCGCAGCGAGAGGGGTGAGGTATCCCAGCACCTCATCTCCACCTCCTCTTCATTCTGTTCCCCGGATGGTAGCACGGTGCCAGTGAAAGGGCTGGGTGGGCACAGGAGGAGGGAAGCAGGAAAGCCAGCCAGGCCACACCGAAGGGCACAGCTGAGCTCTGCTGCTCAGCAAATACGAAGGGCAACCTGTCAAGTTCACATTCTGATTAACATGAGTTAAACATAGTTTAAAATAGTACTTCTCTCACCACAATAGCTATCTTTTTACTGAATGAACTATTACACAGCTTACTCAAATCCACTTTTCGGGTATGGTCAGTTGTGAAATTGGCTATTATGGCCTTCCTGGACCATACATCTGCAGAGCCCACCATGCCCTGGTGGGAAGGGCACTGAGGCTCAGGCTGAGTTCCTGTAAGCCAGGCCCTCTCCCTGCAGAACTGACACGGGGAACAGACACAGGCATGGGCTAGGCTTCGGGAGGGATCCCAGGCAGTAGGGCTTGTGGGGCCTTGTGTGGGGAAGTCACCTGGGGGAGCCTAGTGCTGACTCATTGACACACAGGGGACATGCCGCCCAAGGGAGACTCTCAGCTTCTAAAGGGCTGTCAGGGTGGCGGAATGATGTACAAAATCACTGTTACGTGGTCCCGTCTTGTGGTGTGTCACTCCAACTCAAACTTTTAATGGCTAACTTGCTTGTTAATGAAAAACATAATTAGGATATCCCAGCTCTGGCAAGATCCTTTAGTCTTGAAAACAGCAACTATCTGGAGATTGGCATCAAACACGCGGCTGGCACGTGTAAATGCTCCCAGCTGTTGGTGCTCTCATCTGCAGACACTGGTGACTAAATAAAGCTGCAGAGTCAGATGGGTGTTCATTCTGAATTTCCCCGCCATTTAAAATTTAAATTGGGCTGTCCAAAAAGGCACACCCGTTGTGAAACAAACTTGTCGCCTACTCCTGTTTGTTACTATGGTTGCATGAACATGTAAAACGTGGCCGGCACCCACTCCTGTTTGTTACTACGGTCGCGTGAATATGTGAAAAGTGGCCAGCACCTTGGAAATAACTCTTCATGGAAGCAGCAGTGCCGTTCACCTGACTGGACCTTGGGAGCCATCTTCCCTGGAGGAGAGGGAGTGCCTGGCAGTGCCTGGCATGTCCAGCAGACCAGTAAGGTCAAAAGGTCACAGAGCCCCCACCTCAGGAGGGGCAATCAAGGTTGCCCAGGGGCTGTTCCCAGGCTCACCCCTCCCCTCGGCAACTGCCCCGTGGTGTGTGTGAACCCTGGGAGGGAGTGTGCCCCGGGAAGGTGCAGAGACAGGCCTGCGTGAAGCAGGCACCAGCCAGGCCGCAGGCAGCACAGGGCACGGCAGGCTTACTTACCCACCTCCCTCCTGAGGGCTACTGAGGCCCTCAGTTCATAAAGCAGGCGGCCAGGAGCAACCAGGGCCCGGGGCCCGGAGATGCAAGCTGTGGCTAAACGTGCCCCTGCACTTCCACTGAAGGGTACTGATCAGGCCTGGAACAAGCGTGTGGACGTTCCCCCAACACCCTCTGAAAGGCCAGAGGGCGAAATGGTTTTCTTCTGGGCGTATCATGTGCAAGCAAACAGGCCTTTTTAGCACCATGTCTGTGTCCTTTGCGTATTCACGAAGGAGGCGTCTGGACTCAGTGGTCAGAATCAGACCACACGCACAGGAAAAGAACGCAAGACACTGAAGACAAAGGGCGTTTTCGAAAAGCTGTGTGGGCCAAGACCAAAACCAGGATCTGTGTCCAGGTGTGTCGGCAATAGGGACTGGGGGACAAGGCAGCTGACGAAGGGAACCACCTGCTTCGGAGGCTGCAGGAAGCGCCCTTGGTACTGAACCTGAGGCTGCAGGAAGACGCTCCCTCTTAACTAATGAACCACCTGAAACCTGACTCCTCCCAACTCCAAACTATCACAATGAGGCCTTTACCCCTAAACTCACCCACCAAGCACATCCTACTATCAGTGATTTAAAATGAAAACTCTCTCAATGGTCTGCTTCTGTCAAAACAAAATGTTCACACCTGCTGGAACAGAAACTGTGTGGAAGTTAATCAACAAGGGTTCTGAGTATGACTTGGATAGAAAGACTTGGCAATTAAGGTGGGAAGAAGTGACTTCCCCCAGCCCACCAAACACACCCACTCACACACACACAGACCCTCCCTCGTACCAACTGGGAATCCCTACGACCTGCACAAAGCAGCTGGGTCCAGCACGCCTCAGGTGAGAGAGCGATGTCCATCTTCTTCTGGGTGCCGGGGTGCCGAGAAGGGCCCCAGGGCAGCACCAGCCTGCACTGCGTCAGCTCCAGCCCCTGCCAGGCGGGCTGCAGGGCTGGGGGCACCACCAGGGTGTGCTGCGCTGGCTTATGGAAAGCAAAGGGGGGCCTAGGAGAGGTGACCAGGAGCCACCAAATGGTTCCAATTCAAACAAACAAGGACCAGTTTCCACGAAATATGTTTATTGATTTAGGAGGAGAAGGCAGTACATTCCATTCAATACTGATTACAATTTCCATGCAAAGCTACTGTTACATACACACATGAAAACTGAAGAAATGCTTACCTGACAATATTTCAAGTCAGAATTTCTCAGCTAATTTAGAAAGCAGTTAAAAGTGAATACAGAAGGACACTATGGATTCATTCTTCCCAGAAGAGCTTTCTAATGTATAAAGACCTCAGAGAAAAGAGCCCTTTCCATTGGAGCAGCTACAGAGGGCGGTGTTCCTCCTGCCCTGTATTTGGGGGGAACAGACTGTGCACCCACGTTTATGGACCGAGGTCACTTGACAGGCATTTCAGACCAAGGCTCCGAGGCCTGCGGCTTCACGTGGAAATGACGGGGGCTGGGCATGGTTTACAGGCAGGCATCTTGGCTGTGGTCCAGTCCTGTAAGGGCCCCATACAGAACCCTCCACGATGAGCTTTCAACCCGACTCATCTCCCTTCCATGAACAAGGCCCTGAGACAGGCCTAGACTCTGCCACCCCAAGTCCCTGCAGGGGGCCCTGTTGGTAGAGCTGGAACTGAGTTGGGTAAATATCTAGGTGGAGGTCACCCGGACCCAGGCCTCCCAGTTGCCCCCCAGTGATGCTGAGTTACGGAGAGTGCCTCCACTGCAGGGCAGAGGGGCAGAGAAGAAAACCTGGTGTTTTTGTGGACAAATCATTAAGACATGCAAGGACAAATGTCCTCGGGGAGATCCAGCTACTTCTGTGAACTGCACGGCTCCCCAGGGTGCTGCGGGGGCAGCTCCACTCTCACTGCCCAAGAAGGGCCAAGTGTTGACAGGGCAGGTGACTTGGTTTCCCCTGAGGGCACAGCTGGGCACCTTCAGTCCTTCACTTGCTTAGATGTGAACAGCAAGCACCAACGGGGCTGGGACTAGACACCACGCTGTCAGAACCCATTAGGCCCCATGTGTGGGAGGCAGGACACCTGCAATTGTGTGGTATAAACTGAGGCACATGGATGAGTCTGTCACTCTTTTCTGCGTGAATCTCTACCCCCAACAGGACCTTCTCCTTAACACCCCCAGGGGAAGATGCTCCCACATCGGTGCCCTGATGCAGATGGGCAGCTCAAGGCTGGGGCGCCAGGTCTCCTTCAGGCCTGTGCTGCATGTGCTGCAGAGAAGAGGCTCTGGAATGGCACTGGGCCCTACAGACCCTCGCCCAGCACTTCTAGGGGCATGACTCTAGGCCACGCGGCACACACTCACCCCTGACCACAGCTCTGTGGAGTCACCACCATCCGTGCCCTCAGGTGTGGCCACCACCATCCGTGCCCTCAGGTGTGGCCTGTGCTGTCCAAGGGCTTCTGGGCAGAGACTAACTCCATGAGGACAGGGTCCGCTGAGACAGGAAACGTGCCAAGACCTAGCCTTACACACACACACACACACACATGCACTACACATTTACACCACAAAGCCAGGACACACATGTACATGTTTATATCTAGAAAACGCCAAGTCAAGTCATCAGTACGTGAAGTGGGCCAAGTACCCAATGGCCTGGCCCGGGGAAAAGGCTGTTTAGTGACCATGGAAGTGTGTGAAATTTCACGCACACATATTCATGTCAACAAGGACATCAGGAGAATTTAACATTATACTGAAGCCTTAAGTTAAAACATTTCTGAAGTGTATGGAAAAGTTTCACTCGCTGTTACTTCTCTAAAGTCCCTTGCCCTGTGTTACTTTACCCAGACGCCTCTGCTCTTTATGGTGCATCAAAGTCCCCGGAGCGTTTGTGTGTCCCCGTCAGGCGGCGTTGTGGCCTCAGCGAGTGCCTTGGTGGGCGAGTGTGACGTTTCCCCAGCTGGTCGCGGAGCTGACAGTGTGGGTGGTTGGCACCGTCGCACTCAACAGACAAGGTGAGTGACCCCAGCCCAGCCCTCCTTGTCCCGGTGCCATCCGGGAGGTGCCGGGAGACCTGTCCTCTCCCTCTGCCCCAGGGCTGCACCTGCCCAGCCAGCCCTTGCTGTGGGGAGAACGGGGGTGCCGCTCCTCTGGTGGCCTCCCTGGGCCCCATCACTGCCCAGTGTGGGGAACCCCCTCCGAGGCCCTCCCTGGGCCCTATCACTGCCCAGTGTGGGGAACCCTGTGCCCGGCATGTGCCAGGGCTCGCTCAACACTCTACAACCTGTGCTCACCTGACAGCTCCAAGTTTGGAGATGGAGTAGGGAAAGGAGCTCAAAAAAGGATGAAATATCGCTTCAATTTTTTTAAAAAGGGGAGG
Organism: Chlorocebus sabaeus; assembly: GCF_047675955.1. NCBI lineage: Eukaryota > Metazoa > Chordata > Mammalia > Primates > Cercopithecidae > Chlorocebus > Chlorocebus sabaeus. The sequence continues at coordinate 1,261,973 of NC_132905.1, read as the reverse complement.
CTCGCTATCTATTAATTCACGTTTCTGTAAATAAAAAGTGCTTTTTTCACCCCAGCAGTGAGGCGCTGAGGCGCCGCAGTGTCTGCACTGACTCTGCACACACACTGCTGCACTTGCAACTGACCAGGGGGTCTTCACAGGTGCTGGAGAGGTCAGCTTCTCGGTCTTCACCTCCAGGAGGGCCGGGCTTTTCCTCTCCCTGGTCACGTGGAACTGGCCAGAGCTCTTCACAAGCATCACCTAGAACCTCTACCAGGGTCCTTTCTGCCACCCATTAGGTGGCATCTCTTTATCCCAAGTAGGATTTGAGGGGACACACTAAAGCACTTTGCTTTTAAAAATGTATCTGGCACTAAAATAATTTAATGCATCATGCCAGCAAATATTTAACCCTGAAATTACTGATACCAACCAATCCCTTTATGGACATACAATTCCACAACACAGGCACAGGCCGAGCCCACTCCAGTTGTGAAATGGGCTCCAGTAGGAACATGGGCTGTGCCTGGGGTGACAGAAGCCTCGCCCAAGATGTGGAGTGGCCCCTACAGGACCCCAGCTAGCTAGGGTGTGGCGTGAGGAGTGTGGGTGGGAGCACCCTGCACAGCTGTGGCAGGAACACCCGCCGAGGTCTGGTGACAGGGACAGAGGGCACTGAGGCACAGGGTCTAGACAGCACCTGCCTTTATGACGAAGCACTTAAGAGGACACTGTGTGATTCACGCACCCACTTTTAGAGAACACTGATCCTCTGGGGACTGCATGGCCAAGGAGACACTGCAGTTGGGCAGCGGATACTCATCCCTAACTGAAGTCACATCAGCTTCTGCTAAGGGGCTATGAAAGAGCTGGTCACTGACAGAGCATGTGGCCCCTGGAACCACCCTCAACCCTTGACAAAGATATATTTTAGGCTATTTGTAAATAATCGTTTAAGTACAGTACTTCCCAAGGAATGTACAAACACAAAGTAGCTGGCCAAAGATGAATGAAGCTATTACAATTTGAGCCACAGATTTGCAAGTAATTCTTTCCAGAAATAGTTTTCTGTCATTATTTTTAAATCTCCTGGAAATCCATCCCTGTTAGAGAAGTTACCCCTGATGGAGCCACTTCCTGGTGTGTGCTGGCTCCTGAGTCTATCTGGAGGAAAGAACAAGGCAGCTGGGAGTGTCACCTCCCTTTCTGGCTGAGCCTCGGGCTCCTGGGCACTGCGTCTTCTCTGACCTGAGGCCAGGATGAGCTGGTTGCAAGCTGTGGGTTTTTCCCTCTCTAAAAAACTCTTCTAAGACAATTTATGCTGTGAATAGGGGGCACTTCTAGTGCCACAGTCCTACGCCCTCAAAGATCAATCCTATTGCTAACCGCTGAGTCTGTGCTCCTAACTCCTGCTCCCAGAGAGCCCTGGGCTGGTCAGGACCCAGCGGGGCACGTCAGTGGGAGGAGGGGTGCAGGTGCAGGTGGGCCTCACCTCCACCCAGAAAGCCAGCGCTTACCTGGTCCCTCAAAGGGCAAGAGTTTGGATGGAACAGGGTCCTGGGCGCTCAGTGGGATCAGGTAGAGGTCCTTGACGTGCCTGTTGTTATTAGCTACAACACCAAAGCGGCCACGGCTGCTAAAATAGGAGTAGAGAGAGATATAGGCGACCTCCTCTTCCTCTGTGGCAGGGTGGAAGCGGATCAGACAGAGCTCCTGCAATGGAAGAGTGGGAAGCACTCATAAAGAAAATGCGGCTCAAGCATCACACGCCCGATTCACATCCTGCTTTCAACAGGAAACCTTGTAAAATCTCTCCTACTCACAGCCATGATCTCACAGAGCTCCTGTCTCAGTGAGGCAATTCGCGTGACATGTGAGCCCAGCAGTGTCTGGAGCAGAGCCGGCTTTTCCTACATGCACGATGGCCCCGGTCACGAGGAACCAGCTGCATGATCTGCAATGGCTGGCTGTGCACCTCCCCAGAGGAGGGTTAAACTAGACGACAGGATCTAGCCCTTTTGTGAACCTGACGAAGACTACAGAGCTTCCCCAGAGAAAACCACAGACACACACAGCTGTAGCTAAATCTCAGCGGGTCCCAGAAAACCAAGACCGTTTAAGAGCCCAGGTTGAGTGCCCTGAGCCTGATCACCCCTGCAAAAGACACCACCTGCTCCTTCAATCATTAAAAAAACAAGAAAATAAAGCTTATATATTTCTTACTAAAATTTAACTGCACATACATTATTATACATTATTATATAATTTATTATATTAGAAACAACCTCCTACCACTGTATACTCAAACACCTTCACATAGTAATACAACTGTATAAACTTTTTTTTTTTTTTTTGAGACAGTCTTGCTCTCCCAGGCTGGAGTGCAGTGGTGTGATGTCAGCTCACTGCAAAACTTAATTTTTAACATTCACCTGGAAATATCTAATAAGCTACAGGCTAACATTTTAAGTGTTAACCCATCAAAATAAGAGGTTAAAAAAAGATGTGTTTAAATAAACACGATTTTCCATGGTTGCAGAATTTATACTATAAGCAGATACCTTAGACACAGAAGACTTGAGTTTGCCAACATAATCCCAAACTGTCTTCGGTGCAATCCTCCCACCAATGTGGATCGTGTCAGGCAAATCCTAAACAGAAAGCACTGGAGTAAATCACTTTGAACTGTAGTAGTCACAAAAAGATGAATGCAGTCATTTGAAGGCACATACTATCCAAGATTCAAGAAGACCACAACTATTCCAAGGAAAATAGTCACTCTTGTATTAAATGTATTCAATGCTGTATTAAATCCAGGATTACAAGTTACCAAATCCGAGGGGGGTATGATGCCAACCTTCTGCCAAACAAGATTATGTTCAGAAATCACTGCCCAACACTTCTATGCTGTCTTTATGTACATACACAGAGAGTAACGAGTCACGTAAAGATTATGTTTAGAAATCACTGCCCAACACGTCTATGCTGTCTTTATGTACACACACAGGGAGTAACGATTCACGTATGAGCCAGGGTGACTCCTTGCATTAAAGTCATAAATGCCAGTGCTGTTTTCTGGTTAATTCTGGAACTAAAAGGCCTGCCATGGGGTCATATGCGCCACCCCACAAGTGGCCAGGTGTGTGTAAAGCTGGCTCCGAACACCTGGCTGTGCTGGTGGCTGTGCGCACAGCCATCTGGTCAGTGCCCCAGCGAAACCGGTCACTGACAGGCCAGACTACAGGCTCACATTTCTGACCCTTTCCAAACTGCTGAACCTGTGGACTCATCATAGCCATCACCACTTTGCATTTAGAGGCATTTCTGTATCCAGTCAGTTGCAAGGGTGTCAGGCATTTCTGTTTCTCTCCTACTTCTTGAAAGTCATGTGTTTGACTCTAGTTTAGAAACTCCTATGAAAGACACACACACGCACACACATTTTCTTGGTTCTAACCTCACTGAGGTAATCAAAACACCCAGAGACAGGATACGCCTTAGTGACAAATTTTGCCACACTCTGCATGTTAATAAATCCTTTCCAAATGGTGCTGAGTCGAGACAAAAAGAGGGCCGTGTCTCCCTCTGGAGGGGACCGTGATTCTGAGGTGCTGTAAAACAAAACCATGAAAAAAAGGTCAATGTCCCTCTGTGTAATGAGAATTTCAAAAGTAGATTATTTATTTATTTATTTATTTATTTTTTGAGACAGGATCTCATTCTGTCGTGCAGGCTGGAGTGCAGTGGGGTAACACGGCTGGCTGCAGTCTCCACCTCCCAGGCTCAGGTGATCCTCCCACCTCAGCCTTTCAAGTAGCTGGGACTACAGGCGTGCATTATCATGCCTGGCTAATTTTTGTCCTTTTTGTAGAGATGGGGTTTTGCCATGTTGCTCAGGCTGGTTTCAAACTCCTGGGCTCAGGCACACCTCCCACCTCTGCCCTGCAACATGCTGGGGTGACAGGTGTGAGCCACTGTGCCCGGCTTCAAGAGTACAAAGACTTTATATGTAAAAGCAAAAGTGAACTCTTGTAAGTTTTACGTTTTTGGTAGCTTACTTTTGCCAATTACTTACTTTAATTATAATGATACAGACATTTTGGTTAAAGAAAAATAAAGTGAATAGACAACAAAACTGGATGAGCACAAATCTAAATGTAAATTTCCAAGATCTCTACTTCCAAAAGGACAATAAGGCACCCTACAACTGGGACATTCTAAAAGATGAGAGTGAAGTTGTATTCCAGGTTAAATTTCCGAGTTCAACTATTTAGTCACCAGTTATCTTTCCTTTTGTTAATCTAAAAAAAAGTTTGGCTTGTTCAGACCACACCTGAAGTACCCACCTGATATTTGGTGACGGAGGAACTGACAAGTATCTTGGGTCAGGAGATGAGGACGGCTTAGCTAGTATGGACTTGGGCACCATCACAGAAGTCAAGACAGGCTTCGGCATGTCCTGTCTGGCTTCCACCACGTGGGTGCTGTCTGGGCGGGCTGCTGCGGAGGCCACGGCTGTGCATGAACTGCTTGGAGCAGTCCTGGGGTCCCGGCCGGACACTGTGACGGTGGTGACCAACCCGCTCCCACAGGAGGCTGGGCAGGGGGACAGGTCTTCCAGCGGGGAGGGCTCGGGATGACCATCTCCTAGAGGCCCAGGGAAGTATGTTCTGTCCGCGTTTGGATGAGCAGCACTTTCCAGGCCTGGCTCAGAGGCAACTTCAGGCAGAGCCTCCGGCATCACCTCATCAGCTGGATCAGGAGCTGGGTCAGGGGCAGAGCTGTCAGGCTTCGATTTTAAGTCTTCTTTCTTAACATAAGCTGACAATTTTTGTTTTTTTGGAGCTGGCTCATCTTCTGCAGAGGGAACCTGGCCTGAAGAAGGCAAGGAAAGGCTCTGTGAGAAACCCAGCCGGCACACGACTGTTTCTCACACCAAGCCGAAAGCAACACTCTAAAGGCAGGGCAGGAAATCATTCTGGCCTTTCTGCATGTTTAAGCTTGGCTTAAGTGTAGTTGCTTGTAGAAGAATTCAGTGACATTTAACAAAATTAAGTTTAGTCTCAGCTTCAAGGCTCCACCCCCCAAACCGTGCTCACCTGTGCAAATTTTACAGTTGAGGTCGAAGAGGTGTGCGCGGTGCTGACTGGTGGTGTCTTTCAACATGCAGCTGAAGACATCGAGGAGCGGCGCTGTGCTCTTCTCAGGGACAGCACGTGCTGACTCCTGCTGCTCCTAAAAGAAAAAGAAAAAAGGTGAGGTCATTTCTTCTCCAAACTCAGCTCCAAATTAACAACACCCAAGAAAAGTGGTCTCATGGGATTGAGACCCACGGGGGAGAAAAAAGGACCACCGAGTACAAGGACTGAGGAATGCCACAATGACATACACCGAATACAAGGACTGAGGAATGCCACAATGACATACACCTGCTGTAAGCTCAGTGTCCTGCCCAATAATTTAAGATAACCTCAAAACATTTGGGATGGATTAATCTATCTTGGTGAACACAAAAGCTCCCAAATGCTTACCTCTGAATCTGACACTGGTGGAGAGTCCTCCAGATCGGGGATGGCCTCCTGCCTGGGGGCCGTCTTCTTGCTTTCATTGTGCAGTTTAGTTCTGGACTCCATCACCTGAAATGAAAAAGACACAACAGAGCTTAAGCCTTGTTTTCTAGGAGGAAAGCATTGCTCATGCAGCCGTCTATGAATCTGTTTCTGCTAAACTCAAGTCCCAGGTGCCTCCGCACTCACAGATCTTGTCGGCCTCTCTTTCCACGTGGAAAGCTCTTTAGATACAAGTTCTTCTGGCTTCAGTCTCACAAGTTTTGCCAAAGAGATTTCCTCACGCAGAACACGATGGAAGAGTCCCTATAAACAAATATTTTTCATTTACTCAAATACTATTCCTGTATCTGTCAATACAGAGAGCTTATAGAAAACAGAGCTGCCCAGAAGTTTAGCGGGCACAGGACAAACGCCCTCAGGGCCCACTTGCGTGTGGCACTGGGCAGACCTCTCTAACTCCCCAAACGGCCTTGTGAGAGTGCGCCCTGGGTCATCCCTGCTGTGAGCAAATGGGGGCCCAGAGAGCACAAGTCATAAGGTTAAACAGTGGGTCTCACGGCCCATGCTGCACTGGCTCTGCTAAAAAAACCACACACAACACCTCAGGAAAAACAATTACGTACACAAGGTGGACACAAGTCAAAAAGGTAGTGTCAGCGACAAAAGAAGGAAGAAATCATTTCTGTTTGTGGCTGTTCAATGGTGAGATGCAAAGTCAGGGTCTTTCAATATTCTAAAATTCTAAACAGGGAGGGGTTTGGAGGCCGATGGAGAGAGAACACCAGAAGGCTGTAAGCCTGGCGGTGAGAGGCCACCAGGCAGGCGGCCTATCCCTCCCAGCTGGAGTTTCTGTCCCTGTTGCATGGGCCGAGCACCGCCCACCCCACACTGCAGTGAGGAAGGACTGATTCCACAACCTGGGCATAAGCAGCCCCTGCTCCAAGTGGTGAGAACTCACTAAAGCAGCCCAAACCGTCAGGCTCACTCAGCTGGTGAGCAATATGAGAAAATAAGGTGGAAAAGGCTGTCTGAGGCCATAATATGGGCACCCTCATATACTGGGACAAAGAATTGAGACTTTGGCTGGGCACGGTGGCTCAAGCCTGTAATCCCAGCACTTTGGGAGGCTGAGACGGCCGGATCATGAGGTTAGGAGATCAAGACCATCCTGGCTAACACAGTGAAACCCCGTCTCTACTAAAAAATACAAAAAAAAACTAGCCGGGTAAGGTGGTGGGCGCCTGTAGTTCCAGCTACTCGGGAGGCTGAGGCAGGAGAATGGCGGGAACCCGGGAGGCAGGGCTTGCAGTGAGCTGAGATCCGGCCACTGCACTCCAGCCTGGGCGACAGAGCGAGACTCCGTCTCAAAAAAAAAGAAAAAAAAAAAAAAAGAATTGGACTTTATTTTGGAGCCAGTGAAGTGAAGTGACTGGCTTGTAATTTTACAGCAATGTTTAGAGGAGGCTAATCTGGTGATAAAACGTGGACTTCAGGGAAGCCAATAGCAGACAGGACCCCAGTTAAGGCAGGGAAGGAAAGGGCCTTCCAGGACCCTCAACACCAATACGACAATACACGGGCTGGCGGAAGGGTCACAAAGGAGAAGGAGATGTCTCAGCTTTCCTGGAAAGGACACAAACATCTCAAAATACTGTTTGGTTTATCCCTTTAGCATCCAGTGAACAGAACAGGAATACTCCAATGCACGGACACCAGGCACACACCTGATTTTTAGGGTCCTTCAGGTTGAACATGATGCTGCGGTATTTACTCTTGTAGCGATTATCTGTAACTTGAAACAAGTTAAACATCTCCTTCTCAATATGGAGGGCGATTTTTCCTACTTCGTTTTCTGTCATGATTAAGTCATCGCTGTCATTGACTCTGAACAGAATAAAAAAAGGAACTACATAAGACACTTGCGTATATTAAACTTTTTGAACAGTGAGGCAATCCTGCAGCCACACTGTACTGAAAGCCCTTCCATTTTAATGGGTAAGAAATCAAGCAGAACAGCCCACCTTTTCCACAAAATCTCTTTTAAGGAGCGTCTGATATTTTGCCGAATTTGTGAATTTGGCTGCGATGGGGCAGCACTCATAGCCCCGAGGCGTCCTGGGGCTGGCGAGGCCGTTGGAACAGAAGGTACCACTGGCTTCCTTACGGCTCCCACCAAGGCAGCAGAGCCGGGGAACTTCTTGGAGGCAGCTGCAGGTGCCGGTCCTGCCTGCCTGGCAACTGAAGCACCACTCGATGGGGTAGCGGAGAGCCATGGCCTCTTGGGGATGGTGCCCTTGAAACCTGAGGGTGGCTTTTTAACGGCTGGTGTGGCTGCTGCCACATTAGCAAAAGAAGATTTCTTTGGCACGAGGTTTCTAGGTGCAGGCTGCTTGCCCACCGCAGAGCCCGGAGGGGCTGTTTTCTTTGAGGCTGCCGTGGCTGCCGCTTTCTCCTCGGACCTCCTGTCTTCCTTCGTGGCTACAAAGGAGAACACAGGCGCTGAGTGAGGGAGGACACCGCGGGGTGCTGTCACCTGACTCTAAACCTGGAAGCGCTCACCTGGCATTACTGAATAGGACACACATAGAGAAAAGGATTTGTAAAATCTTAACATTCAGAGGAGTGTCAGGGAAGACCGCCAGCAGCATTTATGACGGTGACTACATTTTATTTCAGAAAGAAAAATGCTTTATTACATCTTTTACCTTCAACCAGCAAACTCTAGTTATTAAAGGCTTGACTTGAGCACTAAGCTTCAAAACTGAAGGACAATCTCACATTATCAATTTTAAAAAGGCAGATTTAGAACAGCACATCATTAATTCAACTGCAGGCTTTTTTGTAAACTTCAGTGAAAAAGATCGTTTAGAAGGGTAAAACAGGTTCTCTTAGCCTGGTGGGTGGGGTTGACACATCTCACTTCATTGTCCTTCCAGACTGGAGTCCATTGGAGGTGATGCCATTAATAAAAATAAGGAAAGCTGGCATACACCTGCACCATGGGAAGAGCAGCCACACCTTTACACGAAGAGTGAGAAGCTGAAAACCCAGCAGTGCTGTTACAGGAATGTTTCCATTCACAACCCTCACGCTGTAATTCCATTAAGTATTAGTCCAAACAAGGATTATAATTAAAAGCTCAAAGATGTCAAACCCCCTCAACTTGCACAAAAAGCCTTCTATGCCAGTGGAGAATCAATCACTTTATAACCCCGTGTGAGACTGTCAGAGCTCAAAGGCCCTCGAGCAGGGGACAGATGGCATGCCAGTGGACAGGGCTCACTGGGGTGCACCGCAAGACAGGGCAGGGATCCAACTAGTGGGGACAAAGGAGTGAAGCGCCTGGGGAATAGGGGGCCCCCGTGAGGGCCCCAGGACAGCAGAGGCCGTCTCAGCTCCACGGGCAAGTGCCTGGGACCTTGGGTGATCAAGTAAACAAGGCCCCTCCTAGGGAAAGGCTTTTCCAATGATCTGTGCAGCAGCAAGCCTCCCAAACTCCCAAAGGCCTAATGGGAGAACGTGACAGATGCTCTCAAGAGCGCTTCGGTTTTATCCAGGGATTGAAAACAAAACCGCGCTCCTCCACTGTCGTCTTACTGACTGCTTTCAATAAATGAGGGAAGTCTGAAAGCTCAGGAAAGAGCCAAGACTCTACAAATAAGGCCTGATTCAACATCCTGCCCCAGCTTGGTCCTGCAGGATGCCCTGCATGTGCTGCCAGGCTTGGCCATGTTGGCAGTGGGTGCCAGTCCTCCCCAGCAGTCAATCCATCAAGCAGCAGCCTCAGGGCTGTGAGTTTTCCCAGCTTCCCAGATAAGTACAGTTCCTTCCATGTTACAAAACTTGCAACAGTACGACATGGATCCAAAAAATGGTGTCACTGTTAACAGATACCCCGACTTCCAAACAATGGTGTCACTGTTAACATATATTCACCCCGACTTTCAAGAGTTCCATGTGTTCTTTCCTAACCATCATTTTAATGGTAACTAAGTAAAGGCAAATCCTGTATTTTCATCTTAGAGCCCGTCGAACCTCATGGCCCCTGCCTACCCCTTGCCAGATGTGGTCCAGCCACAGGACGCCCTGCTTGGCAATGCTGCCAGGCCCTGCCTCGCTCACCCACAACTGCACCCCAAAACACTCATTCCTGTTGGAGCTGGATCTTCAAAGTGCACTATAGAGCAATGGCAATGTCTAATAAAACAGGAACAAAGGTGACAGCTAGTTTTTACCTGTCCTGGAAACTTTGCTTTTAATTCTACATGTACTATTTCATCAGATCAGGTCTATACACCAAAGTAGCCACTACCTTAGTGTTTGCAAATCTGTTTGTAACAACTCAGTTTAACTCAGACTTAGCTCACAGGTCTGCAGCATCTGGCCTGCAGGGTTTCAATAGGTCAGTCAGGCTAAAAAAAAAAATCAGTGGAGGCCCTTTTTCTTGGGGGAAGCAGCGAGGGGGTGGGGTGGGGATGGAATGAAAAGGCACAGCAGGCCTAGGGCGCTGGAGGCACACAGGCAGGAAGCTGACACCAGGCAGGCACCCAGAACCAAGCCCTGGTCTCCAGAGGCGGCAAACACCTGCCAGGAAGCCAGCCACCGTGATTCAAACTGAAACCTCAAACCAATTCAGTGCCTGCACTAGAAAACTGTGGAGTGTTTTAATATCACATGTTTAAAGACCTCTAAAAAGCTGGCTTAAGGCATTTCCAGAAACCTCAACAAAATGCCTTGGCTGTCACACACAGAACACCTGTGTGCTGTGACCTGAACGATATCTTTAGTGGTTTAACGTTCACCTTGTTTCAAGTTAGGGTTATATGCTAACTTTAAAAACATTAACTCCATTTCTACAGATCCTAAGTGTTGGAATGAGATGTCCATGGCCACGCTCAGTATCTCTGCTCGTGTAACTAGAGTACTGTCTCCCTCACTTAGGGAAAACCCAAGTTGAGACACGAATTTTAGGGCATTCCCAATACACGGGATTAAAACCACCCATTACTCAAGAGTGGGGACAGCAGATGAACGTAATTTATTTGAAAAGCAGGAGATACCTTTCCTTAACCATTGCTATTTTAGAAAATTAACTGCTCCCTTTGTCATCCCTCACCTGTGCTTTAAAGAGCATGGAAATGGGCAGTCAGGTGACTGAACGGCAGAATGTTCCAAGCCGGGCCTCTGGGAGCAGTGTCCTGCAACACACAAAGCCCCATTCCTGCTCGGAAGGGACATGTTCCATCCAGCGACTGCTCCAGGGACCCGAGCACACAGCCATTCCACACCAGGTGGGACAGCACGGCTGGTGCTCAACTTGAGTCAGCTGCTGACGAAATAGGGAAACTCACTTTTTAGTAGAGCTAAAATTCGATTTGCAAGTTCATCCAAATTCACTTTTAACTATTATGGTGTATAGCATTAGAGAGGGGCAAGCAGCAACTCCAAGCAACCTGGGAAAAAACCCACTGCAGAGAAACAGGGCCCTGTCAGGGCATGAGCCTCCCCTACACGCTGCTGGGTTCCCTGAGGGCAGCAGTGGTGGTGACCTGGTCACACCACACAGCACTGATGCCTGAGAGCTACGGGTTCCCTGCCCCTCCCACCTCTCTGCCCCTTGGTCGCAGTGCTGTCTCCTTTAGCTCCCATATTCTGGGGGCCCGCCTAGGCCACTGGCCCAGATGAACTGTTGCTGCCGGGTCTGGGTTTCAGCCAACTGCAGAATGAAGCAGGTCGTCGTCGTGCACATGGATCAGCAGCACACTCTAATTGGCCAATTTCCCCCAAAGCAGAAGGCTGGCTGGTTTGGGTGCTACTGTGCCGCTGGCCACAGGGTGGCACCAGGGCCTGAGCTGAGACGGGGAGGAGAAAATCAGGCCCCCACCGGAGGATGGTGCTATTTGGCTCCTCTCTGTAGAACCCATCCAATTGCCCCAGTGGAAGTTTTAGCAGGACAGGGATTAAAATATGGGGCAAGAGACCCAAGTCTGCTCAGTTCTGGCCTGTCCAGAGGCCCACGTGTAGCGACCTTATGTGCTGGATGGCTCCTCACAGGGAAAGGAACTGGTTATAAAAATCACTAAAAGCCACCACTTGCCCTCGCATAGGTGTTAACGATGAAGTGGCCTGCCCTGTCGCAGTACTGCTGGCTGGTTTAGGGAAGCTGGGGTGCTCAGACCTCCAACCGGCCTCCCGCGGTGTCCTGATGCTGCCTATCACCGTCCGCTACAGCTCTAAGGGCTGTTCCTATGCTATGCACCTGAAAATACACTCAAGAGACACAGGGAAGGAACCGTGGAAGTAAATTCTGTAAACTGTGACGTCAGGCCTATTTCCAGCCCTCAGTGAGGCGTGTGTACAATAATGTTTTACACATTTTCCCGCTTTACCTGTTTCTTCACTACCAAGATTGCCCCCAGTGGGAACAATCAAGGTGACAGTGGCAAGAGAAAATGTTCTGCTTTTGCTCTTCTCAACGTGCTAAAATGTGTTCAAATGAATTAGCCTCTTACAAGTAGTTACTAGCTTTGCCTTCATGTCGGGGGGAAATGGTTAATTCCCAAATAAAGCAGGCAGACTACATCCCAGATGCTCCTCAGAGGAGACCATCACTACAGCCAGGACACCCTTGCAGGGTCCACAGCTAGACTGCCACGCTTTGGAATACTCAAAGCCTTCCTTGGTCAGTTTTCTTACTGATACCCACTATTTGAGTGCCTTCCAACTTAATGGAGAGGTCATTCTCCTTAAGAAACTCGTGTGAGGGCCACGTAGACAGATGGACGTTCCACTCAACTGCAATTTCAGCTGTGCCCAGCTGCACATGGTGTGTGCCTGGCTGCCAAACCCACTTGGGAGCAGAGCTGCTGCTCTTCCCAAGATCTCCCACACCAGTAATTTAACCTTTATCTAAATTGTTTACTACTTAAACCAACATGTTAGGGGTAGGTTAAATTAGTCCACAACCCTCCCCCGTAATCCCTCCAGTCCCAAAGGGCCATACTCAGTATAAAGCCCCTAGCTGACAGCACCAAGCAGGTCAGTTGAGGATAAAGTCAGTTACCTTACGCTCTTCTTGCCGAACTCTTCCAGGTTTGCGGCAAATGAAAGTTGCCACAACCTTCATTTAAATAAGTGCAAAAATTCTTGTCAATCTTCTAAGTTACTTCTCTAACTTTCAGAAGCTAAGAATATAATGTGTATGCTGATGTGTTAGCAGACAAAAAAAGAAAAAGAAACCCAGTATTATTCCACAACTTCATAGAAATCTACCTGAAACTTGGGTACCACATTGGAGGAATTGTAGCAGGTGTCTTCAGAGCTGACCTCTGCACTTTGTGACACCGATAATGCCAAGGAGGCTTTCCTGAGTATTCATCTTTAGACTATTAGAGTAGATCCATAGCTCCAAAAGGCCCTATGAAGGTCACTGAAGAGGTGGTGAATTCAGGGGGACTGATCCTGCTGGAAACTTCCATCCCTGCACCCCACCTGCCCAAGGTGGGTGAAGCATAAGCACAAAGGGGGCAGCTGAGGGACCGACAGGGGTGCCACAGGGCGGTGACGACGTGGGGCTTTACCGTGCAGGTTCACGGTTACGGAGGTGTGAAACCTTTTCCTGGTGTAATTTTCTCAACAGCAGGCTGCTTTTTAAGTTTATAAAAAGTAAAACACTTAAAAATACCAAAAGAATGTTACTACTGACAGCCCAAGAAACTTCCAGTTATATGGATAACAGAAAAAACAACTCTCAAGCTATAGCCTTTCTCAGTACAGATTCTGATTTTTCTAATTGGGAGGAAGAGATTGGTGGACACGTAGAGTCTGATGACTCTCTCAGCCTCATTTTATTGCCGCTGACAACTCTGGAGGAGACAGACAAAAAAGAGCTCACGGGACCAGCGAACAAGCCACCCTCCTCTCCCGGCTTTAAATTCCTGCAAAACATTCTTAGATTCTAGAATCCCTCGTGTATTGTTTTATTATTGAAAACTGAAAATGGATCCTCTTAGGATTTCAGTGACATGTGCTTCTGGAGCTCACACCATGAGTTATCGTTGTGAACGGTGTTCTCCGTCCATTTCACGCCACCAGGGCCATCTCTGTGGCAGCACGTGGGAACAAGAGGCAGTGCTTCCACCTGGGCACCATGCTTAACACAGCATCTGGATTTGGGTTTACAAACTGGCAAGGTTTTCCATTTTAACTCCAACGGTTAGATGAAACAAACTGTAGAATCTGCTTTGCAGTCAAAATCTGTTCAGATCCTCAGTGTTTAAGTCACTTAATGAGCCATTTAGGGAGTCCAAAATACTAGGAATTATACCCATAAATACCAGAATTCCATCTCAAAATTCTGGTCAGTCAGGTATATCTCAGAAAAAAATTTCCAACTGACTTCATGCCTGGACAATAATGGGAAGTGAACAGTGGAAATAAAGAGAAAAAAATGGAACAAGAATTTATAAAAACACAAAAGAAACATGATCTTTGAGAAGTTATGTGCCAAATGTTTACGTAAGCTAAAGAAACTGTATATATAAGAAACAATTTTTAAAAACAAATGGGAGAAACAAGTTGAGGCTGTGAAGGACCTCCTGATACCTTAGTGGGGGGCACAGCCTCCTTCCAGCAGCAGCAGAACGTCTGTGCACACGAGACCTCGCCTGTTGCACAGGAGCCCCCAGGTCAACCGAGTACCATGGGAAGGACAGGAGGGTGCCTAGGTGCACTCTGGGGAGCAGCAGTGGCAGCTCCACCACGTGGGTCTTCTGACAGCATGTACGGTGAGGCAAGTGTGAATCAACTCATGGGACAGACCCACACCAGCCTCTCACTTCCAATCTCACCCCCTACCAGGGAGGGCAAGCTCTGTGGCCAGCAAGGGAGGTAGGGCGGGGGCCTCAAAGGCGGACAGTGGTGGCAGGCTCCCCAGTAGCTGTCGAGCCCGCGAAAGTGCAGAGGTTGTTTAGGAGACAGACAGAGACATGGTACCTGCTCTCACCAATGCCTCTAACTCTGCTCCAATCAATCACCTTTTGGGAAGACGACATTTCTGGGATAACAAAATGAGCAGAAAGCTACTAGCTCAAAAGTGTGTCGTCCCCATTCACACCCTGTATAAATTCTGGAAATCCACCAATTTTAACTTGAGGTGATGTGTTGGGAAGGCTAACAGGCAATTTCCCCCACTTCCTGTCCCTGGAGCAAATCAGCTTCCCAGAGGAGCTGATCTGTGGCAAAGGAGGGAAGAAGGAGAAAAGGTCAGAGGACCCCGCTATGGGCAGAGCAGCAGCCTCCTGGTCGACCTCTCCCCACTCATAGTGCAGGAGGCAGGCAGGAAGCAATAACCCAGGGCCGAGAGCCCCTCATTTCCCCATCTTCCATCTTCCCACCAATGCTCCCTTCCCGCAATGTACTCGGACTCTTCCAGCTACACGTGTGGAGTCTCTGGCAGCTTTTCAATTCTGGTTGACACAGATGGAAATTAACCAAGCTGAAATTATCACTGTTCTATTGTAGAGGTGCTAGAATCTGATGAACATTTGAGACATTTGCTAGCATAAAATTCTCAGCTCAAACAATGTAAGGTATCTCAAGATTCATTATAATGCAGCAATAGCATGGTTCAATTTATGTGCGGCTCAATTTCTTAGGTCTAGGCTGTTTACATGATCAAAACGAATGACATATTTTTCTTCTTTTATTCAGTTATTCATACTCAATAACTGCATATTTTTCGCCAGGCAGAGTGGCTCACACCTCCAATTCTAGCACTTTGGGAGGCCGAGTTGGGCGGATCACATGAGGCCGGGAGTTCAAGACCAGTCTGGCCAACATAGTGAAACCCAGTCTCTATTAAAAATACAAAAATTAGCCAGGCATGGTGTCAAGGGCCTGTAATCTCAGCTGCTTGGGAGGCTGAGGCAGGAGAATCGTTTGAACCCGGAAGTGGAGGTTGCAGTGAGCCAAGATCGCGCCACTGTACTCCAGCCTAGGCGACAGAGCAAGACTCTGTCTCTCTCTTTCTCTCTCTCTCTCTCTCACACACACACACACACACAAGCATATTTTTGTAAAGCACACCAGACCTAGTACAGGTCTGCCCACCTGCATAAGCGCCATCCCTTAGGGAATCTGCTCAAAGTCTGACGACGGGGAAAGCGGGGCACTCTGTGATCGTCTCTGAATTGAGGCTATTTAACCTTTCAGTGCTTTTTTTAAAAAGCACAAAATGCACTATAGACAGAAGGCATTAAAGAATGAACTGAAAATAGTTTTATAGCAGAAAACTGAGAAACAAGAAAACATTAAAGTTGCACTACAGAATCTGAGGTTTCAAAGATCTGTTTGAAATATCTTCGTCTCATTAATTCGAAATTTGGAGCAGGATATGATCTTAACACTCTAAACACTTGAGAGAGGAGGGCAAGAAAGCCAGTCACATGTAGAATACCAAGTCCAAGCCACGCGTCCTGCGGTCAGGACAGGGTTCTAGGTGTGAACTCACTTACCGTGGGGCCTATGAAGCAGCAGTGCGTGGCCTTCGAAGTTCGAATGTGTTCATGCAGGTGTGTAGCATGTGAATTGGACATGAAAAAAAAAAATCCCCTATCTGCCCAGTCAAAAATAAATGTACACCTGAAAAGCATACGTAAGTTGAGCATCAGATGCAACACTAACTTGCAAAGATTCCCACAACAGAAAAAAGAAGTGATGCTTTCATGTGCTGGCTGTGGATAATGTGGAAAAACTGAAGCGTATACAGCGCTGTCGTCAAACAACTGATGGTGCAGACAGGGGTGGATGTGGAGTGCTGGGCAGTGTGGCTATGCAATTAGACTGGCATGAAGAGAGTACGAATACTTACCAGAGCCTGACAGTGAAAACAGAGATTAAAAATCAATCAATCAATCGTTAAGGTGAACGTTCACCAGTGAGGTTTGTACAGCTTTGGAAAACAGTGACAGGAAGTCCCGACAGACTAGGGATGGACACAGGGCAGCAGGAGGCATCCTGGACATGGGCTCTGCTTCCCACTGATGGTGCAGCCGGTGTCTGTGATCAGCTTAACACACAGCTGCAACTCCCAGTCCTGGACAGGCCCAGGGGATGGCTATCCAGAAAGAACGGGAGGGGTCCAGGAGGCCAACCCCTAGGTGATACATACATTTATACAACAGTGACGGCGAGGGAGCAGCAGTCTTTTCTGGCTTTACTGCATTGTAATTGTGATCGCTCGCCCACGACGGCGTGCTGCTCTCACAAGCTGCTTCCTTCCCAAGTGCTTCACTCCGCGCAGGGACCACCACTGCCTTCTTCACTGTGGTCTCTTTTTTTTCTGGAGCTGGTCTCTTGTGCACAGAAGAGATTTTAATACCTGCCTGGATAATCAGTAAAACCCCAAATCATTAAGAAGGTAAGAAATTACATCTTCACTTCATTAAGAAATGAAGGTGGGGACCCAATGTCTTCTTGAGGCCATCTGAAGACCCTGCACCCATCCTGCGCCTGCTTGGCAGCCGTTCAACACACTTGTGTATCCAGTGGGCCCGCAGTGTCCCGGGGTAAAACTGAGGACTTCAGCCACTTGCGCTCCATGAAGGGCGCCTGGCATGGAGTCACCTGCAACCCTGATGAGGTGCCAGGTTGCCAAGATGACAGGCAGGAGGAGAAGCCACTGGACAGGCTGCCAAGACAGGAAGAGTGCGGCAATGAACCAAAGGAACCAAATGAGCCAAATGAGTGGAAAGGCCTGCGCGGGAGGCTGCCCAATGCCAAGGGTTCAAAAGGACCAGCCTTAAAAATTAAGTCATTCAAAGGCTATGGAATCAATTTGAAAATAATCAAGAAAACTCCTCAAACAGTGCTAGTTATGCTTTGCCGGTCACAAACATAACAGGGGCAGTGACACAACCACAGCCACCTGAGCCTCAGAAAGGGCTTCAGGTCTAAGACACGAGTGTGATTTCTGAACATCCTTGATTCTTTCCAAATCACATGGAGTACAAACATGAGACAATTCTGAGAGCCGGGTCTTAAATGAAACCCATGGCCTTGCCCCCAAACCCACCTCCCACTCCTGCCTGCCTGCAAGTCTACACTTTACAAACTCCACTGGGTGGTTACCAACTCTTCTCGCAAGACAGCAGGGTGTGTCCTGAAGTCTTATGCCCCTCGTGCAGTGCCACTGTCAGCATTTGCTTTACTGCACTTGTATTAATTAACCCCTCAGCTAACGGGCAGAAAAGGGAAAACTGGTGGGAAGGTGGAAGACAAAGGTCAAGGCGACACCACGTGTGCACCACCTACACCTGCCACCCCCACGCGGTCGACAAACCAACAGATCTGCAACAAATGCTCTCGCGCCCATGCGTCCACCGCCCGGGCAGCTGGTCCCAGTTCACTCACCTGAACACCACATTTTGGAAGACTGGGCTTCTCTGGCTTCATCTTCATCTTTTCTTTAGGCTTTGGCTTCTGTTCTTTACCTGAGCTTAGAAACTTCATTGTCGCTGCGGCATGTTTGAGGATACAGTCATTACTGCAGTACACGGAGTCGGGCTGCGCCACCTGACAGCACCCGGGGCCAATACATTTTGAGGCACCAGGCGTCTCTATCACCTGCAGAGCGAAACAGATGACTTCAAACAATGTACTTGCCAATTTTAAGCAGTTAAGTGTGTGTCTTGTAAAATCACCACTTATAGTACCAAGGCCACAGTTTTAAAATGAGATACTAGTAGTACTTTTAATATGAAGAAACATGTATTTTGTTGATTCAAGCTATGAAAATCCCCTTGCTCCAGGTAAGGCATTCACACTGTCACTGCCCGTCATGCCCTGCAGGGGGCAGGAGTCTGAGGAGACCCCTGGACTCCCGCCCTTAGTTAGGTGCACCCTCCGAGGGTGGGCGGGGCCCACGGGACCTCACATCCACAAACAGGCTCAGCTAGAGGACCCCCATGCAGGGCTTTTGCTCTAACTGGGATGACTGCAAGTCAAATGGGTCAGACTTAATCAGGTAAAAACCCTTAAAAGAGGAACTGGGTCTTTTGTGAAGAGAGAAGACTTCAGAGCTGGTTTTGAAGTAAGCTTCCCTGCTTTGAGAGGGTTACCTGTAGCTAGGATCTGAGGGCAAGGTTGCCAAGTAAAATACAGGATGCCAATGAAATCTGAATGTCAGATAAACAATGAGTAATTTTTCAGTGTAAGTATGCTCCCCAAGGCCGGGCGTGGTGGCTCATGCCTGTAATCCCAGCACTTCGGGAGGCCGAGGCAGGCGGATCACGAGGTCAGAAGATCGAGACCATCCTGGCTAACACGGTGAAACCCCGTCTCTACTAAAAATACAAAAAATTAGCCAAGGGCGCCTGTAGTCCCAGCTACTCGGAAGGTTGAGGCAGGAGAATGGCGTGAACCCGGGAGGCGGAGCTTGCAGTGAGCCCAGATCGCGCCATTGCACTCCAGCCTGGGGACAGAGCGAGACTCCGTCTCAAAAAAAAAAAAAAAAAACAAAAAAAAAAAAACAAAAAAAGTATGCCCCCCAAATTGCATGACACATACTTTTTTTGTGTGAGACAGGGTCTTGCTCTGTTGCCCAGGCCGGAGAGCAGTGGCACAATCATAGCTCACTGCAGCCTTGATGTCCTGAGCTCAAGTGATCCTCCCACCTCAGCCTCCCTGGTAGCTGGGACTACAGGCACATACCACCATGCCCAGCTAATTATTTTTTTGTAGAGATGAGGATCTCACTACATTGCCCAGGCTGGTCTTGAACTCTTGGCCTCAAGTGATCCTCCCATCTTGACTTCTCAAAGTGCTGGGATTACAGGTGTGAGCCACAACACCCAGACAGACACACTTATATAGTAAAAACAGTGTGAGGGAATCCCCCGCCAAGCCTCTCGAGACCACAGCCCCCGCTGCACCGTGACTGCAGTCCTGTAAGACCTGAGCAGCAGGCCCAGGCTTCCCATGGAAATGGAGGCATAAATGTGGGCTCCTTCAAGCCAGGACTGCAGTCACTCACTACGCAGCAGGAGGACACTCACGTACCACAGGCAGCGCGACTGCTGCTGTTTACAGAGTCTGTCTCGATGATCAGGCCTCAGCACACATGAATGTGTCCTTCACACATACATAAGCAAAACCTTATTTCTCAAATTAAATATTTAACAGAATTGGTTTTCCCTCCACAGAATCTCAGTTTTACTGGGAATACAATTTAGATTTGTGCAGGGTTATGTCAAGCACATTGACAATTAAAAAAAAAAAAATGTTGGGCATGGTGGTGTGTGCTTGTAGTCCCAGCTACTTGGGAGGCTAAGGTGCGAGGATCACTCAAGCCCACTGCAGTGAGCTGGGACTGTGCCACTGAACTCCAGCCTGGGCAACAGAGCGAAGCCTCAACTGCACAAAAAACAGAATCAATACATTTAAAAAGAAAGACATAAAATCACTGACTTTTCTCATGAATTCCCATTTCCACTCATCTCTGAATGCCTAGATGTGGTCCCTGACAGCGCTGCAGCATGAGCTTTCAGCCCTTCCATGCCTCCAGGGCACGCTCCTATGTGCACAGCCTGGCCTTCCCACATCCTCACCTTGCAGCTAACCCAGTGCAAGAGTGTGAAGGCAGAGATGCTTCTAGACACATCAATCTCCAATACCTGCCAGAGGACAGGTAGCTGGGTGGGGACAGGCCCGGGACCCGGGAAGGCCCAGAGTGAAAACACACCATGTCAGACCTGCCCTGTGGGGACTGGAATGGAGACTGCAAACACAAGACAGCATCAGAAGCCAACAGTGTGTGGGAAATGTCATAAACACCAGGGGGAGAGAATTAAGTCAACACAGCCACAAGACAAACCACACTCTCAACACAAACACCCTGAGGAGCCAGCACCAGAACCAGGAGGAAGCCGGAGATGGCAGGTGACCCAGGAGTACCGCCACTCCCATCGTTCAGAAACAATTCCACTAGTGCACACAAAACACATAAGCAACATCCAAATCCTCAAAGATGGGCTGATTTCAAAAATTAAGTCATTAATAGTAGAGGAGGTAGACAGGGTAATAATAAAAATAGAAAGGCCTCACCCAGGTGGAGTGAGGCAGGAACCCAGGAGAGGCACTGCCCCACATGGGTGCAGCTCCCGTCCTGGGAGGAATTCCTATCGAGAGCGAGAGCGAGGAAACCCACGAGGCCGACCGCTGAATGCTTGTCTCAGCGGACACTTACAGGTTGGAAGATCTTGAGTTTCTTCTTGCCACTTGGATTTGCAGCTTTCTCAATTCTACCCTTTATCCCTTGGTCTTCACTAGACTTCTGCTCTATTGTTCCTATACTTGTACAATCGGTGCCATCAGCATCTCCAGGTCTCAATTTAGCTTCTTGCTGATCTGTGGTTTCTGAATTAGTCTCATCCTGCACTTGCAGAATGGTGCAGTTTGGGCAGATATAGTCTTCCCCATTCCTTTCCAAAAGCCTCCCTCGAGCCTCAGAAATGCCCACACAATCGCCATGAAACCATTCTTCACAGCGGTCACAACAAATCATAAACCTGAAATTATAAAATAACGGTATTAGTAATGGGAAGTGACAAGCACTTTTCAACATATTAATAAGCCAACGGGTTTTAACATTATGAAAAAATGCAAATATACAAAGTAGAGAATAAGAACGTCCTCATGCCTTTCCCTTAATTTTAACATTCAATCAAATTTGGTTCACCATTTTTTAAGAGTAGGGCATTTTAGGAGCGAACTCTAAGACATTCCACCACAAATACCTCAGCAAGTCTCCCCTCAAAACTGCAACAATGCCTTTATCCCAGCACCAAGCCAACAGGCTGCCTATCACCATCTGACATCCAGTCCTAGCAGAAATCTTTTGAGCTACCCCAAATGTTTGTACTAGGCCAGTTGCAGTCTGCACATGGCCCTCTGTTAAGTCTCCCAAGGGACAGTCTAGAGGAGTGGTCTCAGACAGACAGTCGCCCGAGTGACAGACGCATTCTCCTCCGTGCTGTCTACACAGAGCCACTGGCTGCATGCGGCTCACGTGACTGGGGTGGGGGGCTATTCATCTCCTCACTTGACTGGAAACAGTCATGCGTGGCTGGTGGCAACCAGGGTGGAGAGGTGGCTCTAGGAAGTCCTTAGCCACTCTATGTTTCTTTTTTAACAATGACTTGTTCATTGTTTCCAACTTAACAAACGGCTCATCCAGCCCAGCTCTGTAGCCCTTTAAAACGAAAACAAATGGGAAATTCTGTTTGCACCCTGGGATTTCCGTGGGAGCCGAGGCAGCGTGCCCACACATGACCTACCTGTTGTTGTGAGGCTGACGGCAAATGCAATATAGGGCATTGGGGTCATAACCCTCACATTCAGGCTTCGGTCTGCCCGAGTCTCCAGGCTCCTCCTCTTTGACGTCCTGAGCCGCCTTTCCCTCCAACTTACTCTCTCTGTCGTCTTTCCCAGCCTGGGACGCAGTCCCCTGATCATTCTCGGGCTCCTGCTTACTAGGCAGGACACCCTCCACAGTGTCACTGGCCTCGGAGCCCACAGTTTCAGCAGGACCCTCCTCCCGGCGCTTCTTCCGCAGGCGACTCTGGATCCCTTTCAGGGGCCTCTCAGTGGGCTCCTGTTCCCGCTTCCTGCGAAGGCGATTCTGAAGCTCTTTCAAGGTCAGGCCATCGCTGTCACTATCGGAGGTGTCATCATGGTCATCCCCTCCTTTCACCTTTTCAGAAGAGGCTGGTCGCTCCTTCACAGGCGTGGAAGCAGACTGGGTGCCGCTTCTGGTCTCAGAAGCACTTTCCACGCTGCCCTCGGAGGCTGTCTCAGCATCTGTGGCGGGACAGGATGTGGGCTCACCAGAATCCTCCAGGGAGACGGGCGCGCTCCTCCTGCCGCGGCGCCGCGCAATGGTCAGGAACTGCTCCACACGCTCAGTGCGCTTGGGCTGCCTCCCACTGCGCCGCAGGGACAGGCCCAGCTGCTGCTGTGGGGGTGGCGGCTCCAGTGGGTCAGCCTCTGCATCCCCTGCGCCCTCTCGCTTGGCGATAGTGGTCCTTCGAAAACCCCATGTTTTCCTGAACTCCTTGCTGGTGGGTTTGATGGCCTTAGGTGCCTCCTCGTTGCTCGGGTCACCTTTGTCATCCATACCTAGTGGAAAAGTATAAGCACATCGTGACCAACCGACCACAGAACAAAAGATGACATTGCCGCCAAACACGTGCAAAGCAAGTCCTTCTGACCAGTGTTTCCTAATGTGTGCTATGTGAGATGATTCGAGATGACTCGTAAAGATAATTTTAATAAACAACTAATGTTTAGACAAAAATACAGCTAGCAAATCAAATGTACAATTTCATCATTTAACTGCTTAGGAAAAGGCTTCACAAGCCAGGTAGCAGGGATAAATATGAAATAATGGACAGTACAGTGGGGTAGCTCAGAGGCGGCACGAGTTCCTCAGTACCTCTGCAGGCAGATGGGCTGCTCTGACCACAAGCACAGTGAACAAGATGCTGTGCCAGTTTGGATGTGGCCTGCAAGGGGACCCAAGTCTGTTCTGGACTTTGCAAGCATGGGCTGGCCACTACCATGCTGAAAAGAGGGTATGAAGAAGCTGAGTCCCCAACCAGGGGCTGAGCCAGGAAGGATGCTCTCACTATCTGGGACCCTGCGTGCCAGCCCTGCTGCCAAGGGAATGGCCCTCACTGACCCTCATGGGCACAACGTGAGAGAACTGCTCGACTCCCGACCCACAGACTGTGTCAGATGAAACAAACCTTGTCTTAGTCTACTAAGCTTTGGAGATATTGTTAGCAGCAACATACAACTGGGACACTTAGAAAATATGGTCAAGGCGATCACTTTATGAGATGGAGTCTTGCTGTGTCCCCAGGCTGGAGTGAGCCACCATGCCAGGCCAATACATTACTTTTCTGTATTCTTTTTCACTTTCATTCTAATACATTATTAAAGAATCTTATTTGTGAAACTTTTAGTCTTGTTGAAACGACAAAAATCTGAAAAAGATAGTATATACTTTGAGAATTCTTTTCCAAGCTGTCCAAGTTTTAATTATATGTAAATGCTAATGATGTCTCTGATTTTATGCCATGTTCCATCCTGGGGGAAGGACAGGCATAAAATGAAAGCCTTAAAAAATATACAAAATGGGGCCGGGCTTGGTGGCTCAAGCCTATTATCCCAGCACTTTGGGAGGCCGAGGCAGGTGGATCACTGGAGGTTAGGAGTTCGAGACCAGCCTGGCCAAGATGGTGAAACCCCGTCCCTACTAAAAATACAAAAACGAGTCGGGCATGGTGGTGGGCGCCTGTAATCCCACATACTTGGAAGGCTGAGGCAGGAGAATCGCTTGCACCCGGGAGGCGGAGGTTGCACTGAGCCGCGATCACGCCACTGCACTCCAGCCTGGGCGATAGAGCAAGACTCAGTCTCAAAAAAAAAAAAAAGAAAAAAAAATACAAAATGGAAAATTACTTGCAACCTGTGTTGTTCTTTTTGCTTCCCTCTAAATGCTGTCACTTCTCATTTCCTGTGATGCTGCCTGGCCATGGCCTCCATGCTCTGTAAACGTGACCCACACCCCCAGGTCACTCCACAGAAGACTTGGAGATAAGGGACCCATCACTTCTCTGCTCGCCTGAGCTGACCCCATTGTTAAAGGACACAGTTAAACTGGATCAGGGTGCCAGCAGCGACTCCAAGTCAGGGTGCAAACTCTGGAGGTTGCTGTGTGAGGGGGGCACTAGAGACGGTGGTAAACAGAAAGGGGGCTTCCTTCACCAGCCAGGTGACTCCAGGCAAGTCACAAGGAACTGCTCTGATCCAGGAGGCAATGCTGACCTCAAAGGTTAAGGGCAAAGCAGAGAATACTGCCTACAAATATAAATGGTAGAGCAATTATTAAACCACCATCAGTTAAAATGGCTTATTCATTCTCATTGGAAATTTTACATTTAGGGAAAGTTTTTCTGCTTGTGCAAGCCAAAATATTTGCAAGAAATCTGACAGTCATCTCAAAAGAGGGTCGAGCCCATGTTTTCATGCAACACCTGGAGTTTCTATTGAAGATGGAGTTTGAAGGGCTCGCACTAGCCTTTGCCCAGAAGGGCACAAAGCTGCAGTCCCCTCTGCCTCTGGGCCTATGAAGTTCCAACCCAGCTGAAAAGGGCTGGTGCCTCCATGCTGGTAGCTTTCTATGGGAAGAGCTCTAGTTTATAAAACTGGATTCTCATTAAAGAGAGAACAGACTATTTGCATATGACCTATGCACAACCTCCCAAGTATTTAAATCACCTCTAGATTATATCATAGAAACAGTTGCTGTACTACACTGTTTCATAAAATTTTTATTTTTTATTGTTATTTATTGTTTGCCCCCCAAATATTTTCAATCGGCAGCTGGTGGAATCCACAGATGCAGAATCTGCTGCTACAGAGACTGCTGATACAAATGGCTGAGTGTATTTCAAATAAATACGAGTACTACATTCCATCAGTTTCTTTACAAATGCCACTTTATAAATAGCAAACACAGACTTATTCAGTTAAAATTTTGTTGCTACTGACAGTATTGATACCTTACCTGCTCCAACACTGAAAGCTTGGACACTTTTCCCTGAAATCCTAAATACAACCAAAAAACCCTGGCAGACGAAACCTCTTGGTCCAAGCAGACAGCCAGGCTCACAACAACACTGTTGTCAGCCACTGTTCACGAGTAACAGGCTTCGTATTTTCAACAACTCGGATTATCTAGAGGCTGTTCCCATGGAGTAAGCTCCTAAAAGAAAATAAGAAAATATTTTACATATCTTAAGTAAATTACGTACCAACAACAATTAAAAGGGAGCACTGAATTCTCGAGTAACCTATTGAGTTATACTGTGTGACCCACAAAGACAGAGGGGGTTGAAAACAAGCATGCAAGCCGTGTCCTTAAGGACTTCTACCCAGGACAGCAGATGCTACCAACCCCCGAGAGAAAGGGGTTGGGGCAGCGCAAGAAGGAGTGGAGTCCTAGGCTTGCCCCAGAGAGACAGACAGAGGCACAGCCAGACCAGGGCCACAGATGAGTTGCCAAGCATCAGCTTCTTTTCCATTTGGAGCCTATGTCCGAGATGGACTCCACTCAATAAAATCCACCACAAAACAGAAGAACAAGAACAAAAAGTGAAAAGACTGAATAACGAAATTATATACGAATGTAATTACTGAAAATTCTTAATATCGTAGCTGTATTATTTTAATTAAAAACTCAAGAAAAATTTTAGAAGACTAATGTTTGACTTACTAAAATCAGCACGATACAGTTCACCACGTGTATTTAAAAAACACTTCTCCTATATCCTCTTTCAAATAGTCATATCAAAACACTCAGAGGTTCCAGGTGCCTGGTTTCTAGCTAGCTCCCTGCCCCAAAGCCCCAGAGCCCACACTCCCAAGCCGAGCCCCCGCTCTCACCTCTTCCTCAGCCTCAAGACCAACTGCCTTCCCTCTGTGGTCTCCCTGGCAACCTCAGAACAAGGGACAAACATTCCAACTCCCCTCCTTAAGGGACAGTGACAACTGGGCACAGTATTTCGCAGCTGTGATCCCAGCTGCTTGGGAGGACTGCTTGAGCCCAGGAGTTCAAGACCAGCCCAGGCAACATGTCAGCATGTAGACACCATCTCTACAAAAAATAAAAATAAGACAAGGATCACGTAGACATTCCCTCTCATGAGCCAAATGGCATCTTCATAGTCACTATCTCTTCGATGTGGTACAACTATCATACTCAAAACAACTACTTCCTTCAAGAATTCAGAAATGACTGTTCAGAAAACACTGGAAATAAACTTTTATATTTCGCAACATTGAGCATTTAATTTATTTTATTTCACTTTTTAAAGAGTTGGCATCTTGCTTTATTGCCCAGGCTGGAGTGCAGTGGCCCGATCATGGCTCACTACAGTCTCAAACTCCTGGGCTCAAGTGATCCTCCCAGCTTAGTCTCATGAGCAACTGGGACTACGGATGCGTGCCACTATGCCCAGCTAATTTTTGAAAAAATTTATTTTAGAGACAGGGTTTTGCTATGTTATCCAGGCTGGTCCTGAACTCCTAGCCTCAAGCAATCCTCCTGCCTCAGCCTCCAGAGTTTTGGGGATTACAGGCACGAGCCACTGTGCCCAGCCAACACTGAACATTTATAAAAGCAAACAAATTAAGAAGTTCTCCGGAATGAAAACTGATTTCTAAAAATTCAATTTACGTTAATCTGCAAAATAAACACGCTACTAGATTTGAGTTCTGAGTAATCAGAAAAACGTAGTTATTTCTGTTAAGTAGAATTCAATGAAGGATATACCTTCAGAAAAGATCAGATCACTTTCCATTTACAAAACATTTATTTTCATAATGTCTTCAATAAAGAAAACGTACTATAACATTTCAGTCAGCTTGTAAAATAAAAACACGTATATCAAGGCACAAGCAAAAAACACCATTTTCTAACATAACTTGTGTGTGTGCAGAATTAGTGTGTGATTCTACACACCACACAGCACATCGCAGAGGGAATGTGCTCAGAAAACTGCAACCACATTGTATCAGTAACGACTTTTCCCCAGAAAGAAAACTGTGGGTATCCTTGAAACTGGGAAGTGAACAAACTACACGTTAAAACAGAATGTACCAAATTTAATATTTCTCTACATTTCTAAGCACATTTTTTCCCCCAGCTGAAAACTGCTTCATTTCCTATTAACTAGAAGCAGCTGATGAGTGGTGATTCAAGCAGAGGACACACACTGATTTCCGAATGCTTGAGTAGTGGTTCTCAAACCTTTTGTCTCAAGACACCTCTACTCTTACAAGTTGAGAACACCAAACAGCTTTTGTTTATGTGGAATATATTGCTATTTTCAAAATTCTAAATATGTATTAAAAATAAACCTATTAATACATTAACAGTATCTTTAATGAAAGTTACTTCTAAAACAAAAACGTACAGGAAGGGTGGCCCTGTTGTATATTTTTGCAAATCTCTGGCTTAACAGAAGATAGCTCCACGTTCATGTCTACTTCTGCCTTCAATTTGTTCCCACAGAGTGTTTCAGCTAAAACACGTCATCAAAATCTCGCCTCACACAGACAAGTCTTTAGAATGGAGTATTGTAACCATGTTCACATAACTGTGGATGTTCACTGATACTACACCAACTCTCGCCAAGTAGCAGTTTCTTACTCGAAAATTGACTGCTGTGTTTACTCTGAACACGTCCTTGCACTCTGGACCCATGTGCATGCTGGTCACCTGGATGACACGGGTTCAAGTTGCAGACAGAGATTCTCAATGTCCACACATCTCATCAGATAGCATAAAACAAACATTTCTTTTTTTCTGCTGCCCAGGCTGGAGTGCAGTGGTGCAATCAAGGCTCACTGCAGCCTCAGCACCTCCCCCACCCACACTGCCCCCAGGCTCAAGCGGTCTTCCCACCTCACCCTCCCCAGTAGCTGGGACTACAGGTCATGCCACCATGCCCTGTTAATGTTTACATTTTTTTTGTAGAGACAGGGTCTTACTATGTTGCTGAAGCTGGTCTCGAACTCCTGGGATCAAGCATCTATCCACCTCCGCTTTCCAGAGTGCTGGGATTACAGGTGTGAGTCACCTCACCTGGCCGATAATGTCAGGTCCAATCTCCACGAAGACTTTAGTTACTAGAAAGCCATCAAGTTTACGATGGCAGATACAAGTTTTCTAAACTTCCAATTTTTACCCCAAAGCTCAAATTTTATCCTTAGCAACAAATACTGTTCGTTCTTTCTTTGAGACATCATTCGTTTTGGACAAAACGCCTGCCAAATGCCAAGTCTGAAAACTGTCCTCCGTCTGTTGTTCTGTCAGCTCCCAGCTCAATCCCCAGGGCTGTGCGTGGACAGCATCCACGTGGGGGTGCAGCAGGAGCTTTATATGTGACTTGACATTTAATCACACAGAAAGTTAAAAAGATGTATGTTTGGGGGTTCCAAATGAATAAAATTAATATTTACTGCATCATCAGGGACATTATTTGGGAAAATTGGCATATTCTAAACATTTGGTGCCCATGCACGGTGCTGAAGAGGCTCCAATCTGCCCTGTGCCACCGGCGCAAATGTCAAACTCAACAGAACAGGCCTGTACTATTAAATGACTATTATGCAGAAGTCATCTTCACCTCTTAGCCCCAGAAAAGTCTTCAAGGACTTCCCCCTCAGGGGTCCATGGAACACAGAGAACTGTGGCAACATGCCATTTCTACCAGTTTAGGAGTACACTGGGTATGTGCAAAGCAATAATACATATCTACGCTTCAGACATCAGAAGAGACTTTAAACATTTCCCTCCACAAGTGTTCTATAACTACCTGTTAATCTCCCCACAGATTCTCCAACTCACCAAAACAGCAAGCAGCCAAAAGTGAAATTTCTTAAAAACCAAATAAAAATATCCTCCTGAAAGGTCAGCTCTATGTTACTTTAAAAAGCCCAACTACAACTATTACAAAAGCATGGGTGTGCAACCACCGCAAATCTGTGCGCTCAACCTGTACTACTCTAAAATCTGCTTGGAGTAATCAACTCAAGCGTGCCCACTTCCAGGTTGGGGTGCAGCCACATGATCAGGGCACACTGCAGCCTCCACCACACAAGTTCAAATGATCCTTCCAATCCTTCCGCCTCCACTTGAGGAGCTGGGACACCACAGGTGTGAGCCACGGTGCCCAGCCCCCACCTAAAGATTTTCAGTTCCAAAAACCTGAGACTAGTTTCTGAGTAATTAATCTCCAAGACACTTTAACATATGACATATGACCATAATTAAGTTTCTATTTTCATAACATCACACCTCCAGGAAAAGAGCTCTGACTTCTAAGCAGAAAGATAAAACAAAAATGCATATTTTACCTCGCCTGGTGGCAAACATTCTGTTTCTTCAAACCTCATATTCCCCTGAAACAATACTCAAAACAATTTTAACCCACCAGTCAGAAATTATAACGCTACAGTAAAACCTCACTATTCTAAACTTCATTATTTTGTTAACTCTCACAGGGTAGAGGCCAAAGTTTCCGTTTATTTCTATTTTGCCTATTAAGGGCCTCCTGGCTCATCAATCTGTTTATTATGCAGATGAGGAGGGAAAGAGAAGACACTAAAAGTTCTTTAAACTACCACAAATGAAGGAAAGATTACCCAATAAAAGACTCTTGATAGCTCAGTTTTCATTAACAGAACAGTCACTAGGAGGATATACCTAAAAACTATATGACATCCCCAAAGGCGATGTGTTCTCCAGTCACCAGCAGCAGCCGTTCCTGTACCACAACGGCCCACTCAAAGCTTTACCAGCTTGCAGCGGGAAACACTGTGCTGCATGCACTCACCAAACCGGGAGAGAGAGGTCTGGGCCCACAAGGAAACGGAGAAGCCCAACTTTCATTTACTTCAGTATCTATGCAGACTCTGACTCAACTGCAGAGATTACATTTAAATCCTTCAGAAGGCAAATTCAAAGTTTTGCAAGTAACCCTGTCATTATAAAAATTATTCTGGGCCGGATGCGGTGGCTCATGCCTGCACTTTGGGAGGCTGAGGCAGGTGGATCACCTGAGGTCAGGAGTTTGAGACCAGCCTGGCCAACATGATGAAACCCCCATCTCTACTAAAAACACAAAAATTAGCAGGGTGTGGTGGCGGGTGCCTGTAATCCCAGCTACTTGGGAGGCTGAGGTAGGAGAATCACTTAAACCGGGGAGGCGGGGGTTGCACTGAGCTGAGATTGTGCCACTGTACTCCAGCCTGGGCAACAAGAGCAAAACTCCCTCTCAAAAAAAAAAGCAGCAAGGGTGCCACAACACAGTATGTTTTTCACAAGGAAAATACAGAGAAAAATCCAGAAACAACATATATTGTTGTTTTACATTTCTTGGGTATTTGTGTTTTTATAGATACACGGAGACAAAAAGCAAAACTTGTTACTGAAAAACCTGCTGAGGATTAACGCTTTGGTCAGCCCTGGGCTACAGCCAGGCTGCCAAGCTCCCAAGCTCCCCGGTGTGAGCTTGCAACAATCCTGCCATTTCCCTCTATCCACTTTCTCGTGCAAAACACAGGCTTGTGACCTTGGTGGGCAACTCAGGTGGGAAATTTCAACTCTCCAAATGAATGCCAGGAACCAGAAACAGTCATATAAAATCATTTATCGAGGTTAAGGAGAAGTGAGGTTTATTGTTCTCTATTTAATGGCTGGACAGAAAGTCTCCTAAACTACTACCTTTGATGGGCTCCTCTTGTCTCTCAGCAAAAAAGAAACTATGGTTTCAAACACTAAGATACAGCCCCAATTCTATATTCCAGGATTCCGGCTGCCTAATAAAAGGTTACCGCCCGGGCCTTGGTGAGGACCACAAGGCACAGGTTCTTGTCCCCATGAAGAAATCCACCTCATGCCACATGTGTGGCAGTGTGAGCTCTCTGGAGACCGTGCGGGATAGGGTGCGCTTCGGGAGATCATCCCCGCAGGGTACTGCGTGGGCTGCTTCCCCTCAAGCGCATCTGTTTATTACGGGTTTAAATCACTGTTCCTTTCTGTCCTCCTTGGTCCACACCCTTAGAGACCTGCATAATTCCATGGCCCCAGGCACAGCCTACTCTTGCCTCCCACCCAACCCCTGATTTTCACTGCTGCAAGAGTTGCTGCTAAGGATTCAGCAAGCGGATGTGTAGGGCACTCTGAGGGAGAGGTGTGTACTGGAACAGCTTTACAGGTGACAGCGAATCAGACTGATTCCACACTTGCCCCCAAGTGGCAAGCACGTGGTTGAACCACTAAAAACTGTTCAAAGACACAGCTTCTCTTCCTAGAAGTCATCAATTTCCCCAAGTGTTTACAGCCAACTATTTTACAACTCCTAGAGAAGTGGCTCTCAAAAAGGGTGGTCCAGGGGTCCTTTTGGGAGGCCCCCAGGATCAAAGCAGTCTGCACAACACTAACATTCCGTGCTGTTTCCACGGTCACTCTGAGTATATGCTAGAGCATTTCAGAAGCTGAACGAAGATGACACCAAGTTTGAATTCGGAAGGAGATGTGCAAATCCAGCAGCTGTCAGTTAAGCCAAAGAGATTTGTGAAAACAAAACAAAACCATCTTTCTCATTAAATTGTTTTGGTCATTGAAAACAGGTTCCACAAAATGTTACTTATGTTAATATATAATGGTTTACAATTTTGCTTATTTATTTTGAGATGGTGTCTCGCTCTCACCCAGGGTGGAGTGCAGTGGCACGATCTTGGCTCACTGCAACCTCCGCCTACTAGGTTCAAAGGATTCTCCTGCCTCAGTCTCCAGAATAGCTGGGATTACCGGCGTGTGCCACCACACCCAGTTACTTTTTTTGTGTTTTTAGTAAAGAAAGGGTTTCACCATGTTGGCCATGCTGGTCTTGAACTCCCGACCTCAGGTGATCTGCCCACTTTGGCCTCCCAAAGTGCTAGTATTACAGGCACCAGCCACCGTGCCAGGCTGGTTTACAATTTTAAATGGAAGGCACTTAAGCATTTAAATGACTCATTTTTAAATGTCAAACATGGTGACTATCAACAGATATAACAAAAGCTCTTAGGAGTCTTCCATGCTTTTTAGGAGTGTAAAGCAGTCCTGGGTCCAGCCAGTCTGGGAACCACTGACACAGAGCAGCGCCTTCCACTGCTGGAGCCAGAAAGGCTGCTCCCCGACTCACAAGAGCAACCCCGAGGCCATTCCAGTTCAGTCAGGATCCTCGTGGCAGTGACAGGTACTGTTTTTCACATTCGGTTGTTCCAGACACCCCGTCTATTCTCATTCAGTTTCATGTGATTACTGACAAGGCCAAGTGAGATGATGTCCACCTAAGTTCAGGTGGAGAGAATGCGGTTTCTTCTTTAAAACCCCTTCTCTCACATGAATTTGCTTCTCAAATTGGAGCTGCAGCCAATTTTTTTGTTGTTGTTGAGATGGGGTCTCTGCCACCCAGGCTGGAGGGCAGTGGAGCGAATGATCAGGGCTCACTGCAGCCTCAATCTCCCTGGGCTCAGGTTATCCTTCTCCCTCAGCCTCCCTGGTAGCTGCGACTACAAGCATGCACTACAGTGCCCGGCTATTTGTATATATATAAATTTATAAATTAATGTTGTATATCTATATATTACATATATAATATAAATTATATATATATAAATAAATTATGAATAAGTTATACATATATGTATAAATTATATATGTGAATTTATATATATATATATATATATATATATATATATATTCCCCCCCAACCAATAACAGAGTTTTGCCATGTTGCCCGGTCTGATCTCGAACTCCTGGGCTCAAGTGATCATCACGCCTCAGTCTCCCAAAGTGCGTCAGCCCTCACACCCAGCCTGGAATTCCAACTCATGAAGGTCACAGCCTAAGGGGCAAAATTACTGCTTGGGGACCTTGTAAACTCAAAAGTCAAGAATTAACTTTGTATTTCAGCTGGAATCTTCCTTTCTTTCCCAGGGATTGAGAGGCCAATGTCTAGTTCTGTTTTAGGGGGTAGGGGGACGGTCCCAGCTGAAGACAAAGAGGAGTTTTGACATAAAAGGGTTTTTTTTTTCTGTATCCATTTTTACATGTACAGCTGGATTCGACAGAGTCAAACATGAATGACAAACAACTTCCCGGGCCCCCAATCACTGCTGCATGGGTAGGAAGAAGTGAG
Organism: Chlorocebus sabaeus; assembly: GCF_047675955.1. Classification (NCBI taxonomy): domain Eukaryota; kingdom Metazoa; phylum Chordata; class Mammalia; order Primates; family Cercopithecidae; genus Chlorocebus; species Chlorocebus sabaeus. Next base: position 1,228,606 of record NC_132905.1, on the reverse strand, counting down.
CAGAAAGGTGTTTTACTACTCAAACATGTGAAAGGGAAAACATTATGTTTTAGTTACAGTCTAGCAAATCCAAAGAGGCCAGGCTAGTGTCTACCTGGCCTGTGTCTCCAGGGTCTTGGGAGTATCTCTGGGGCCCACTCCCCTTGGTGCAGGTTGCGTGTTCCCAGGCCTGACAGCTGCAGCCAGCAGTGCCCACCCCCACCCAGACATTTACAACCAGGACAAGTCCTCAGTTAAGCAGATGGGAGGTTGGGGAGCTCAAGGGTGAACCTGTCTATGAATGCAGGGTTAGACCCCAGCTGCAAATGGTAACAGCGGCAGTGGGGGAGCGGGGGGTAAGGGGCCACAGGGTACCAGGCAGTGCTTCTAAGGACTGCACTTTCCTGTCTGTGAAATGGGGATGGTAATGACCTCACAGCTTCCTACAAGGTTTTCTGAAGCGACACGTCAAGTGCCAAATCATCTGTGGCAAGTGTGCAACAGATGGTAGGTGCCACCTGAGAAAGTGACACAGCCTGTGCTGGCAAGGGTTTGGAGAGAAATGCCCTCTTAGGTAAGTCTATTTGTCCGACATATTTGCCAACAGCCCCATATGGGCTTGGCACAGGGAAAAGAGCAGGAGACATACTGTTTTCATGGAGGGCAGGGAGTGCTTCACGGTGACCCAGAAGAAATAAGCAGGAAGTACACACAAACTTATGAGTTTTTTTTTCTCAGAAAGGTGACAAACTGAACACAAACTAACAGACTACTTCGAAAAATCAAGAAACATCTATATAGTGAAATTCTTTTTTTTGGGGGGGATGGGGGGTGGACAGAGTCTTGCGCTTTGTCACCCAGGCTGGAGAGCAGTAGCACAATCACAGCTCACTACAGCCTGGAACTCCTGGCTTCAAGAGATCCTCTGGCCTCTGGCCTCAGCCTCCCAAAGTGCTGGAACTACAGGAGCGCATCTGCACGCTTGGCCTAAGGGAATTCTTTTTTTTTCTTTTGAGATGGAGTCTCGCTCTGTCACCCCAGCTGGAGGGCAGTGGCCGGATCTCAGCTCACTGCAAGCTCCGCCTCCCGGGTTCACGCCATTCTTCCGCCTCAGCCTCCCGAGTAGCTGGGACTACAGGCGCCCGCCACAATGCCCAGCTAGTTTTCTGTATTTTTTTTTTTTAGTAGAGACGGAGTTTCACCATGTTAGCTAGGATGGTCTCGATCTCCTGACCTTGTGATCCGCCCGTGTTGGCCTCCCAAAGTGCTGGGATTACAGGCTTGAGTCACCGCGCCCGGCCAGGAATTCTTTTTTTTTTTTTTTTTTTTTTTTGAGACAGTCTCTCACCCAGGCTGGAGTGCAGTGGTGCGGTCTTGGCTCACTGCCACCTGGACCTCCCAGGTTCAAGCGATTCTTCCACCTCAGCCTCTCAAGTAGCTGGGATTACAGGCAGGTGCCACCAAACCCAGCTAATTTTTGTATTTTTAATTAGAGACGGGGTTTCACCATGTTGGCCAGGCTGGTCTCGAACTTCTGACAAGTGTCTTGGCCTCCCAAAGTGCTGGGATACCAGGCATGAGCCACCATGCCTGGCCGGGAATGATTTAAGGGTGATGAATCATCACATGCACAGCCGTGAGAAAAACTCCCTGGCACGTGATTGAGAGCCGGGGACAAGCTGGCCAGGGCAGTGGCCACAGCCTCCAACACATCCCGTTCAACCAGTGCAAAACAGCTGTAATGTGGAGCTTTTCAGGACAGTGCCCTTTCTGGTGTTTTTACTACTTTTACATAATGTTTAAGTTTCCCGTAGGTGTATTATTTTTGTAACCAAACACATTAAGGTATCTTCATTTCGGGAAAAAAGTTGATTTATCTTATTAAAAAGGTATATTAAATACCACTTAAATGTCTCTATCAGTATATGCAAAACAAAACCACGGCATCAAAACTTGATACCCAAGGAGAGAAATGCCTCCTTTACAATTTCACACACGATTATTACCACCTATTAAGTTTTATGGTCATGGTTACAGAATTCTTATCAAAATATGTACAATTACCTATTCACATAACAACTTACCCTCAAAATTACTACTCAAAAAATAAAATGAGGCCTACACAGACTGTCTCACAGATGAGTTCTACACATACATGAAATAAGCAAATCGGACTTTGTTATTTGACCTCCTCTTTCCCAATTAGTACATTTCCATTAACTGTTTATCACAGAACCTTTGTAATGCAGTTAACGCACATCATTTGATAGTAGCCATAAAGAGGCTGATCTTAGTATCCACCACTGTAAGAGACCCCATCATTTAAATAAGAAAAGTAAGTGAGAGACTGTTTACAGAGAATTTCCTAGTGGTCTTCTAAGCCTGCCAGACAGAGATGAGACCTCTCAGGCAAGTGAAGAGTGCAGGGACCACAGATAGTAGAGAGTCACCTGTTAAACACATTCAATCTTTGCTCTTCAAGAACCAAACAAGCCACTTGGTATCATGGGACAGGTATACAAAAAGGAAAAACGTGCCTTTTTTACAGAGATTCCAAACAATGAAGACGTGGCACAGCTTAAAAATAAACACTAAAAAGAAGCAACCCACTGGGCTCCACAGAACTGACCTTAAGGAATTATGACCCTAAGGCTGTAGAAAAACTCACAGTATCAACAGCAGAACCTGCCAACTTCACCGCGAAACAAAACGGGAGCCAATGCCCATTCCCATCATTCCCTCCTCACATGAAGAAACTCCACCACCCTTCAAGGCCCAATTGATGATACACACGTCCTAGACAAGCCATTGTGATGCTTACACATACACATGCAACATGGGCTGGGCTGTCTGGTAACCATGGGTACAGCTGGGCAGTCAATCACAAATTATCTTATTTGTGCCCTGTCTTCTCATCACAGCACAATTTGCTCTGCTTGACATAGTCTGAATTCAACCACCTACTAATAAGGGTCAGCCTCTGGTGGAAAGCCTGAAGAAAATTCAAGATACACGCTTTTCCAAAACAAGATAAGAAGTATCGTACTCATGAAACTTGTTGAAACAAGTCTACAAAACCAGACACCTCCTCTCCATGTACACAGCAAGTAGGAAACCAAGTGTGCATTAGGCAGGGAGTTTCACAACAGGGCTGTGTCTGTCTTCCTGGGTGACACTTCTGAGATGTCTATGCTGTATTTAAAATAGAAAAATAGTGGAATAGTCACAGACACACATACAGACACAAACAGCAACCCAAAGGGCCACTAACGAGCCCTAGGCTCCAGGGTAAATGGGTTGGCAACACCTGACTTAAAGGAAGGAGGTGGAATAATATCTCAAGTTCCCCACTGAACTTGTCTCCAGGAGGACTGGGACAGGGGCCACCTTGGTCACTGCTGTATCCCTCGTGCTAACACAATATGCAATGAATGTCCATTAATAAAAGGACTCTATTTACTCCTTAAAACGCACTGCTAAGGACCTTTTCACTGCTGAGAACTGTATTTCAACCAAGTCATACGTGGCCCTAGGGAAACCATGCAAAACGGGGTATAGCTAGGCTATGTGAATATACCGAAAAGGCGTTCCCATCTGCCTTTCCCTTCTCCAAGTTCCTGAGTACACTAGGATCAAATCTCATTCCATCAGCAGGCAGATGACATGGATATCGATGGCCCAGGCACAAGTTACAGAGTATTTTCAATAACTGGTAACTCTGTACGCTACTGCTACCTATGGCCCAAACTCTAAACTTAAATATTAAGGTGCTTTATTTACAGCAGAAAAGCCGGCCCTGACCTCCACTGTCTCAGAACCGCGAGGAGGAGCCCCGGACGCCGCAGCAGAGGCAGCACGGGCACCCCTCCCGCCCAGCGCAGGAACTGGCCTTTTCGGCTTCCAGGGTCACTGGAAGGCAAAATGTGTCACAGATACGGCCAGTACACACCAACGCAACAAACGATTCCACAAAAAAACTGAAAACCAGCGCGGGGAGGTAAGGACACATTCTTTAGGGAGCGAATCCCCGCTCTTCGCGCTTCCCGCAGCGCCAGCCGCCCCGCAGTGCCGGAATCCCCCGAAGGCACGCCAGAAGCTAAGCCGGCCACGGGGTGGCCGCACCCAAGGCCCGGGAGGAAGCGCCAAGGCTCCCGGGGATGCCTAGGAAAACCAGCTGCGCAGCCCCCCGAGCCCCGGGCCGCACTCGCCCAGGCCAGTCTTGAGCTCCTCCCCGCGAGCGGCCGCCCCGACTTCCACCCTCGAAACCGTTCCTGCCGCGACCACAGAGTGCTCGCCAGTCGCCTCAACCTCACGCAGCCCACCAGGGCCGGCGTCTGAGGCCCGCGCCCCCTGCCCGGGGCTGCTCTCACCGGCCCCGCCCGCCCGCCCGCTCGCTCGCTCGCTCGCTCGCTCCCTTCCGCGGCCGCCATCTTCTCGGCGGGAGCGGCCTGTGAGGGATCCGCGGCTCTCACCGGCCGGGCTCCGATGCCGGCCCCGCCCCGCTCCCAAGGGCGGCCCAAGAGGCAGCCGGCTCCTCTATCCGGCGCCCGGGACGCCACTTACCGCAGGCCGCAGGCCTGTAGGGTCTCGCAGCCATTTCCCCGAACGCCGCGGAGTGGGCGGCCGGCCACCGAGACGGCGCGGGGCTAGAGCGGCGCCCCCGCGCGGCAGGCGGAGGACGAGGCCGGCCACCGAGACGCTGCGGGGCTAGAGCGGCGCCCCAGGCTGGGAAGCCTAACCCCGTACTGCGCGCATGCGCCCGCCTTCCCTACCTGCACTTCGGGTGCGTCCTTTGGGTCTGCACTGACGATGACTTGGTTGCATCCTTTGTGGATGCCTTATTTCCCCGACTCCAAGGGTGAAAGCTGGAGCGCTGCCCTTGCGGGGATCCCTCGGAACAGCTCGGGCAGGGCAAAGGCGGAACGTGGATGCTAGCCCTGAGGGACTGCACTCCGCCAGGATTTCGCTCTTAAGACCGATAAACCCTTCAAGTCGGTGGGGATAGGAAGCTCCTGGGCTAAATTTGTAAGAGGTGTGGGGGGCGGGGACAGAGGCTAATGGAAGAAAAGGCCCAAGTTTTCTCTTTCAGATTGTATTTCTCAAACCGCAAGCTCCTGACGGCCTCCGCTGGGAGTGGCAGGGAGCGGCGGGGTCCAGGCGTGGGCGGGGTTTCTCTCCAACTTGAAGACCCTTCCTAGCTGCCTCCCCACCCCAAGCTCGGCGCCAGAAACCAAGAGCGTGGGGTGGGGGGAGCCGAAGGAGCACAGCGAGGAAGGGAGGCGGGCACGCTGGACCTCTAGGCCCCAGGCGCCAGAAACCAAGAGCGTGGGGTGGGGGGAGCGGAAGGAGCACAGCGAGGAAAGGAGGCAGGCACGCTGGACCTCTAGGCCCCAGGGACCTTGGCGGTGTCCTACCATGTCAATCCTACACTCAGAACTACTGACCAGTAGCTAGAACTCGAAAAGAATGCATGGATAGGTTTGCCCACAGGGGTTGGAGGGAACGATTAGACATTTACAATCAAGAGAGGGGAAAGTGAGGTATGGTAGATGTTAACCTTCCATGTGGATTTTCTTCAGTTCGCTCAATAGTAACTAGAGTGACACCCCATCACCTGTCTGTCCCCAGATACTGCAGGAAAGAGACTGGGAGGGGGCAGGAGGGGCAGCTGCTGCCTTGAGGCACCATGGGCACTGGCCACTTGCTCCAGGGCAGGGACTTGTAGGGGGAGGTGGCCCCATTGCTTCCGCGTCTGGGAACCATTAGCGATGCGCTCCCTGGAAGCATGCACCATCTAGCCTTTGGTGTCGGCCCTGGTCAAGAGCAAAAGGGGCCCCGAGTTGTTGTAAAGCTGCCCCTAATACAGAGAGGCTTCTGCGATGCTTCCGTGGATGACCCAGGGGCTTTGAGGCAGGTGTGCTTTTTTAAATGCTACCTCTGAAGATTACAGGGTCTGCCAGTTTCTGAGGCGGACTTAGTTTTCTTCAAAGGAATACAACGCAGCTTGTTTCTGCTGGTGTGGCCCATTAGGACCACATTAATGGAATCTGGCAGGGATGGCCTTGACAGTCTTCCATCTTGAGTGTGTCTTCAGGTTGCAAAGAGGGGTCTTTGCCCTCAGACACGGGGTAGTGGGAAGCTTAGACGGGGTTGAGACCACCTTTAACAAGCACTGTGGTCTTGGGCGAGCTCTCTGTTAAAGGAGGGCTCACATGCTGAGGCCCAGGTAAAGACCACATGAGGCCTCCCTACAAGAGGCTCTCTCTGAGTCCAACTGGTATGGGGGAACCTCAGCCCACTCTCTTTAGCTGAGGATCTTTAAACCAGCCTCAATTTCTTTCTGCAAGACGGTGAGATTTTAAGAGATTTTAACTCTTGGGTGCAGTTTCAGGTTGGGCACTCAGGAGAGATAGATGGAAAGGCACTAAGGGAATAGAAAAGAGTGGACAAGGCGGCTCAGGGACAAGAGAACCAAGAGAAAGAAAAAGGCAGGAATACATGAGTAAACGGAACGCTCACCGCAGTGCTCAGCGATACGCAGAATGCCTGCCTTCCTGCAAGTCCAGAGGATACTGGAACCTGCCTCTCGTTCTCATCTCCCCCACCACCCAGAAGCTGGCTCAGCTGTGGAGGCCTGGCCAGACTATCCACTCTGGCCTTCCCCACCTACAAGGTGATGAAGTCAGCCTATCCCAGCTTACCTGCCGTCACTACTCCTGGGAGCTGCCCTCCCTGGTGAGAAAGGCATTTGGAGAATCTACAGTCTGGGTATTTGAATTTGAACTCCACTAGCAAAAGAATGCTTTTTCCTAACCGAATTTATTTAAAAAGTAAAACCCAAAGGAGGAAACAAAGTCTTCTGTTGTTTCAATAAATTGTTCCTTAAATATTCCCAATCCACAAACAAAACCCCACAAGTAGCACCGATTTACAACAGGATGTGGCCCCGAAAGCAGGAAGGGGGCCAAGAGCGCTCCAGCAGGAAGTTTAATAGGTAGTCCATGGAAAAAAAACACGATGGGTGCATCACAAATAGGTGTAAACGCCGGGCACGGTGGCTCAAGCCTGTAATCCCAGCATTTTGGGAGGCCAACACGGGCGGATCACGAGGTCAGGAGATCGAGACCATCCTGGCTAACACGGTGAAACCCCGTCTCTACTAAAAAGTACAAAAAACTAGCCGGGCGAGGTGGCAGGCGCCTGTAGTCCCAGCTACTCCGGAGGCTGAGGCAGGAGAACGGCGTAAACCCGGGAGGCGGAGCTTGCAGTGAGCTGAGATCCGGCCACTGCACTCCAGCCTGGGCGACAGGGCCAGACTCCATCTCAAAAAAAAAAAAAAATAGGTGTAAACAGTACACTTTTGTAACGTGTAGACACCAGTTTCTGCAACACACACGCCACGCAAAGTTTAAGGAAAGTTTTTGAAAGTACAATCCGGAAAACTCAGCAATTCTTTAAAAAAAAAAAAATTGCTTTCCGCGGTTATAAGCCTCCTCCATTGGGACTCGGGGTCCGCAGCAGAATACCCTGATCCCCAAATAAAAATACTATGACAAAAATACTCCAGCAGGCAGCCGGCTTTACTTGGTTTAAAGTCGGATTTCGCTTAGTCCCGTGAAAGCGAAGGAGCGCCAGCGCTTCCTGGCTCCGCACAGTTCTCTCGGCGGAGAGTTCCCGCCCTCTCCAAGAACCGGAAGCCGGACAGCGTCAGGACGTTTCATTCTTCTCACTTGGGATTCAGGGCGGCTAAGCACAGGGCCCCCGTCGAGGCCACCGGGCAGCGTCCAGGTCTCCCCTTTGCGAGGGGAGCAGCGGCGGAGGGGCACGGGGAGGGGCGACGGCGGCGCGCTTGGGCCTCGGCGCTGAGCTCCTCCTCTGCTCGCTCTGGAGGACGCCCGCAGGATTCTTGCAGACTTCCGCCGAGGCAGGATGGAGGCCTGCAGTGATGCATCCTGGGCCCGCGACCCGCGCGGCCGGAACACAGTTCTTTCTGGCCGGAGACCGACCCGGGCCTGAGTCGTGTCTGCGCCAGGCGCCCCACGCCGTGCTCCAGGGACTCAGTGCCCGGCGCGCTGGGGCTGTATCGCTAGCCACTTGGGGCAGGAAAAAGGAATCACAAAATACAACCCTCTCCTTTACCCAGGAGGAGAACGTGGATTCCTGGTGGCGGGGGGGGGAATATATATATGTGTGTGTGTGTGTATATATATGCGCATATATATATGCCTACTGTTTTCTTATTGCTAACAAAAACTTCAGCCACTGTGTGCTCTGTGTGTGTTGTTGTTGTTTTGGAGAAACTGATGAATTTTCATTACTTTTACATTGTATAAGGCCAGCTAACTTTGACAGTTAACTTTAGATAAATCAAGTCACCAATGCTAAAAGGTGTCACAATCAGATCGGCCACTACTTCCCCTCAAAGCAAATAGTAAAGCACTGCCTTTGGCTCCTTTAAAGAATATTAGCCAGATTTGCGGGCGCAGTGGCTTACGCCTGTAATCTCAGCACTTTGTGAGGCTGAGGCGGGCGGATCACCTGAGCTCCTGAGGTCAGGAGTTCAAGACCAGCCTGACCAACATGGTGAAACCCCATCTCTACTAAAAATAGAAAAATTAGCCGCGCGTGGTGGTGGCGCCTGTAATCCCAGCTACTCGGGAGGATAAGGCAGGAGAATTTCTTGAACCCACTGCACTCCAGCCTGGGAGACTCTGTCTCAAAACAAAACAAAACAACCCAGATCTTTGTCTACCAAAGGGCAAATGCCACGTTTGTGCATCACTGAGCAACAGCACTGCCAGAAAAGGCAACTTCACAGAATTCACCCACTCAGTGAATTCTGCTGAATGCTGTTTTGAGACAACCAACACAGAGGGGGAGTATGGACGACAGTGGGTGGTAAGTTAAGGGGAACTGACAGGATGGAAAAGGGCCAGGAAACAAAAGAATTCAAGGAAAAACAGAAACAGAAGTTACACTTCGTGTTCCAACCCCGAAGACCTCTAGAAAGCCGTGGGATGTGATGGAGCTACATGTTCTATGCAGCATATGAGAATCATACCAATTTTCTGTCTTTTAGGCAAAAGAATAAATGTGAAATACGAAAAAGGGAGGGAAATGAGATGGGAGGAGGGCATCACCCCCCTTAAATGCTGTACCAAATTACTATACATACTGCATTTTTGTAATTAGCATTACGGACAGTGTCTTATCATTTGAATGTTACTAGAAACCTGTGCTATGACTTGTAACTAGAAAAACAAGCGATGAATCTTTCTTTGATCACATTAGCCTCTGTACGTTACTCAAGGCAGCTGCAATGAACTTACAACAATATCCACAAACAAGGCAAAAGGAACTTCTCATGGTAGGGAACTGAATCTGGATGTGTTACTCTCTCTTTTGTCATTTTCCAGATATCTTTAGAAAGAATGAGCTGCAGTTTGTGGTGTTGCTTTCCTTGAGACAAGGTCTCACTCTGTCGCCAGGCTGGAGTGCAGTAGTGTGATATTGGCTGTCTGCAACCTCCGCCTCCCAGGCTCAAGCAACCCTTCTGCCTCAGCCTCCTGAGTAGCTGGGACTACAGGCGCAGCACGCCTGTAACCACACCTGGCTAATTTTTGTATTTTTTGTAGAGATGGGGTTTCACTATGTTGCCTAGGCTGGTCTCGGACTCCAGGGATCCACCCGCCTCTGCCTCCCAAAGTGCTGGGATTACAGGCATGAGCCACAATGCCTGGCCCGAGCTGCAGTAGTTCTATATTCTCTGCTAAGGAGAGAACACATTAATGCAGAACCATGCTCATTACTCCTTCCTCTGAGAATGTTTCATGTTTCTCTTAGTTGTCTAAGTTTTCCCTTTGAGGTCAGTGAAAAGTAAATAAAGACAACTTTGGAATAAATTAATATTTTAGTAAGTATAAGGCAAAAAACTATTTCTTTTTGAGTGGTTTTATCTCAACCGTCTTTAAAGGAACACAGCAAACAGGACAGCCAAAAAAAACGCTTTCACAGATTCTGACAGAGTTTAAGAGTAAAGTGGTTGTACCCAAATAGGATATTTGCCCTTACAGGCTATTCACACCACGGAATATAGACCACGGAGAAAGGGGAAACGAACCCATGGATGGCTGGTGAGCACCAGAAAGAAGGTGCAGGGATGTCCATGAGGTCAGAGGCAGCCATCAGTTCCAGAAGCAATGGGCCCTGGCCCCACTCCTGTGCCTTCTGCCTAACCTCAATGCCTCCAGAGTATGGGACCTCACGGGGAGGGACAGGGCTACAATTGTGCAGACTACAATTACAGATTTTTGTCTTACATGAAAACACTTTAAGAAGTGAAAGAGACTTCAGTAACCTTCCAGAATTTGTCCAGATAGGATTAACTGTATAAATTAATTCCTGTTCTTGCTTAGTTCACAAAAACAAAATGGTAAAACTGAGAGTGTGTTTGGAGAAAATACCAACAATAACAACAAAGGCTGAGCTATCAGCAGTTTCCAAAAGATACCCAAATGGGAACTTGAGATTTTTTCCCTTCTTTTAAGAAACAGCAGGGAGGTCTTGCTTTGTTGACCTGGCTAGTCTCAGACTCCTGGCCTCGAGGAATCCTCCTGTCTCAGCCTCCCCAAAGTGCTGGGATTATAGGTGTGAGCCACCCTGCCTCTTTCATTCCAATAGGAAAGTATTTAAAGAGTAAATGTAGAGCCAGGCACGGTGGCCCACGCCTGTAATCTCAACACTTTGGGAGGCCCAGGAGGGAGGATCACTGGGAGCCCAGGAGTTGAAGGCCAGCCTGGGAAACACAGGAACTCTATGTCTACTTCTACCTGCCCATCAGACATGTGATCACAACAGCTGCATGCATACAAAGAACTTAAGACACAGAAAGAACTATCCACATGTATGTGTGTATATTTATATATATATTTTGTTAATTTTCATAAAAAAGATCCCAAACCAGTAACTGTCTATCAAATCCTAACCAGCCAGGTTCAAAGTGCATAATCAAACTCAAATGAAATAGTACATACATGATGCTTTGACCATGTACATTGCTACTCAAAACACTCTTTGGCTTTTCCCACTGGTCTGCAATGGCAGGACTGTATCACCTTCCCTCCCGCCATGTGTGTTTCAGGTAACAGTATGCTAGATAGCTTATGTCTTAACCTCAGCAGCAGTTAAAGGTTTTAAAAAAAAAAAAAAAATCAAGAAAAGATTATTCTTGCTCTCACCCAAACAAACTTACAAAATATTCAGTGCTTTCTGACTGAGTGGTATAATCTAGAAAGGGAAATAAAATCAGGCAAATAGAGGGAGGGGGAAGGGCACCTATATCAAACAATCGCCAGTTAAAGATGCTCTACAGGGTCTGGGTTCACCAAACACATGGTGTCAGAATATGTGCAGCAGGGCAGGGGTGGTGGCTCATGCCTCTCATCCCAGCACTTTGGGAGGCCGAGGCAGGCGGATCACCTGAGGTCTGGAGTTCGAGACCAGCCTGACCACCATGAAGAAACCCTATCTCTACTAAAAATACAAAATTAGCCGGGCGTGGTGGCGCATGTCTGTAATCCCAGCTACTCAGGAGGCTGAAGCAGGAGAATCGCATAAACCGGGAGGCGGAGGTTGTGGTGAGCCAAGATCGCGCCACTGCACTCCAGCCTGGGCAACAAGAGCGAAATTCTGTCTCAAAAAAAAAAAAATAATAATAATAATAATAATATGTGCAGCAGACTATAGGAAAATTCTTCCTTACCCCTTTCCAACATGTCTAAGAATAATTGTTTAAAATACTGTGAAAAGTGAAGTCTATGAAAATTGAGGTCTGCGTGTTTCCTTCCTACTTGTGCTAATCATTCTGAGCATCAACAACGGATGGGTTTATCAATTATCCTGAAAAATAAGGTGGTTTGATTTGCCCAATCTCTTTGAAAGCCTGAAGTCTCCAGTATGTAGGGGTTTGATTTTACGCTTTTGGGTTTTCAGAGTAAAACAAAACATCCATGGGAATAATGTGGTTTTGAAACACAGCTGATATCCTGGTTTTTTAAACATTCTATGATTTGAGTACAGGAAACACTCTACGTAGTGGCTCACACCTGTAATCCCAGCACTCTGGGAGGCCGAGGTGGGAGGATTGCTTGCGCCCAGAAGTTTGAGAACAGCCTGGGCAACATAGTGAGAACTCTCCTCTACAAAAAATAAACGACATTAGCTGGGTGTGGTGGCTTCCGCTTGTAGTCCCAGCTACTCAAGAGGCTAATATGGGAGGATTAGCTGGGAGGTGTAGGTGTAGGTTGCAGTGAGCTGTTATCACACCACTACACTCCAGCCTAGGCAAACTGCTTTCCCCTTTTTAAAAACTCATTAATGTTCTTTTACAACTAATATACCTTTAGCACTCCTCTTTCTGTTCATCTCTTTCAATATGAAAGAACTCAAGTTCAAAGCCACCACCTCAGCTTGCAAGACACTGAAAGCTCTGAACACCTGGTTGCCCCTCAGCTGACGGTAAGGGCCAACCAAGCCTGTGGTTTCTCCAGTCCACAGGCCCACCTCTGTCATAGGAAAGCTCAGGCAGTTGATGAATCCAGCAGGCTGAAATCCTTGTCACTGTCCCAGATGTCAACCGGTGTGGCCCTGCACCCTCTCGAGCTGTCCCAGGACCCACCTACCTCTTTCCTTGCTCTCCCGCACCCTTGGTGACCCTCCGTGCTGGTGTCTTCAGAGCTCTGGCCCAGGCTCTCCTCCTCTCCCTCCACCCATACCTTCTCCACGGAGACTTCATGCACACCTGGCTGTAGGTGCCTTTATCTCCGCCTGGATCCAGGCACCATCATTCACCTGCTCCCCTGGCATCTCCATGTGAATGCCTCAAATGCACTTCAAAACCTATCTAACGCAAGCAAAATGAGCTTAGGACTTCTGACCTCCCTACTACATACATCCAGACTCTTCTCTGGCGTTCCCTATCCAGAGGATGGTCCCACCACCCTATACATTCATAGGCCAGAAGCTGAGAAATTATCCTTGACCCCCCTCCCTGCTCCTCAGTCTCACCTGCTGCTGCAGCATTTGGTGGCATCTAGCTCACTGCTCACTTCTCAGTACATATGTGCGTGGAGCTTCTGAACGCCTTCAATATACTACACTGTCTTCACCTCACCCCTGTTCAACACACTCCAATGTTTCCCATTCCCATCACATCACTCAACTTCTTGCTCTCTCACCAAAAACTATCAAAGACGAGTTTTGGCAGCTTCACCCTGGACTTCCCTGCTGGAAACTGCTAACATAGCTTCTTGAAACTCAACACCTTGTGGCTTCAAGGAGCACCTTTGAAGCCCCTGGTTCTTGTCAGACCCCCCTGGTCTTCTTGCTACCCCGTTCATAGGCAACTTCTTCCTCAGCGAATACAGCTTGCAGCTCTGCATTCCGGACTTGATCCACTCCTTGTCTCCACAGACTTCCTCTGAATACTGTACCCATCAACTCTCAGCTCTCACCCTGCTCTTCCCCTTGAGCTTTAGATGTGTCCTACAGGCACCTCCAATTCAACGAGGCCCACGCTGAACGCACCACCTTTCCCTCGTTGTTGCACCTCCTTCTTCCTCATGATCATTCTCAGTTGGTGCCACCACCTCATCAGCTGTGCTACTCACCCGCATCACTCTGGTCTTCCTTCTTAGCTCCCACAAATTAGCAGTCCCACCAAGGACTGCTCATTTCCCCCCTGACTGAAGGTCTCTTTCCATTTTTGCTAGTATTGCTTCTAGTTAAGATCCTCATAATCATTCTCTCATTTATTCCTTCATCACTCAACAAATAAATATTTATGGAACTCCTATTACGAACTAGACTTCAGCCATAATCAACTCGCATGAAGCTTACCATTTTACGGTGAATCATGACATCCCATCAGGTGGTAACCACACGGACCATGTGCTAAGGGCCACCAAAAGGTAATTTAGGATTGTGTGCAAGTATAAAGGAAAGGCACTCAATCCAGCTTTGTTTAGGGAAGACTTCCCCAAGAAAGCCTCCTCTCTACTGAGGAGGTGAGCAGGAGTTAGCCTAGGGAAGTGTTTTACACGCAGGGCCCAGACTGTGAGAGCACAGCGATAACAAAGCTTGCTGACACGAGAAAACCTCCAGTCGGCTGGGATGGCTGGAGCAGAGAGTAAGATCAGGAGTGCAGACTTACAGCTGCGCTAACTTTACATAGGCAATTGGGGAGTCCCCAAGGGATGTTAGGAGGCTAGAGTCAATGAGTGATGGCTTTTGGAGAGATCACCCCGTCTGCTATGTGAGAGGTAGTGACAGGACTTCTGGAACTCAACAGGAGTTATGGAGACGCCCTGGCAGTCCAAAAAGCAAAGATGATGGTTTCCATTTATGGTGGAAGAGGCTGGGAAACAACACAAAGGAGCCAGTTTCTAGAGAGGATTAAGGAGGGGGCTCAAGTAGGACTTGGTAACTGGCTGGCTGCTGGGAGGAGAGGTATTAACCTGTGACCCACAGGCAAGCACTGAGAAAGCCTCTTTGACCTGGACTGTTAAGGAATGTCCCCGAAGGCGCTAGCACTCACACTTTCTGCTCACGCCTCCCCTTGCACACTTGCATCCCCTTGCACACGTTTTCGTTGACGTTCAGGCTGGGCGTGGTGGCTAATGCCTGTAAACCCAGCACTTCCGAGGCCGAGGTGGGAGGATGGCTTGAGCCCAGGAGATCGAGACCAGCCTAGGCAAGAAGGCAAGACTCCGTCTCTAAAAAACTTAAAAAATAAAAATAGGCCGGGCGCGGTGGTTCACCCCTGTAATCCCAGCACCCTGGGAGGCCAAGGTGGGTGATCATTTGAGGTCAGGAGTTCGAGACCAGCCTGGCCAACATGGTGAAACCCCGCCTGTTCTAAAAACACAAAATAATTAGCCGGGCGTGGTGGCGGGTGCCTGTAGTTCCAGCTACTCGGGAGGCTGAGGCAGGAGAATCACTTGAACCCAGGAGGCGGAGGTTGCAGTGAGCCGATATCGTGACAGTGCACTCCAGCCTGGGCAACAAAGTGAGACTCCTTCTCAAAAAATAAATAAAATAAAATAAAAATAGGCCGGGCGCGGGGGCTCGCGCCTGTAATTCCTAGCACTTTGGGAGGCTGAGGCGGGCGGATCACGAGGTCAAGAGATCGAGACCAGCCTGACGAAAAAGGTGAAACCCCATCTCTACTAAAAATACAAAAATTAGCTGGGCGTGGCGGCGCGCGCCTGTAGTCCCAGCTACTCGAGAGGCTGAGACAGGAGAATCGCTTGAACCCGGGAGGTGGAGGTTGCAGTGAGCCGAGATGACGCCACTGCGCTCCAGCCTGGCGACAGAGTGAGACTCCGTCTAAAATTAACAAATAAATAAATACCAAGAACTGTTGACCAGAGGGTTAGGTAGTTGCAAATGATGTAATTACTGGCTTGTACTGCCTCTGTGTATGAAGCATAACGTTGTCAAGACTTTAGACCTGTAGATTTAGCTCCTTCGATTACCGGAAAATGTCCAAAACCAGTCTTCCTCCAAACTATTTGCCGAACTGGACTTACTGTCGCTAAGTAGACCGACCGACATAGCTTACACGTTATTCAACTCACTTGCAAGCAAACACACGAAACCACCTCACCCCCGACTGCTACTTCAGAAAGAAGCCGTCCCGTCAATTCCTCGCAGATGAAATCAGGAGCTGCCCCTCAAGGACTCTATTTCTTCCTTCGGCTCTATTAAATACTTTAAGTTACTTCCCAGCAACAGAAACATGGGACCCTGCGATGACAGAGTTTGCACTCCTCCCGAGCGGACAGGCAATAAGCAAGTAAACGCGCAAATACCCAAGTGCGGCCTCAACCCGCGCTCCTGCCCGGCGGTCTCCAGTGACCGAGTACCCCCGACCCTGCCCCGCGCCGCCGCCGGGACTCCGCCCCGCAAGCATGTGGGGTCTTCTTTGTCCCGCGCGCCCTGGCCGCGACCCGCCCTTCGGCGCAGCCCCTGGGAGGCGCCCTGAGGGCAGGGCCCTTCTGATTCCCCACCTGGCCTCGATTGAGGACGCGCTCAATAACATCTCGAGTAAAGCCGAGGAACTCGCTTCAACGAGCAGAGAGCACAGCTCTCGCCCAGCCCGGTCTCGGGTCCGCGGTCTCTCCCCGGGCCTCAGGGACACCAGCCCTGGAAGGCCGCCGGTCGGGAGGGGACTCCTTCCCCGTCTTAGGGGCGGCCGCGGACACCCGGCGCCTTTCCCCCGCCCCACTCCGTCCAGCCTCACGCAAACGACAGGAAAAGAGCTGGGACCTTCGCCTCCGACTCAGTGTAGACGTCGCCATCCCGGCTCCAGGTTTCCGCACTCCAACGCCTCTGCAGCAGCCATCTTGCCAGAGGCGGCCGACGCCTTTTGACTCTGGCGCCAACCCGTAGCGCGACGACTCCGCGAGGCGAGTTCTGCGCAAGGACGGAAACTAGGTCCCGCGCTTCCGGGAGGCCGTCCGCCCCGCCTCCTCGCGGGGGCGCTTCATTGGTCATCGGCTCGCGCTCTCGCGCTCTCGTGCTGTCGCGAGAGGTGCTGAGGGGCGGCCGCCGGTGCGCCTGCCCTCCCGCTCCCCGCCCCCGCCCCCGCCCCCGCCTCCGCCTCCGCCGCGGCCCCCGCCTCCGCCTCCTTCTACTCGGGCGCCCCAGCCGCCGCCACCCCTCCCCGGCCCAGGAAAGGCTGCGGAATCGCAGCCCCCCAGACCGCGCAGCGTGGGAGGCAGGTTCCGCACGGTAAGATGGCGGCGGCGGCGGGCCCAGGCGGCCGGGCCGAGCGTCTCCCGGGACCCGGGCGGGCTGGCAGGCGGGATGCGGCCGGGGTGCGCGCCGCCCGCGTTTTGGGGGCCTTGGAAGCGCCGGCGTTGGCAGGTGCGGAGCTGGGGCGTGCAGTGAGTCCCGCTCCGGACGGCCGCCCCGCGCCGGTGTCCAGGGGGCAGTCAGGGCTCAGCCTCCAGGCGCGCGGCCTCAGGCGCCGGTGTTCAGGGGCGGTCCTTGCCAGCCTGAGGGGCGGCGGTAGCTGTCTCTGTGGAGGAGCGACGTCTGTAACGAGGTCTTTTAAACAAAATCTGCTGCTTTAAAGCAGAAACCGAGCGGGTGAGGACGTAAAGTGTGGCATAGAAAGTAGGGTTTTCTTCTGTTGAATCTTGTTATGCTGGAGTTTAAGACTACCGAGCTCTTCCTGCTAACAACAGGACGGGCCAGTTCTACAAAGTTGTTGCTTTTCATGGGCGCGTGTAACTGCCCGGAGTGGAAGCGCTGTGAGTGCCGATCACCGAATGGGCTGAGAGAAAAAGGTACCTTTTCGTAGGGACCTCTTAACCTTGGTCCTAGGGCCGTGCGCGGTGGCAGAGGTCGAAATGGGCGGATCTCTTGAGCCCACGAGTTCGAGACCAGCCGGGGCAACAGCGAGACTCCCGTCTCTGCTAAAAATAAAAAAATTAGCCAGGCGGGGTGGTGCGCTCCTGTTGTCCCAGCTCCTTGGGAGGCTGAGGTGGAAGGATCGCTTGAGCCCAGGAGGTCGAGGCTGCAGTGAGCCATGATCGCGCCACTGCCGTCCAGCCTGTCTCAAAAAAAGAAAAAAGAAAGAAAGAGAAAATGGGTCCTTAAGTTACCTTTAATTGTCGTGAATAAAAATTTGGTCTCAGTGAGTTTTGCAATTGATATGAGAGAATGGGTGTTCGTGTGTGACAGCGACTGACTCCTGGTTTCTCCTCCACTGTACCTGCCGCTCCGCAGCAAGTTTTCTTCTGCTGGTGCCACTTTCTCTGCTTGACCTTCAAGGATGGCATCCTCCAAGTAATGACGATTCTCATTCCCTATCTACACTCACTCTATGGTCTTTGCTGAATTCTTGGCTTTAAATATCCCTGTGCCCCCACCCCACCCCCACCCCCCGTTTCACTAATTCATGTTTTCAGCAGTGAGCTCAGGATATGTAATCCAGGCACCTGCTTGATTTCTCCAGCCGCATGTCTAATAGTCACGTCAAACTTGCCCTGCTCCTCAAACCTGTTCTTGTTCCAGTCCTTCCTCCTTATTTGTGGTCCCATCTTGCAGGGCCTCTCATGCTTGAAACCTGTGACCATCTTCGATTCTTCCCTTTCTTTTGTCCGGTAATCTTCTGTCCAGCAGCAGCCATTGACTCTGCGGCCAAAGCATCTTGATCTCACCTTGCTCCCCATCTCTTCTGATGATGTTCTCTCTCACTTGGGTGTCTCCCTAATGGACCTGCTGCTCAGCTCTCACCACCCTGCATTCATCCCATTTTCAGCCAAGAGACCAAAGTTTTTTAATTTATTGAAACACTTCAGCAGTACTTTGTATAAAGTAGCATCACAAAACAGAAAGACCGAGTGGACTGTGGCATACCCCTGCCTGTCTCAGGTACCTGCCCATTCTCCCATAGCTGCAGCAACTGCCTCAGGCTTCAGCCATTTGCCCCTCCCACAGATAACCCCCTGCTGAGTGTCAGCTTTCATGCCCTTATTTTAAAAAACAAAATAGGTTTGCCACATATTTGTTGCTAAAGCACATATCATGTATTTTGTTGTTCCTAATAAAACTCAGGCCACATTTTGCCTCTCCCTCATCTCTCTTTTTTCATTCAAATTGTTTTATGAGAGTCATCCATGTGACTTTGTGTGATGTTCATTTATTTTAACTGCTTTATGAAATTCTCTTGTGTGAATACATGACCACTGTTCCTTCTCAGCAATGCTGAAATCTAAACATCTCTAAAACCAAAGTTTCTGGTTTTGTTTTTAACCTGTTTGGTGGCCAAAACCTCACCAGGTGAAGTTCAATAGCCTCTACTACTTAGTATGGATACTTAACACATTACACTGAAGAAATAATGTCTGATGATGGGGAGCTCCCCCAAACTCCAGTGAGGCTGTTAGATGGTAAATTGTGCCAAATAATCGTTGTACATTGAAGAATTCTGAATTCCAAAACCCATCTGCCCAAGGGTTTTAAACACACAGTTGTTCTGTGTGCCACAGTCCCTTGGTCCATGCTGCTGTTGAAGGAACGCTCAGGTGGGTGACTTCCACATTTCTGCCGCTTTGAACAGTGCTTCTGTGAACAGCGTTGTCTGTGTTTGGTGCATCCTGGTGAGTTTTTCTAGAATATAAATGTATTAAAAGTAGAATTCCTGGGTTGTGAGGAGCACACATATTCAGCTTCATAAGGAATGCCAGATTGTTTTCGTAGTATAGTCCATTCTCCTGATGCCGCAGTAGAAAAGTTCAAGTGAACTTCTTCTTTGCTAAGCACTGGCGTTCTCAGTCTGGTGGGTGTCCCATGGCAGCGTTCTCTTTCAGTGCATGCTCAGTGTGGGATTCTCTAGCTCACAGCTCTCCAGCGCTACCCTTTGCACCTGGAGGAGCATCTAAACCCCTCGCTCAGCTGTTATTTTTTTCCTGTAGAAATAAATCAGAATGAGTTATGCAGAAAAACCCGATGAAATCACGAAAGATGAGTGGATGGAAAAGCTCAATAACTTGCACGTCCAGAGAGCAGACATGAACCGCCTCATCATGAACTACCTGGTCACAGGTAATGGCTTACAGCAAGGATGTTGTTGCGCGAATGTGATTCTCCCTTTTTGAACACATAAGGAGTGCTGTAGCCATGAGGTTTGATGACGTAGTTATTTGTGTTCAGACATTATAAAAACACAATGCTAACCTGATAAGTTTGTAAATTATCATGTGAAAGATAATCTTTTCTGAAGATGAGATTATTCCAGGTCTCTGAGCCCTAACACAAACCCATTTCTCAGCCTTTGACAGTTTTACAGTTAGTCAAGATAACTGAGACTGTTGTGAAGTAAGTATATTTAAAGCCAAATTGTTGATCTCTTCTGGCCAGTCTGCTTAAGTATGGTGGCCTGTTTCCAGAAGGTATGCCCAACTCAGAGGACGAGAATGGGGAAGGGCAGAAGTGTGCAGAGGGAAATAACACTCAGGCTGTTCTTGATGTCAGCTGGAGGAAGGGCAGTGCTTTATATGGCGAGAAAATAGATGTTTTTAAAAGGCATGACATGAAAAATCTCCCTCCTGTTAGTCCCCATTTCGTACTCCCAAATTAATCTCTGTGAAAATTTTTTAGGCCAAACGTGGTGGCTCACGCTTGTAATCCCAGCACTTTGAGAGACAGAGGAAGATTACTTGAGCCTAGAAGTTGGAGATCAGCCTGGGCAACATAGTAAGACCTTGTCTCTACAAAAACAATTTTTTAATTAGCTGGGTATGGTGGCTTGTGCCTGTAGTCCCAGCTACTTGGGAGGCTGAGGTGGGAGGATCACTTAAGCCCGGGAGGTGGAGGTTGCAGTGAGCCAAGACTGTGTCACCGCCGTCCAGCCTGGGAGAGTGAGTGAGACCCCATCTCAAAAAAAAATATTTTTGGAAGGTGATGAGGAAATTTAGGCCTATAATTATGTCGGGGGCAGGGGAAGGGGCACACATGCTGGCTTTAAAAAATTATAGACACTCTTAAGAGGTGGGAGTCACCAGGCCACTGCAGGTGGAGCTGGCCATGGAGGGCTCCTGTGCTGTGAAGGCTGAGCCGGCTGTGGAGGCTGAGCCAGTGTGACTTGCCTAATCTGGCACCAGAGCTGCAGCTGCTGGCATCTGGACCTATTATCTGTCCTCTCAAAGGAACCCACAGCAACACACTAGGCCAGCAGCCATTCTGACCCCTTAACAGGTTAGAGTTTTTAGATGGGATAACAAGGAATGAAGTATATTCTTCTCATTTTCTGTATGTATTTTGAGAGCATGACTTGTAAATTACAAAGATATTAGTACCGGGTTCCTGAGAAAGTGTGGTTCACATTAGAGGTGATTAATTGAGGCAGTTGGAGTTTCTGGAGATACAAAGTCTTTGCCTTAATTCCTTGCTGACTTTCCTAGCAGTGAAGATGGTTTTTCTTTTCAGAGGGCTTTAAGGAAGCAGCGGAGAAGTTTCGAATGGAATCTGGGATCGAACCTAGTGTGGATCTGGAAACACTTGATGAACGAATCAAGATCCGGGAGATGATACTGAAAGGTCAGATTCAGGAGGCCATCGCCTTGATCAATAGCCTCCACCCAGAGCTCTTGGACACAAACCGGTATCTTTACTTCCATTTGCAGGTAAGTTTCAGGAGAGAGCAATCTGGTTTGTGGATACTTGATAAGTTAAAGTTATTTGCAATGATCAAGAAATAACTAGGCTAATTTGCTTTAATGTTATTTTAATGCATGTGTGGGGGAGGGGTTTGAGTTTGCTCTTTTATGTAGTTCAGAAGCTATTTTTTGTTTTAAAAATGGGAATTTGATAACTCAGAGATGCAAGAAAAGTCTTCCCTCTGTGATGTACTTTTGATGGGGACCTGGTACCACCTGCCCTGAGTCCCTGTCTTGGGTGTGTGTGGGTCAAGCTTGTCTGTCTCTGCCTCCAGCAACAGCATTTGATCGAGCTGATCCGCCAGCGGGAGACAGAGGCGGCGCTGGAGTTTGCGCAGACTCAGCTGGCGGAGCAGGGCGAGGAGAGCCGAGAGTGCCTCACAGAGATGGAGCGTACGCTGGCACTGCTGGCCTTTGACAGTCCCGAGGAGTCGCCCTTCGGAGACCTCCTCCACACCATGCAGAGGCAGAAGGTGGGGCCCACCAGAGGGAAGCTTTCTTCCACTCCCAGCATGCTCCGAGGGGGCTTCGCAAAGACACCAAGTGTGTGGCTTTGTGGTGTGGACTGAGAGGTGGCTTCTGTGCCTGGGATGCTAAGTGGTTCCCTCATGACTTTTTTTTTGGAGATGAAGTCTTGCTCTGTCGCCCAGGCTGGAATGCAGTGACGAGATCTCGGTTCACTGCAACCCCCGCCTCCTGTGTTCAAGCGATTCTCCTGCCTCTACCTCCCTAGTAACTGGAACTACAGGAGTGTGCCACCACGCCCAGCTAATTTTTGTATTTTTAGTAGAGACGGGGTTTCACCATATTGGCCAGGCTGCTCTCAAACTCCTGACCTCAGGTGATCCAGCCTCCCAGAGTGCTGGGATTACAGGTGTGAGCCACCGTGCCTGGCCCGTCTCTGGCTTTTAATCTTTTGTCAAACTAGGGACAACAGACTTGGTGTCCGTTGCAGAGTATTCACACCCTTTGCTGATTTCTCATGTTTATCTGAACCTTCTTCCTGTTTAGGTCCCAAGTATTTTTCATTTAAAATCCTGTTTTCTGAAAGTTTTCTCTCCTCACTGCTGTTTTTCTCTGGCAGAACATGACAGCTCCTCACCTTCCCAGACCCAGGTCCCTCTTCCCCCAGGTCCTCTCCTCGGGCTCTGTCCTCCCTGCACTGTCTTGGAAGGATGGCCTATCCCAGAGTCCACTTGAGATGTTTTCTTGAGGCTTGTGAGGAGGGCGCTGCTATGTCCTGCTACGCTGGTCTTGCCTCTCCACAGTCGCCTCAGCACTTTGTTCAAGCCTTGCTCATGGCACTTAACTGCCCTCGAGGCTGGATGTGACATTTGCCGACCAGACTGTGAGCTTCCCCAGGCAAGGACTATGTGTTTCATGTCCCGAGAGCGTCTTGCAGTTAAGGGCTTAATCTTTGTTTAAACTCTACTGGTTTAGACTCTACTGGTGCTCTGCGTGTGTGGTGGTTTTTATCTGATGTATTTACATTCTAGGTGTGGAGTGAAGTTAACCAAGCTGTCCTAGATTATGAAAATCGCGAGTCAACACCCAAACTGGCAAAATTACTGAAACTACTACTTTGGGCTCAGAACGAGCTGGACCAGAAGAAAGTAAAATATCCCAAAATGACAGACCTCAGCAAGGGCGTGATCGAGGAACCCAAGTAACGCCTGCGCTTGTGTGGTGGACCCAGCACCACCCCTGCGTCGTGGGACTTGCCTCAGATCAGCCTGCGACTGCAAGATTCTCACTGCAGTAGAGAACTCTTTTTCTCCCTTGTACTTTTTTTTGACCTGGCATCTTTTTTATAGGGAAAAATGGCCTTTGTAGGCAGTGGAAAACTTGCAAGGAAAGCTGCCGTCTCTTTGGCAGTCTGATGCAGAGCCTGCACTCTGGCACTCGCTGAAGAATCTGGAAGGCTGCGGTTTGCCCTTCCAGTGTTCCGGGGGCCTCTGACTGCTGAAGGATTTGGTTGGCCACGGAGGGCTGTGCTGTTAGGCTGCATCCCACTCAAAATACAGGAAAAGCACGAATCATGATTCTGCTTTCTGTTAGCTTAGGCAGACATTGGGCCTTCACCTACAAGTTTTTCCTTACCCCAGTGGTTTTGTGTGTGTTTTTTTTTCTTCCATAGGAAAGAATATATAAATTTGTAAATCCTAATTCAAAGACGGCGTGTGTGTGAGGGCATTGAGTCTGATTTGTTTTCCCTTTGGTCTGGGTTGTGTGGCTTTTGGGAGATGCGTGTAAGGGGCTATGTGTTTTTTAATTTTTTAAATATATATTTTGGTGCTGTGTATGGTGAGAGACTTGTTCATAGTGGATCAATGAACCATCTCTTCTGGGCAGTTTTGTTGAAAATAAAGGTTTCTCTTTGATTTCAAGAATGACCAAAATGGCCTCTAAAAGGTGTTAATCATCTCAAATGACCTTTTGTCTTTGGGGCATTCTTCCCCCGTGTTAGTGGCAGTGGCTTTTTCTGGTACCTGCAGCTAGAAAGGCCACTTGGCCCTGTGCTGAGTGAGCAGCCTTCATTAGAATGAGGCAGCCCTTGGGCAGTGGGGACGCAGGGCCCCAGCTCGTGGTGTGCGACTCTTGGCAGAAGGAACACGTGTTCAGCCTCAGTGATCTGCCCTTCAGCATCTCGGCAGCATCTCATCTTCCATTGTCAGCCGGCTCTGTGGATGTCCTGCTTCTGTTCACTCACAGAACTGTCCCCTGCTCCGTGGTGGGCAGGAGGGAAGTGGTGCAGGGCTGTGTGCATTGCCTGCGAGTCGGGACAGTTGATGGGCACATGGCCATGTAACTCTGGGCGCAGATGTGTTTGGATTCGTTGCAGCGGACCACGGGCACTGTTGACCCCACTGAGCAGTGCTAAGTGTTGGTTTTGTGGATGTTCATGGAATTGCTGACCCATCTAAGGGCGTCCTTTGGAGCCAGTGGAGCCTGCAGGTGCATCTGAGGGGCGAAATGCTGCTAGCACTTGAATCTGGGATCTTGCCTTATTTTCAAGGAGCAAGGCATCTTGACAAGCACAGTCTGGGTGTGGTAGCCAGCTCGCCAGTGCCTGAGCCGGTCAGGTCATCTGCCTCTGAGGATCCATCCTCACTGAGCTCCTGCATCCCTTGAGTGTTGATCACGAGGTGTCCATAGCATTGTTCTCATCTCTAAATGATGCTTCCTTCTCCGTTGAAGCCTGCCGAAGTTGTGTTTTCAAGCCCTCTACTTCTCTTTCCAGTAGGTAGGAGCTTTTGGCAGTATTTACTTTTACCTAGATGGCTTGTGTAGTCCAGTAAGAGATGCAAAGGTAAAATTGCTGCAGTCGTTACAGAAACTTGGTGGCCTCCAGACTGACTCATTGGCTGCCCTTTGGATTTTGTGAGGATGCAGTACTGGGGAGGTGGTGCTTCCCTGCCCCCTAGAAATGCTGCCTTCCAACTACCGCTCTCCCAGATGTGACCTTTGCAATTATTTCCTCTGAGGTTTGAGGATGAAGATAAGTTGGAGAGAAAGAGAGTAACTAATAGGTGATGAAATATAGCGGAAGCTAGAAGAAAACTGTTAGGTGAGAGTGATACATCTGCACGTTTTCTTCAATAACAGCAGATGATTCAGCATATTCCTAATTACCTTTTACTATTCATGTATATAAGATAATTTACTTGCATAATATATAATCAATTTGACATATTCTTAAAACTAGAGGGTGTGAGAAGCACAGCAATGGGAAGTCTCTCTACAAACTGGGGGACACGAGTGGGGTCATCACATGCCTGGACTGTCACTCTGGCTGTCACGTGAAGTGCTGGTGTTGATTGCCAGTTCAGCCAGTGGGTCACTGATACGCCGGTGCCAGCACCCAGCGCGAGCAGCCGTCGGGGAGACTGGGAAGTCTGCGAAGTGACTGCCTGCTGTCCCTTCTGTGAGGGGCCACACCTGATTTTCTTGCGATCTGTTAGTGGACTGGAGATCTTCCAAGGAAGTGCTTTGCACGCTTTCTCTCTCTGCTCCTTTTTACAGTCTTTGTCTTTGCAGCAAGGAAATGAAATTAAGCCACTTTGGGATAGTGAGCATTCAGTATAATTCTACTTTGTCTCATTTTGGATCTCACTGTTGGGTTTATAAAAATGTAGTCACATTTTACAGAGTAGTTTATTCTTTTCCTACTTTCTGGTGGAGAGTGCCTTGAAATAAAATGTGAGAATATTCTGGTACTCTGTGTTCCTGATGCATGAAGTTGGGTGAGGAATAACCCCTAGTCTGGAATCTTTGTGAAGCATAGGGTTATTGCAAGGCACATGGGAACTAACAAATCTTGCCATTTGAATCAGGGTCTCCAGTTTCTAGAAAAGGCAGACACTGGTTGGGACCAAAGTCTCCATGGTGTGTGACTGAAGACTGGTGGTCGTGTGTGTGAGGAGTCCCCGGAAGCCTCGGGGAGGCGGAGCTGCTCTTTCCATTCCATCAGGACATGATCTGAAAACATGTAGAGAAGATGAGTTGAGGACAGCTTTTCTAAGGCAATGTGATGTCTTTGCTTTCTTATTTCTATTTCTGTATGTTGTTAGTTTGGAAGAGTGGAGGAGCTAGGGGCTCCAGAAAGAATCTTACACATGTGTTGAAGACATCGATGTCTTAGGGAGCGTGGAGCTGCATTCCCTTCTGGGCTATTACTGCTAAATCTGAGTGTGAACAGACCGGGCGGAAAGCATGGTGGCCAAGCGGTCCGTGTGCTTCCCCGCTGATGGAGAACGTTGCGTTGTTCACAATAGGGCCTCACGGGTGTGGATGCACAGCAGACCCATGGCTGGTGCAGCTGCCTGTTGCCATCTGTCTTCAGTAACTGCTGCTCTGTTGACTGTTCTATTCTGATACTATGCGTGTTATTTTTTATAACAGGTGTGTTTTTGTTTCAGAAATATGTATTGCTTTTCTCATATTTTTTGCAAATTGTATTGTCAACATTGGTCATTTAAAGTCCTGTATGAACCATAACCTGCTGTGGTACCTTTGTACATGTTTGATTCTGTATTCCTTATTCCAGCGTGGCATATGTGCCCCCCAGTATCTTCTGAGAAGTGCAGAATAGGTTGCTTCTACTGCCTGTTCTTAATGTAACAGTAAAAGTTTTCACATTTTTCTCAGAACTGTTATCTGGAAGCTCTCTTTTTTCCTAAGGATATTTTAATAACAAATACTAATGCATTTGTATTGAAAGTTGGTATCTTGGAATGGAAGGACAGAAGAAAGCTCGCCTCATGGAACTGTAGTTGGCTCTCCTCCCGCTCTGACAGTGCCACGCCTTTTAGTTTGTGAATCTGTACTTGTGTGTGTTTAATTTGAAACCTATCAGCTGCTATCTAGACTGGGGCACTTAATGTTTCATAAACTAGTTTCCTTGATGTGAAGGAAATAGAACTTTTGAGCTACCCATTGCATGATTTTAAACGGATTTGAATAGCCTAAGTAATTATTCTTTTTTTTCTTGCTTAATTAAAATTTCCAAGCATATTAAAAACAGAGGGAATATGCCAGCACACCCCAGTATCCACCAGTCAGCCTGACACCTACCACCGCCTGCCTGAGCCCCAGGCAGGAGATAACCACAGGTGTCTGATCCTGGGTGGCTACCATGCTTTCAGGTCCATGAGCGCTTTCATGAGTGGAAGGCAGTTTTAGGGTTCTTGGAAAGGACTCAGGCAGACCACTTCAAGGGCCTGAGGTGAAATTCAGAAACTGCCTGTGCACAGAAGCTGAGCAGTGGGCATCATGGAGCGAGGTGCCAAGCACTTGGATGTTTGTTGGGTATCAGAGAACAGGGAAGGCCTCTCCTCACCTGCTGCTCCTCCCTGCGTGGCAGTGGCATGTCACAGTGTTCTGCCAGTCCGTTAGCCTCACGGGTCAGAAGGCAGCACGGTAGTTCTTGGTGGAGGTGGGCGTCACCAGGAATGCTTTAGTGTGAGCTGCCACACTACAGTCTGGAGGCTCACACCATCCTTGCACACGTGACCTTCCTGTCTTGGATATTCTGCCTTATTTTGGAATGCCATCCTTGCCTGTAATTTTTCACTTCTGTAAAAGTAGAACATGGGGTTTGAATGGGCCTTTGGTGTAACTAGCTATGGCAAGAATCTTCTAAGAGATGTGCTCCTTGGAGGTACAATGTCCTGAGCTTGTTTGCCTTTTTCAGAAGCCACAGAATGGCTTTGGAGAGAAACAGGCCAGTGCTACAGAGCCACCGGCACGAGGCACCTGGTGCGCAGGAGCTGAAGTGCAGCCTGTGGTTAATTGGTGATAATCATGTCCCCGAGTCTCTGCGTTGGGGGCTGTTTCTCTCATTTCACACCCCGGTATCCACCAGTCAGCCTGGTGCATGTGTGTGGGGAATATTTAAAGGGAAGTGACGTTCTGATTTGCCTGCAACATTTCAGTGTCGCCTAGTTGGAAGGCCAGGTTTACGGGCCCATATTGTCCGTAGTACAGAAGACCATTTGTCTGGTGAAGCCCGTAGACCCATACGCACAGCTATAACCAAAAGAATTCACAAAAGGAGTAACAACCAAAGGTGAGTGGGTTTCCTCCACAGGCTTTCCCACGTTTTTAAATGCAGGTCACGTTGCAGGCTCTTCCACCGGCTGTCCACCCAAACAAGGCAGTTGCTCACCCCACAGGCTCACTTTGGAGATGAAGAGTGCTGGGTGCAGCAGTACCTCCTGTGTGGGTCTCTGTGTATTTGAGATGGAATTGATGAGCTTGGGAACCAGGGAGAAGTGGTGGAGTTGCTGTTGCCTTGAGCTGCCCCTGTCAGGCAAGGTCTCTGCCTGGCTGTGACTTCTGCTTCCTGGAGACACATCCGCAGGCGTTCCTCACACAGACGAGCTTTTCTCCCTCTTGTGGATCACGGTGTGTGACTGACAGCTTTGATAATTTTCCCAGCTGGCTTTGAAAGTGAAGCAGGCTGACCCGTCACCAAGGATTCTCTGCCACAGAGGGTCTTGGAGGATCGGGAAGAGGTGCTGGCGGTCACAGCAGCCCAGGGTTCGTCCCTGCTCGTTTATAGATTTGTGTGCCCATCCAGTCCTCACTGGGCCCTCCAGTTTTAGAAATGTTGAACACTAGTGCTTGTAAGATTCGAGCAATGAGTTTACGGCGCTGAAAAAAATGAACTGCTCCAGAACCTTGAGGAATGATTCTCTGTATAGCACCCACATTGCACTGAGTCCATTTATCGTCATCACAGAATTCATCTTTCTGTTTTCGAGCACCATCTTCTGGTTTCAAGCACACAGTTCCTTGTCTTATTCCAGTCTGCTGTTGACAGTATTAACTCAGCCCGAAAGGTGCCCCTACTTTTGAGGCAGTTCCTGCGTGTGATGTCCGGTGCCGCGTTCTCCCCTCTTGCTGCTGCCTGTCAGTCATGGCGGAGGAAAGTGTCATCTGTCAGTCTCCTTTTTACAGACTCCTTGTCTTGAGAATTGTAGTTGGGCTGGAAGGGTGCAGGGCTAAGTGGGGTGCAGGGAGGAGCCCCAGGCCCAGGGCTGGCTTGTCTTGGTTTACAGAAGGCTGTGCTGGGCTCTCCTGGGGCCTCTGCAGGGGTGAGTGTAGGCAGAGGCCGAAAAACGGGAGCCACGCGTGTAGTGAAGCATAAATTTGCTTTAAAAAAAAAACTCTAGCATTGGCTCCCCTTAGCAGCACTTGAATAAACAAGTGGAAGTTAGGTGGGCCAGACCAACGAGAGGGAGGAACGCAGCCCTCCAGAAGCAGAGGCCAGTGGGTGCTGGCTGTGACTGCCCTGTCCACAAGGTCACCCACTGTCCTTCAAAACGCAGGTGTTGACTGTCTATTGTCCGTACATAATTTTTCACCTTAGGCCTCAAAGGTGCTTGGGTGCGGGGCAGCTCTCAGAATCAACCAGAAGCCTGGAGAGCCTCCATCTGGCCACCACCAACACCCAACTTTATAACGTCCCTGTGAGATGGACCCTTCGCCCACCCACCCGTCCCTGCACGGCCCATTCCTTCAGCTCATCCAGCCTTCACTCAGGTGTCCAGGGGTGTCTCCTTAGCCCAACCTACTGGAAGTAACACCCCTTCCCTACCCCTTTCACTTCTTTGATTTTTGTCTACCTGCCCCAGAACATCAGCTCCAGGAGGAAAGGGACTTTGGGTAACCAGATGGCAGATGTCTGCTGCAGCGTGATCACAAGTCTTGGTAGGAAATCACCATCACAGAGTGAATGGAAGCAAATCACCGCAAAGAGGATGCTGTTGACAGTGATACGTTCAGCAACAGTTTCCAAACTTTCTGGCTGTGGGCTAGGGCTGTTCGGGGTGATAAACCTCTCTCTGCCACCATCTTTTCACCCTACCCTACATCAGGATGGATGAAAGCATGGCCTTGCTTTTTAAGGCGCTTGTGTCTTTAAGATCTGTTCGGCACTAGGCTCTGGGAGCAGGCTCTTCAGTGCAGTTGGTTGGGCTGTTGGAGACCAGAGGGCTGGGGGGTGGGGGGAAGGAGCCCTGTTGTAAGTGCAGGGCCCCACCTTAGGTGTGTCTTCCTCGGCCTCTGGGTGGTGGCTGCTGCGTGGAGGATGGACTGAGGTGGGCCGTAGTGGAGGTGGGGGTGACGCCTGAGGAACAGGCCCTGCTGCCTCCTGGGGAAAGGCTACAGGGTCGAGGCCTTCCCCTGCCGGCTTCGTCCTCGGCACAGCAGCAGGAGCATGCAGCGTGGGGGCCCCACCCCATCACCCCTGCCCCTGAGCCCAGAGCCTGGCCTGTGATGGGCGCTCAGGGCACCTTTTCTCCAGGATCCCAGGGGCCAATGACAACCTTCACAGGCATCTGCTGAGAAGACACTGGGCAGCGCTGGATTTGCCCAGCTCTCCCAGGCTTGGTCCAAGAGCTCAGGAGTGGACCCATCCCTGCCCCAAGAGATCCATTTTAAAAGTCAGTCACCCTGGACTTTTACTCTCTTTACACTTGGTTAAGACTTTATCCCTGGCCGGGGGCGGTGGCTCACACCTGTAATCCCAGCACTTTGGGAGGCCGAGGCGGGCGGATCACGAGGTCAGGAGATCGAGACCATCCTGGCTAACATGGTGAAACCCCGTCTCTACTAAAAATACAGAAAAATTAGCCAGGCGCGGTGGCGGCGCCTGTGGTCCCAGCTACTCAGGAGGCTGAGGCAGGAGAACGGGGTGAACCCGGGAGGCGGAGCTTGCAGTGAGCCAGGATTGCACCACTGCACTCCAGCCTGGGCCACAGAACAAGACTCCATCTCAAAAAACAAACAAACAAACAAAAAAAGACTTTATCCCTAATTTTATTTGATCGGTGAGGTAGGGACTGCCATCACCACCTATTTTATAGACAGAGGATAGATGGCCCCGTGGCTCCCTGTGGTGTCCAAAGGATAGGCTGGCACCTCTGGGACCAGGCTCACCACCAGGGCCCTTCTCTGAAGCCCCAGTCTGAGCGGCCTGCTGCTGGGAACCTCCCCCTGCTCCGACACTAACTTCAGCTGGGGCTGAGCCAGGGTGCGTCAGACCAGCCAGGGCGACCGTCGGCCCCGCTCCTATGGGGCAGTAGGGAGGGACGTCAGCAGGGTGGGGCGGGCGCCCGAGTGGTATGCCCCGCCCTGCCCCGCCTGCCCGCCCTGGTGGCCGTCTGGGGGCGATGAGTCCTGGGAGAACCGGACGGAAGCGCCGCTGGGACTGACACGTGGACTTGGGCGGTGCTGCCCGGGTGGGTCGGCCGGGGCTGGGAGGCGGCCCCGGGACACAGCTGTGCCCACACCGTCTGAGCACCCCAAGCCCGATGCAGCCAACCCCAGACGAGGCCCAGAGGGACAGGGCCGGGGACAGCCAGTGGTCCAGGTGTGGCGGGGGTGAGGGGAGCGGGGGAGAGGGGGGAGCAGTCGGGGTGGGGCTGTGAGGAGGGAGCTGAGATGCTGCTGGGTAGGACTATGCTAGGCAGGGAGCGCTGAGCTGGGCAGGCTCCTCTGGCTTCGGGGCTTCCTGTGTTCCTTTTGGGGGGTGGAAGGAAGTGAGTGCCGTGTCCTTCCTCCCTGCCATCAGATTCCAGGACTGGACCTGGCAAGTGCCCTATCGCAGCCAGTGTTCCTGGGGCTCTTCCAGGCAGGGCTGTGTTCCCCAGGCCAGGGGCATTGTCCTGGATGGTCAGGAGGCATAGCCCCCGCCAGGTGGGACCACCCTGTGTGTGCATGACCCCGACAGGCAGGTGCTGAGACAGTCAGGAGGCTGGGTATGGGGCACGAGCTGGAGCCTGCAGCTGGACGGGGGGTCCTGCCACCATGTGCCAGCTGTGTGCTGGGGACGAGCTCCCCGCTCACGTCAGCGCTCAGAGCATTTGGTGGTGGGGAGAAGCAGGGCCTGGGCAGGTGGCCTGGCCACCAGCACTGCTGCCTGTAGGAGGCTCCCTGGGCAGGTGATGCCTCAGAAACCGGGTGAGATGGTGACCTCGGGCCATTGGCCAGCTGGGGAGGGCCTCTGCCAGGGCTCCTGAGAGCAGCCCCCACACTGCTGAACCCCCTTGCTCTGGGTCTTGGGCTGAGCCCTCAAGTGGCTGGACCCTGGGCCTAGACTCAGGCCCTGTGGGTTCCAGAGCAGACTCCCGAACTGAGTCCCCAGAGTACCTACCCTGTCCCTGGGCCTAGACTCAGGCCCTGTGGGTTCCAGAGCAGACTCCCAAACTGAGTCCCCAGAGTACCTACCCTGACCATGGCAAGGTAATGGCACCTTCTGGCCTCACCAGTTCCCAGCTCTATGAGGGCTGAGGACCCTGGAAGTGCTGGGGAGAGTTGCAGGAAGGCCCAAAGGGGCAGTGCCACCATCGGACGTTGGCACCCAGATGAAGGGAGTGCTGGCTGCGTGGGAAAAGCTGGCAGCCCAGATCACAGCCCGAGAGTCTCCCTGCCAGGCGACAGTTAGAGGGGAGGGCCTGCCCCTTGCTCTCTTCCTCCTCCCCCACCCACATTCATCCAGGCCTGCCAGGCAGGGCCAGCTCCCCGGGGCTTCGGGGCCTCCTCACTGGTGGTTTGAGTGGCTCCGCCTTCACTGCGTCCCTCCAGGGCTGGATGTTTCAAAAAGAGCCCTTGCCACAGCTCTGGCAACTTCCTTTGCAGGCCCTTATTGGGTAGCGCCAAGGATTCTGGAGGGGCCTGTGGGTCAAGGCTGCCACGCCCATGCCTTTTCCCTAGCCCTCTCTCCTGCAGCCACATCACGGAGGCTGGGCCAGGCGAGAACAGAGCTGGAGAGGTGGCACCCACACTCGAGTGTCCTCTCCAGCTTGCTGCTCTCCTGGCCTGGCCCCGGCACAGTTCCCTTTTCTGAATCAGGGGCCATGTGACCACCTGTTTGCTCAGCCGTGGATGCTGCTTCTGCACAGGGGCCATTTGCTCTAGAAAGTTCACAGGAAGCAGCCTGCTGGGCTCAGGGAGTGCAGAGTGGTGGGAGGAAGCTGTTCAGGCTGCCCAAAGCTTTCCGGTTCTTGGCACCCCCCGCCTCCCGCGCCCCCAGCAGGATGGAGGATTCCTGGCTTGAGGTCCTAGTGAGCCCTCAGGCAGCTGACTGTATGGGTCAACCTCTCCAGCCTGACATCCTTGTCTTCCCAGCAGCTGTGGAGGGTGCCCTTGTGCCCCCCGGCCAGCACCACCTGCCCAGCTCAGAGAAGGGGCTGTGGCTGCCGCCTGCAGCATAGGGCAGATTGCTTGCCTGGAAGGGCTGTTCTTGACTTCCTCCTTCCAAGGAGGCCAGGGAGTGGCTCTGTGTTCTCAGCACTGTGCTGGCCTCGATGGGGGTGAGAATCAGTGCCACTGAGCTTTCTGCCATTTCTAGCTAACAGCCAGACAGTGCGGGGCAGGTACCACCTGGACACAGGTCCCTCACCTTCCCCCCCACACACTTTTTTTTTCAAGACGGAATCTCTGTCACCCAGGCTGGAGTGCAATGGTGCAGTCTTGGCTCACTGCAACCTTGACCTCCTGGGCTCACGTGATCCTCCTACTTCAGCCTCCCAGCTGGGGCCACAGGTGCACACCACCACACTCAGCCACTCAGCTAATTGTTTTTTTGTTTGTTTTGTTTCGTTTTTTTTGTTTTTGTTTTTTTGAGATGGAGTCTCACTAGATGGAGTCTCACTCTATCGCCCAGGCTGAAGTTCAGTGGTTTGATCTCGGCTCACTGCAACCTCTGCCTCCCAGGTTCAAGTGATTCTCCTGCCTCAGCCTCCGGAGTAGCTGGGATTACAGGCACCTGCCACCACGCCTGGCTAATTTTTGTATTTTTAGTAGAGACAGAGTTTCACCATGTGGTCCAGGCTGGTCTTGAACTCCTGACCTTGTGATCCACCCTCCTCAGGCTCCCCAAGTGCTGGGATTACAGATGTGAGCCACCATGCCCGGCCCTGGCTAATTTTTAAAGTTGTGTTTTTCTTTTTGTGGAGCCGGGAACCTCCCTATGTTTCCCAGGCTGGTCTTGAACTCCTGACCTCGTGATCCACCCTCCTCAGCCTCCCCAAGTGCTGGGATTACAGATGTGAGCCACCATGCCCAGCCCTGGCTAATTTTTAAAGTTGTGTTTTTCTTTATGTGGAGGCGGGGACCTCCCTATGTTTCCCAGGCTGGTCTTGAACTCTTGAGCTCGAGTGATCTGCCCACCTCCGCCTCCCAAAGTGCTGGGATTACAGGCATAAGCCACCGTACCTGTCCCTAAAGCTCCTTTTTAAAGGCACCTTTGGACTGTGTGACTTTTAGTGGAAAGTTAATGGTGGGGCCCCCATGTCCCTTCTGCAAGCCTCCTGCGTTAAGTCAATGAAAACTGTTTACAGAGAGCCTGGGGCCAGATAAATAACAGGGCTGCGGGTATCAACCACGCCAGGGCAGGGCGTGGAGGCCAGGGCTGTACTGGGTTAGGCGGGCTGGCAGTGAGGACTGTGTCCTTCTGTGGTAACCCAGGGAGCAGACCTGGTCCCCAGACCCAGGCCACAGCCAGATATGGGGCAAGCCAGTTGTCCCCAGAGTGGAAGCTGGCTGCAAATGATGCTGGCGAAACCACACTCACAGCCAAGTTCCAGGACAGACAGCACTTCCTCCCACACGACTTTCTCCAGACTTCAGGGGTTAATGGTTGGCCCTGATGTGGGGAGGGGCTGGAGCAGGACAGCCTCTGGCAGAGCGGGAGGTGTTGGAGCGAGCTGTTCTTGCCTCTAAGATCTCACTGGGCCTCCCTCACCAGGACTGGGAGTGTGAGCTGGCCGGCCTGGCTCTGACCTCAGGCATGGTCAAGGTCAAGCTCATGGTCAAGACTGCCAGGTGCCTGACTTGGTGGTCTTTTCTGCTGTGGGAAGCGTCCAGGCACAGACTTTCAGAGAGCGCCAGGAAGGCCAGATACCTGCCCCTCTCTCCACGGCACACCCTCGTCCACTCTGGCAGGTTCTTGGGAGCACATCCCCCGAGTGCAGCCGGCTCCCCGCACGGGCAGACAGGACCTTTTGGGAAGGGTGGGATGAGACTCTCCAGTGTCCGACTCGTCTGCTGGTCACCCTCTCCCTGTTCTCTTTGAGGCCCATGCGGCCTCCTCCTCCTGGATGTCCCCCTATCCCTGGCGATGCTGGCTCTTGGCTCCTGGCTACGCCTCCTCGGCTGACTCCTGCCATTCTCTTGGGTGACTTTGAAGTCCACAGGGGCTGTCCATATGGCACCCTGGCCCTCACCCTTGACCTTCTCCTCTCCTTGGCCTGCCGGTCCTCAGTCCTGCCCTTCGTCAAGACTCCCAGCACTAATACCTCGAACCCCTTTGGTTCGCTGGCCAAGACTCAGGCCCCAGGCTTGGAGCCCTGGCTGGACCCTGGCATCAGCTTCCCCTCCCCACTGTGCAGACCCAGCCTCCCAGGGGTGACCAGCACCCAGCGTGCCATCGGGACCTGGCCCCTACCCCTACCTCGAAGTGGCTGTTTGTCCTTGTTGCCCTCCTGACAGCCTGTGCTCTCAGGGGGCCATCCTTACCTGCTTCACAAAAATCGGAAGTGGCCAGTGGGAAATCCTCTAATTCCCCTCCCCCAGCTCGAGGCAGGGATGGGGAATCCTGCCTCCCAGGCCCTTCCCTCCTCTGTGAGAGTCACTGCTGATCCAGTGCTGACCCTGCCCAAGCCCCCTCTCCAGCATCTGACTCAGCAAGTTCCAAACCGCGCTCCCCCAGGCGACCTCCCCATCTGGGGCCCCACTCAGTGCCCCCATCCATCTCAGGGCACAGAGAGAAGTCTGAGTATCTAGCGGACTGTCCATGTCCAGCCCTGTGTGTGGCTCTGAGTCCTGCTGACCCCCATGGCCCTGCAGCCCGTGCACCTCTCCTCACACATCTGCACACCCCAGCAGCCTCCCAGCTCACCCCCAACAGGTGCCTTTGGCTCAGCCACAGGACCCAGGGATGGAGCTTCCCTATAACTCTCTTTAATCAGGGACAACAGCAGCCAAGGAGCCTCATTTGCACAGGAGCCAGGAGCCATGTGCAGAAATCGGAGGCCCTGGCTGGGAAGGCCTCACCCCTGCCCAGCTTCCTTCAAGGGGCCAACCGTCCCCCTGGCACTGTGTCCTCTCCTGGCCACCCAGCCCCAGCTGCCTTGAGGTTCTCATCTAGGACCTCCTGTACTGCCTCAGCCCTGCCGCTCTGGGGGCCCCTTACCCACCACACCCCACCCCCACAGTCAGTGGGCTCTCAGCCATCATTCCTGCCTGGTGCCTGTCTGCTGCTTGCCTGGGCCGAGGAAGGCTTGAGAATGTGGTACCACGTGCTGCTGGTCCTTGGCTTTGGGGGCCTGGTGGCCTGGTTGCCCATCATGGGGAATAAGCAGAGCCCAGCCCAGGCACCTTTTGTGGGGATGAGTTGTTGCTGTGACCTGCCTGAGTGCTGGCCACTCGGCTGTTCCCAGCCGTCACTGTGCCTCATTTCTGGCTGCCTGTGTCCTCCCAGGGGTCAGCATACAGGTGTGATTAGGCATTTGAATGCCTGCCAAGTTGCCTTCCATCGAAGCTGTCCCCATTCAGTCCCACATCCCCCAGCTTGGGGGGAGGTCTCTGAGTGATGAACTCGAAGCAGCAGGGCTGTGGGGCCTCCCCAGGGCCTGACCATCTCCTCTCCCTCAGGCCCGAGTGCCAGGCATGGACAGGGACGCTGCTGCTGGGCACGTGCCTGCTGTACTGCGCCCGCTCCAGCATGCCCATCTGCACTGTCTCCATGAGCCAGGACTTCGGCTGGAACAAGAAGGAGGCCGGCATCGTACTCAGCAGCTTCTTTTGGGGCTACTGCCTGACGCAGGTTGTGGGCGGCCACCTCGGGGACCGGTAACTGCCCCTTTCCCCGTCTCCAGGCTGGTGGGGGCTGCTCCCCTGGGGCCTCCAGAGGCCAGTGGGCTGGCTGTGCTGCTGCACACAGAGGATGCAACTCCTGGGGAAGGAGCTTGGTAGATAAATTTGGGCAGAAGACACACCCGGAGGAAGATGGGAGCTGGAAGGGGAGAGGCCAGGTGTGGCAAGGCCCCAGGGCCCTGCAGGCAGAAGAGGCAGGCGGCTCCCCTGGAGTACCTGGTCTCCTCACGAGGCAGCTCTGGGGTCATAAGCAGGCCCTGTAGAGGCAGACAGGCCAGGCCCATCTCCGAGCACCCACTCGAGGGCGGCCCTGAGTCAGGGTGGTGCTCCTTGGTCCTGCGCAGCCACATCCTCACCGCCTTTTGTCTCCCCTCCAGGATTGGGGGTGAGAAGGTCATCCTGCTGTCAGCCTCTGCCTGGGGCTCCATCACAGCCGTCACCCCGCTGCTCGCTCAGCTGAGCAGTGCCCACCTGGCCTTCATGACCTTCTCACGAATCCTCATGGGCTTACTCCAAGGTAAGGGGCGCTCAGGCACTTCCCTCACGCTCTCTGGCACCAGGTGGGGAGACAAGGGGAGTGTGCACGGATGTGTGTGCAGGTACACGTGTGCATGCAGGTGGTGTACAAGTGTGTGTGTATGGGTATGCCTGCGTGCATGTGTACACCAGTGTGTGTGCGTGTGCAAGTGCGTATGTTCCTGCAGACACGTGTGCAAGCAGTGTGCACGTATGTGTGTGCTTGTGCATATGTGTACATATGTGTGCATGCACACGTGTGAGTGTGCATGTGTGTGTGCAGGTGGTGTGCATGCCTGTATGCGTGTGTGTGCGTGCCCGTATCCATGTGTATGTGCATATGCATGCCCATATGCGTGTCTACGTGCGTGAGCGTGCCCATATGCAGGTGTACGTGTGGCCATGCATGTGTCTTCTGTAAGTGCACACTCTGCAGTGACACACAGGATCACAGGGGACACCTGCGTAGTGAACTTGCTCCTGCCCCTGAATTTTGTTACCATACACCTTAGTTCAGTGGCGGATTCCAGCTGCTGTGGGACTCTGGGTTTGTGAATTTCGGTCACATGTATGCTGATGATGCCTCCAATACTAGGGCCTTGGAGCGCCTTAATTGTCAGGAGAACAAGGTGGGTGGGGGGCCAAGGGGGCTTTGGGGGGCCCCTACTTGTCTGAAGTCCCCTGGAGAAACAGCTAGGCCTCCAGCCTGCAGGGACCTGCCCGCCCCACCCCAGCCTGCCTGGCTGCCCCACCCACTGGCAGTTCCCGGCTGGGCTACTCCTCCCCCAGTGTCCTGGGCCATCCAGACTCCCCACTGAGGACTCCCCCTACCTTCCTGAGCTGGCATCAGGTTCAGATCCCTGGCCATGGCTCCCCTAGAACCTCTGCCCTCCCTCTCCCCCAAGTCCAGAGACTTTGGGGAGTTCACTCCCAGGTCTCTTTCTCCTCCCTCTCCACACCCTCACTCCCCAAGGCGACGCCTGGAAGGTGCTGCCTGGGACTCTCTCCGTAACAGAGGAAGGGGGTCTGCCCAGGAGAGGCCACTGTCATGGTCACAGGGTCTCACGTGAGAACAAGGGCCATACCACCAGTGCCCACTGGGCCCTGTGCATGGCCCACCCTCAGAAGAGGGTGCAGTGAGTGCGACTGAGGACTTAGGATTGTGTGTTTACTGTGAGACCCCATCCCAGAGCCAGCCCCTCCAGCATCACCACCTCCCCAGGCACTGCCCGGGTCCCACTGCAGGAGCTGGAGGAGGAGGGGAGGAACGAACAAATCGCAACCACCTGGAGGGGAGGACAGGCCTGTCGGGGGGCGGGGGCCCTCATCTTTGTTTACTGGAGGGTCTTCGGGGTGAGGGAGGAGGGTCCCAAGGCTGAAGCTGTGAAGAAAACAGTGGCACTGCCTCAGACTGGGCTGACCAATGCCTCCTAGGTGTCACTGAGAAGACCCTCGGCCCTGGGGCAGGCAGCTGTCCTCGTGGGCAGCTCTGGGGACCCAGCAGGCAGCCAGACCCCGTGGGCTCGCTGCCAGCTCCAGCTGCGCTTCCTCTGTGGGGGCCAGCTTGTTGTGCTATGATGACTTGGCACCTGTGGTACATTCCGTTTTCTAGAAACCTTCAAAGTCTGGCACGTCTCAATGTCAGATGTCATCCTGTGCCCACAAGCCTACTCTGGTGGTCTGGGGGGCAGCAATGGCGGCCACGTGGTAACCATGGGCACCACCTGCGGCTGGCTTTGCCGTGTTTGTGCACGCTGTCCTCGGGCAGAGTAGAGACGCCGGGTGTCCCAAGACTTGTGGCTCTTGCTGTGGGGTATCGGACTTCGGGAGGAAACCCCACGGAGCCCTGCCAGGCGGCCCCCAGCCTCCCTTGATGGAGTGAGGGATGGGCCCTGCCTCTGAGCCGTGAGCCTGTGAGTGAGCGCTCTGCCATTAAAAGTTACAGGCACTAGCCAGGCAGGCGCTTCCTGTGTGTGGCCGTCTGTTTGACGATGCCCTCCCGCAGGGTAGCATCAGCGCCTTGTAGACAGGGCCCGTGGGTTTGGGGGACAAGTTTCTGTTGTCACGGTGGCTTCGTGGTGCCTCCCCTCACAGCGCCAGGCTCAGGGCCCTCTGGCTGTGGGGCCGCATGGGGTGGTGAGGTGGTTTCCAAACTTCTAAAGCGGCCGAGAACACTTGGTCCAAAAGAAATCCTGGAAGGAAGCTCAGTTACTACAACAGGAAAAGGCAGGTTTCCTGGGGGAAGTACGTGTCTGTGCACGCGTGCGGCAGGTTTCCGTGCCTGCAGGTGTGTATCTTCGTGCGTATGCGTGTACCTGCGTCAGTGTGAGCACCGTGCAGCACTGCCGAGAAGTGGTGTGCCGGTGGACCCGTGCGTGTGCAGGTGTGTGTGCTCATGCTGCGTGTGTGTGTGTGTTGGTGCCAGGACTCTGTAGAGCACAGCTGGAGGCCGGCGGTGAGAGTGTGCACATGTGCGTGTGCGTGTGCGTGGGGTGGGAGGGCTGGCTTCGAAGCAGGGGTGTTTCCCGCAGCTATGCGGGTGGCACGACCCTGAGCGAGCCTCGCCCAAAAGGAGTCTGTTTCCTCAGTGGCACAAAAAACCCTGCCCTGCTGGTCCCTCGGGTGGGCGAGGTGAGCGAGAGGGACAGGTGGACGTCCTCTGGAATCACAGCCCAGACCTGAGCAGATGGGCCGGGATGAGCCTCCCTGGCTGGACCCCGAGAGACTCTCCCTCCGCTCGTTGCAGGGGTTTACTTCCCCGCCCTGACCAGCCTGCTGTCGCAGAAGGTGCGGGACAGCGAGCGAGCCTTCACCTACAGCACCGTGGGCGCCGGCTCCCAGTTTGGGTAAGTCCTGGCCTCAGATGGGGCCCAGGAGAGGCCACCAGATGAGCCCCTTGCCAAGTGGCCCCTGGTCTGGGTGGGGGATGGGCCACATGGGCCTGCAGGGCCACCATGGGTGAGGTGGGTCCGGCAGGCGCCTTTTGGGCTCTGTAGCCCAAGGCTGTGCTCTGCAGGTGCCAGCCCCGGGCACCGTGCTTGCTTTGTGCATATTTCTGCCTTTCTGGAGTGGCT
The DNA here is from genome assembly GCF_047675955.1 of Chlorocebus sabaeus. Lineage (NCBI taxonomy): Eukaryota > Metazoa > Chordata > Mammalia > Primates > Cercopithecidae > Chlorocebus > Chlorocebus sabaeus. Next base: position 1,188,426 of record NC_132905.1, on the reverse strand, counting down.
GGCAGGTGATGAGGCTGGGACTTGGGGACAGGGGTTGGGGGAGTGGCCATATCATCTCATTTTCTTTCATCTGTGCTAACGAAGTCAGATGCTGTCCCCACCCTCTGCTGGCCCCCACCCCCGACAGGAGAGTCTGTGAGCCCTGGAGCGTCTGGGCCGGGGTGGGCTATCAGCTGGCTGGAGGGCGGCTTGTCCTCATCCACAAGGCGGTAACCCTGTGCCCCTCAGTCCTCCTTCCCAGTGCCCACTCCTTGGGCAGCTCCAGACCCTCTAGCGATGCTGGCAACCTGGATCGAGGCCGGGCCTGGGGTGGGAGACCGTCCCAATGGTTGTAGCAGGGTGGATAGGTGCAGGAGCTGACAGGGGGTTCCCAATCACTGGGCTCGGGCCCTCATGTTACTGTTGCTGAGGTTCAGAGGGCGGAGGCGGCCCCTGTAGGTGGGGCCAGGAGCAGCCCCAGGCAGGCCCAGGGTGACCAGATTCATCAAATAAAAACAGACTGCCCAGAGGAATGTGAATTTCAGATAAACCAGAGGGGATATACTTCTACTAAAAGAATGAATCCTCACTTCTCCAAAACCTGGTTTCTTTGGGTGTCCTGCGGTTTTTCTGCACGCAGGTGGGGAACAGAGAGAGGGTCAAGTGTGGACTGGAAGGGGCAGGAAGAGTGCTACCCCAGCCCGCCCTGGCGCCCAAGGCCAAACTCTGCCGCCCCAGGAGCTGTGTCCACCCCGCAGAGGCTCAGCGGGAGGAAGGAGGCCCCATCTGGATGCCAGGCCCGGCTTTGGGTCTCTCTCTTCCTGCTTTTGCCATGATGTTAACTGTTCCCGCAGGTGCCAGCGGAGGGGTCTCTGCAGCAGATGGGGGCTGGGCTGCCAGCCAGGTTGCACCCAGAAGGAGCCTCTGAGGAGCTATTTGGGACAATGAGATCACGGGGACAGGGGATGGGGGCTGTTGGATTTGGCCGTCGTGGTATTTTTGCATCTAGAAATCTTTGTGAATTTTATCCTCAATGAGATTTGAAGCACAAAAACCGTGTGGAGTTTCACTGTAGTATACTCTCATCACCGTCTCCTCCTCGGTGCCGTTTTTAGTTGAAAAGGATCCACATGACAAAGTGTAGGCCAACGTGAAGGCCTAGAAGCAAGATGTGAAAAACAACATGAGTTCCACAGCAGCCGCCCGACTGGCCCCACTGGCCCCGAGTGTCCGGAGTCCTTAACCAAACAGGCCGGGACAGGGGCTTCTGAGCTGCCGCTCTGAAGGCCATGAAAACACCCTCTTTTCCAGGGGCTCAGCCTGCACCAAGGTGGGGTTTCTGAGAGGCCCCTCCTCGCCCGAGGGGTGCCGCTGAGGGGCCTGGCCACGCTCCCCCTGTCTTTGCAGGACGCTGCTGACCGGGGCAGTGGGCTCCCTGCTCCTGGAATGGTACGGCTGGCAGAGCGTCTTCTATTTCTCCGGCGGCCTCACCTTGCTTTGGGTGTGGTACGTGTACAGGTACCTGCTGAGTGGAAAAGGTAACGCAGGCCGGGCGGGCTAGTCCCGGGCACCCACGGCTGCCCAGTGCCTCCTCCCTTGGTGGCAGCCACTGAGCAGCCTGGAGCAGGAGCCCGGAGACAGCGGCCTTGACCTCTCAAAGAATCCACCAGTGAGGCAAAGTGCTCAGGTGCTGTGCTGTCAGCGGCTCTGCCACCTAATTCGGTCTAGAAGGTTCCATCTAGGGCTAAGGCAGACACCCAGGGAGACCTGCTGGGCAGGTCAAGGCAGGGTGCAGGAGCAGCCGAGTCTTTGGGTGGCCAGGAGGGGGCTCTGGAGGAGGCTGTGGGGAGGGTCGTTCAGAACGCGGTTAGGTGCCTGGTAGGGAAGGCCATGGGAGGCCGGTGCCCGTGTGCAGCCTGAGGTGTGGGCGGGAGGCCGGCGCCCGTGTGCAGCCTGAGGTGTGGGCGGGAGGCCGGCGCCCGTGTGCAGCCTGAGGTGTGGGCGGGAGGCCGGCGCCCGTGTGCAGCCTGAGGTGTGGACGAGGGCTGCTGACCCCTCTGGAACCACCCCCAATCCCCAATCCCCAATCCTTTGGAAACGGACGGCGCTTCCCACCCTGATAACCATCATTTTGAAACCATTGCTCTCTCAGATCTCATCCTGGCCTTGGGAGTCCTGGCCCAAGGCCTGCCAGTGTCCAGGCACAGCAGAGTCCCCTGGAGACGGCTCTTCCGGAAGCCTGCTGTCTGGTGAGCTGGGACCTGTACCGCCCCTTGGAACAGTGGCAGGGCCGGTGACCATGGGGGTGTGAACCTGGCTGGATCTGACAGCCCCTGAGCCAGCAGGGCCTAGGGCTCAGAGAGGTGGGACTCTAGCCCCCAGGAGAGGCCTCTCGGGGTGGGTGCCACAGGCCCGGCCAGCTTGCACAGCACCAGAGTCATGGTCCACCATTGGGCCCCGCAGGGCAGCCGTCATCTCCCAGCTCTCTGCAGCCTGCTCCTTCTTCGTCCTCATCTCCTGGTTGCCCACCTTCTTCAAGGAGACCTTCCCCGACGCCAAGGTGAGTCGGGGGCTCCTGCAGGGTGAAGGAGCGCCCAGAAGGCATGAGGCTTGAGCTGCACCAGGCACCGCGGGTCCTTGGCCTGCAGATGGTGGAACCCTCAGCTCCTCCTGGACTCCGAGGGTCCTGGCACCGCCAGGCTCTTCCTCTGGAGAGGACCCAGTCCATGCTCGGGGCAGGTTTCTGTGTTTGAGGCTGGAAACGATGTGGGCGCTCGGTGCCTTCCGGCTGTGGCTGCAGCCCTCCCAGCCCTCACCGGTGACCTGCTGGCCTGCAGAGCCCGACTTCAGGGCCCGAGGAGGCCGGTGCAGGACCCGGGATGTGGACAGAGGGGTCACCTGCGGTCAGTACGGTTCCTTCTCTGAGGTTGTCTTGCTGCCCCCCCGGGTGGTGGTCAAGACTCCAGAGCTGCACATTCCCAGGAGCAGGGCTGGCCCTGCGGAGAACTTTCCTGGGCAGTGGTGGGCATGGGGGGCTGTCCAGCCTGAGTATCCTCTTCCAGATGGCCGGGTGCTAGCCCTGGCCCCCTCTGAGGCCACACTCCCCCCTGCAGGGTTGGATCTTCAACGTGGTGCCTTGGTTGGTGGCGATTCCTGCCAGTCTCTTCAGCGGGTTTCTCTCTGATCATCTCATCAATCAGGGTGAGCCCCGGGGCGGGGACCGGGGCCGGGGGCCACACCCTGATTCACCTCACTTTCAAGGGGCAAGATGCTCCTCTCCTGGGGGTGCAGCTTCAGCACATGGAGAGCTGGGACAGAGGGACACTTCTTTCCAGGCTCGGCCTCCTCCTTAAAGGGTGGGGTTAGACTGTGGTGAGAGGGTCTGGTCTCACGGTGACCGTGGAGCTCGCCCCTGGGGGCCAGATGCAGCGCCTGAACCTCTGGGAAGGCACCTGGTGGGGTCAGAGGTTGCAAACATCCTAGAACCTTTGGAAGAGCTTCTGTCTTTGTTCCATGTGCTCCAGACCCACGCTGGGATGAGCCCCGAGTGGGCTGCGTGTTTCTTCCCCTAGTGCAGTGCCCTCACAGACAGGCGCAGGCAGATGCACACGCGTGCCCACATGCTCTCTCCACACATGTATGCCTATTCCTAGAACATTCGTGTTTTTCCTAATTGCAAAAGGAATACACACGTGTTGTGGAAAAGTTAGAAAATCTGGAGCAGCAGAGGAAGTGGGGCCGCTCGTCTGTTTCCACCTCTGTCACTGCTGTGTGGCTGTTCTGTGTTTCTGCCCAGAACCCCGCCTTGGGAAGCTTCCAAGGGCACAGGCGGTGCCTCATAGCTGTGCCACGCATACGTGTGTGCACACGTTTTTGCCCACAGCACGGGATAGCTGTCTTGAGCCCCAAGCCTCCTCCTCCCCTGCTGCCCCTCTGCAGCTGTTCAAGATGGAACCCCTCTGGGCACTGTCTGGGGTGTCAGCATGAAAGGCCTAAAGGGAGCCCCTTCCTCAGCCTCCCCCTGCAGGTTACACAGCCGTCCCTCCCCTGAAGGTTACACGGCCGTCCCTCCCCTGCAGGTTACACGGCCGTCCCTCCCCTGTAGGTTACACGGCCGTCCCTCCCCTGCAGGTTACACAGCCGTCCCTCCTCTGCAGGTTACACAGCCGTCCCTCCCCTGCAGGTTACACAGCCGTCCCTCCCCTGCAGGTTACACAGCCGTCCCTCCCCTGTAGGTTACACAGCCGTCCCTCCCCTGTAGGTTACACAGCCGTCCCTCCCCTGCAGGTTACAGAGCCATCACGGTGCGGAAGCTCATGCAGGTAGGAGAATCATTCCAGTCATTCTTTCTGGATATCCCTGCTTTGTTCAGGGTCTCCCAGGACCACAGGCTTGTGTCCCCAAGTCACCTGATGTCTGGGACCAGGCAAACACCAGGCCTCTCCACGTGTCCAGTCCCGGGGTCCAGAGGGGGCTGTTTAGACAGCTGTTGGGGGGCAGGCTGGGGTCAGCATCCTGTGCCCCTCTGGGCCCAGGCCTGGGCTTGCCCACGTCGAATAGGGCCTCTCCCGTGGAGCGGGGCTGATTCTTGGGGAGCCTCCTCCCAGATCTCCTCTAGGGGTCCTGGTCCGGGAGAGGTTTTCGGTCCCAGCTGACCTGACCCTTGTGCAGTGTGCCCAGGGCAGCTGTCGGGCGGCTGAGTCAGGAGAGGGCCCAGCTGCAGGCAGGCCGGGTGCCTGCCCGTCACAGTGCTGCTTTCCTACAGGGCATGGGCCTTGGCCTCTCAAGCGTCTTTGCTCTGTGCCTGGGCCACACCTCCAGCTTCTGTGAGTCTGTGGTCTTTGCATCAGCCTCCATCGGCCTCCAGACCTTCAACCACAGGTAAGGGCCGACTGCTCCATCCACCAGAGCCACGGTGCTGCCCGCATGCCCCAGGGCCGCGCATGTGAAGAGGGATCTCTGTCCGCCTCTCTCTGAGTCTCTTCCTCACACTTCACCCCCTTCCCAAGCTGCTGGGCAGCGACTGCATCAAAGACTCAATAGGAGTTCTGTAGGAACCAGCACTTCCCATCAGTGAGCAGCACGTGTGCGTGATTGGTGCGAACGTGCTTTCCCCACAGTGCTTTACTCTCAGGAGACACTTCCTGCACCAGGTCCTCCATGAAGACGGGCGGCTGGGGCTCGGCTTGGCCTGGTGTGCAGGGCTGGCGTGTTTTGGCCAGGGAGCAGGCCTGAGTGTCTCCCAGCCCCTCCCGTGGCTCCACTTAGACCTTGTTTCCTCGCTTCCCCCTTGACAGCCCTGGGCCGCGAGCTCGGTGGTGGCCAGGGCCGCTCACCACCCTCTTTCCTCCCCGCAGTGGCATTTCCGTTAACATCCAGGACTTGGCCCCGTCCTGCGCCGGCTTTCTGTTTGGTGAGGCCCTTGCCCACCCCAGCTTTGCCCCTCCCTGGGCCTCCAGGTGGGTGGGCCATGGGAGATCCCAGAGGGCTTTCACTGACTGTCCGTATTCTCTCTCGCTCCGGCCTGTTCACAGGTGTGGCCAACACAGCTGGGGCGTTGGCAGGTGAGGGGCGGGGCTCTGCGCCCAGGAGTTTGCCTGTCTGTGGGTTTGAGCCCACCGAGGTGCTGCAGGGTGGGGGTGTGCTTCCCTTCAGAGGGGGTCCCGGTGTCAGGGGAGGGCACAGACCCCAGAGCAGGCCCAGGAGAGGAGGATGTGGCTGCCTTCCAGGTTCCACTGGACTTTGCTGACAGCAGGTGGCTCAAGGGTCGCCATCTGCCCTGACTCACAAATACGTTCCAATCCTGGTAGCCCAGGGTCCCCGGGACACAGCCTGGCCCTGCTGAGTGCCTTGGATGGTGGGGGCTCCTTCTCCAGCTCAGCCTCGCCTGGGCCAGCCTGTGGTTCCCATTTCCCCCTCAGCGGGACAAGGGGGACTCATTACCAGGCCATTTCCTGGATGGCCTTTGAGATCTCTGCCCCTCCAACACCCTCCAAGTCTGAGCCTGACCCACAGCTGGGACACCGAATTCAGCCCTGGGAACCATGGGGGCTTCTATCAGGCACTAGACCCCCAGCCCTTCCCCGGCACTACCCTGGGACCTAGGGTGGGCGTGGGGCCTGGGCTGCCCGGGAATGCTCAGCCCGCCTGGGCCTCTCTTGGGCAGGTGTCGTGGGTGTGTGTCTGGGCGGCTACTTGATCGAGACCACGGGCTCCTGGACTTGCCTGTTCAACCTTGTGGCCATCATCAGCAACCTGGGGCTGTGCACCTTCCTGGTGTTTGGACAGGCCCAGAGGGTGGACCTGAGCTCCGCCCACGAGGACCTCTAGCTCCCAACCCCACAGCCTCTCCGAGGACCCAGGCACCAGCAGCCCCGGGACAGAGGGGACTCAGTGTGTGGGACTTGGTCACTCCATGTCAGACGCATGAGCAGAGAGGAACGCAAACCAGTGTAGAGCCTGAAGCTCCTTAAGGAGAGTCCACGCCAGCTGGCGGGAGGGTGGGGTGGGCCTGGGTCCAGACCAGGCTCGCTGCTCTCTGGGCCTCAGTTTCCCCACCTGCCAGCAGGCTTGGCCCTGTCCTCCTCACAGGCTGGTGTGGCCGTTAGGGTGAGTGGAGTTATTGTTAGTAGGCACAGCCTCATTCCCACCACGATCTGTTCCGCGTGGTCCCGCCGAGCCTCCCACAGTGCCGTGGGTCCCGCCGAGCCTCCCACAGTGCCGTGGGTCCCGCCGAGTCTCCCGTGGCTGCTGTGGGTCCCGCCAAGCGTCCTGCAGCCGCCATGCTCTCCACAAGCCTCCTGCAGCGCCCGCCTGCCGATGTGAGGCTGGCACCAGGCTGCAGCCTCCCCAACCCCAGCCCACTTTGCTATGTCTCTGGCGGACTGTCCTCCGTTGTGGGAGCTGCCCTGTGCGCTGTAGGATGCTTAAAGGCATCCCTGGCCTCCACCCACCCCTTGCCAGCAGCACCTACCCTCCCTCCTCCCAGTCAGACAACAGCCAGAAATGTCTCCAGACTCTGCTCAGCCTCCCCGGGTAGCCACCCTCGAGACACGACCTCAGAGTCTCTGCGTCTCCCAGCCTGACAGAGACTCCCAGGGCACGGGTGGGTGGTGGGTTAGAGACCCTGACCCATCTCTGGGACCCTGGCGCCGCTCTCTCCTCCTGTGGATCCCTCCGCACTAGCAGTGTTCTCAGTGGACAGATGCCTGGTTACCCCTTGGGCCCTGCCCAGCATGGCCGTGGCACAGGCTCTCGAACCTGCATGGCTTTCCCAGGCCTGGTGATTCTGCTCTCCAGGGACGGTTGGCACCTTCCTCGGGGGCGGGCCCCATGCACCAGAACACACAGACCCACCTTTCTGGCTTCCTTCCTTCCTTCCTTTCTTCCTTTCCTTCCCTTCCTTCCTTCCTTCCCTTCCTTCCTTCCTTCCCTTCCTTCCTTTCCTTCCTTCCCTTCCTTCCTTCCCTTCCTCCCTTCCCTTCCTCCCTTCCCTTCCTTCTTTCCCTTCATTCCTTCCCTTCCTCCCTTCCCTTCCTCCCTTCCTTCCTTCCCTTCCTTCCTTCCTTTCCTCCCTTCCTTCCCTTCCTTCCCTTCCTTCCCTTCCCTTTCTTCTTCTCTCTCTCTCCGTCCCTCACTCCCTCCCCGCCCATCCTTTCTCTTTCTTTTTTTTTAGACGGAGTCTCGCTCTGTCGCCCAGGCTGGAGTGAGTGGCGCTATCTCGGCTCACTGCAACCTCTGCCTCCCGGGTTCACGCCATTCTCCTGCTTCATCCTGCCTCAGCCTCCCAAGTAGCTGGGACTACAGGCGCCGCCATTACGCCTGGCTAATTTTATTTTGTATTTTTTAGTAGAGACAGGATTTCGCAGTGTTAGTCAGGATGGCCTTGTTCTCCTGACCTCGTGATCCGCCCGCCTCGGCCTCCCAAAGTGCTGGGATTACAGGCGTGAGCCGCCGCACCCGGCCTCTGGCGTTCTTTCTACCTCCCTTTTCATTGCCTGACAAGCTGGTGGTTTCATGAGTTAATGATACATCTTGCAAGGTGTACATGTAAAGAAAAAAACCTAAAAATGTGGAAAAGCATGCCAAAGCCTTATTTAAATAGCAACTATTAAACTATTCAAAAAGAAAACTGTTGCTTTATTTAACACCTTTGTTTTTTAAGAGTGAACACCATGTTAAAGACTTTTTGTAACTAATTCTTGAGGAAACTAGTGACGCGTTGGAACCAGGTCAAAGGAGAACCCCAGGAACAGACTCGTAGGCTGGGAGTGTTGAAATGAGTGTGCCAGCAGAGCCAGGCTGGGTTTTGGGGTTCCTTTGCCGGCAGGGGTCCTGAGTGTCTCAGATGACAGCGATGTGCCCCGCTATCAGCTGTCCACCCAGCTTTCCCAAGATGTGGGGTCCCCATGGAGTCAGACAGCCCAGGTGTGCTGCGGAAAGACAAAGTGGAATTTTACACTTGAGCACAAATGTTCTCCTACAATCTCCCCAGTTTCGGTCAGCCCTAGCCCTGCGGCACCATCAGTTTCGGTCAGCCCTAGCCCTGTGGCACCATCAGTTTCGGTCAGTCCTAACCCTGTGGCACCATGGGTACAGCCCAGAGCATCACCCCCACAGAGGCTTAGGGACGGCCCTGCTGGACACCGCTGGGGGGTCTCAGGGGAGGAGGGGCTTCCAGAAGCCTGGCAGTTGCTGTCTGGAGACCAGGAAGCCACGCCCAGGAAACTACCTGTGGCTGAGTTCAGAGATGGGGTCCGTGCATTGTGAATGAATTCCTCTCTCTCTCCTCCTCCTCTTGCCTACATCCACATAACATAAAATTCACCATTTTAGCCATTTTTAAGTGCACAGTTCTGTGGCATTAGGTACATTTGTGTTGTGCAGCCACCGCCACCCTCTGCCTTCAGAACTTTCTCATCTTCCCAAACTGAAGCTCTGTGCTCATTAAATGCTAGCTCCCCGTTGCTCTCCCCCAGCCCCGGCAGCCCCTTTCTACTGTGTGTCTCGACTTGAAGTGTGGCTGCTCTGGGGACCAGTGCGAGTCGAGGGATGCTGGGTTTGCCTGCGTCTGTCTTATTTCACTCAGCAGAGTGTCCTCCGGTTTTATCCGTTTTGCAGCAAGTGTCAGCATTTTTCTCATTTTTAAGGCTGAATAAAATACTGTGTGGATAAGGCATGTTTTGTGCATCTGCTCACCCACTAATGGACCTATGAGCATGAGTGTGCACTTAGCACCTTTTATTTTTATTTTATTTATTTTTTGGAGACAGAGGCTCACTCTATCCCCCAGGTTGGAGTGCAGTGGCTTGATCTCGGCTCACTGCAAACTCTACCTCTCAGGTTCAAGAGATTCTCGGCCGGGCGCGGTGGCTCAAGCCTGTAATCCCAGCACTTTGGGAGGCCGAGACGGGCGGATCACGAGGTCAGGAGATCGAGACCATCCTGGCTAACCCGGTGAAACCCCGTCTCTACTAAAAAATATAAAAATCTAGCCGGGCGAGGTGGCGGGCGCCTGTAGTCCCAGCTACTCGGGAGGCTGAGGCAGGAGAATGGCGTGAACCCGGGAGGCGGAGCTTGCAGTGAGCTGAGATCCGGCCACTGCACTCCAGCCTGGGCGACAGAGCGAAACTCCGCCTCAAAAAAAAAAAAAAAAAAAAAAAAAAAGAGATTCTCCTGCCTCTACCTCCCAAGTAGTTGGGATTACAGGTGCCTGTCACCACACCAGGCTAATGTTTGTATTTTTAGTAGAGATGGGGTTTCACTATGTTGGCCAGGCTGGCCACAAACTCCTGACCTCAGGTGATCCACCTGCCTCGGCCTCCCAAAGTACCGGGATTGCAGGCGTGAGCCACCACGCCTGGCCCCAGCCAACTTTTACAATTTTTTTTTTTGGAGACAGGGTCTTGCTCCATCACCCAGGCTGGAACGCAGTGGCACAATCACAGCTCAGTGCAGCCTCAACTTCCCTGACTCCAGTCGATCGTCCCATCTCAGCCTCCCAAGCAGCTGGAACCACAGGTGCACACCACCACGCCCATCTCTCGCTGTGTTGCCCAGGCTGGCCTTGAACTCCTGGGCTCAAGTGATCCTGTCACCATGGCTTCCCAGAGTGTTGGGATTACAGGCATGAACCACGGTGCCCAACCAGTTAGCACCGTCTAACATCCACAGCCAGCCGTAAAATCTCTGAGAGCCAGGAGGCAGCCTGCCCAGGGAACTGGAGTGGAGAACCCGGAAGGGATACAGGACTAGGTGGGCAGTGCGGGCCGCCCCGTGGGCTGCACAGTTCTGCAGGACCAAGGTTCCTAGGCCCTCTGGATTCTGTCAAGTTTCTGTCACGTCCTTGCAGAGTGGAGGCCGGGGGAGGCTGTCATGTGGGATGTGGGGGCACAGGCCCAGGCACAGCAGGCAGGCCCACCCCCTTCCCGCCCAGCGGCTTCTGGGTGCCACTTCCCCGGCCTTTCGTCAGGCGGATGTTGGAACCCGAGATGGTCGGGAGTCCTGAAGTTTGTGGTGGTGTGCCTGTTCTCCAGCTCCAGCAGAGGGGATGGTGGGGTCTGCACGTTCCTGTCGCTGAAGACAGGCCCAGATGCCCTCCGCACCCTGCGGGGCAGCTCTGTGGCATCTTGGTGCAGGAGCTGTGGGAGCCCCGCGGTCTGGAGTAAGATGCACCGCGGGATGGAGGCTCCTCGGCCGCAGAGTGAGTGCTGGTGGCAGAGCCTGCTCGTCCATTCACCCATGTGCTGGCTCCTTCTTCCACGAGCTGTTCGGCCACAGCTGCTGACTCTGCTTCGGCCAGGTCAGCTCCAGGCTTGGGTGGCAGTCCTGCCACGGGCTGGGGCAGAGGGGCTGGGACGCGGGCGGGAATGAGAGGGAACCTGCCTGGGAAGGCTGGGGAGGAGCGTCCAGGCCCTGCGGTCATTTGCGGAGGGAGCGAGTGTCAGGGCCTGCCTGGGTGGATTCTGAGCCTGGAGGCCTCTGTGCAGGTCAGCACAGGACAGCCTTGGGCAGGAGACCCCCAGCCACACACAGGCTCCTGGTCCTGGTGCTTGGTGCCTGCCACCTGGGACCTTGCTAGAAGGCAGGACGTGCTGTCAGTGCCACATCAAACCCGGCTCCCGAAGCCCGCCCACCTCAGATCCTGATGCTGGCCCATGAGGACCTCCTATTTCTGGGTCTGGATTTTCTGAAGCCCCAGGCAGTTCTTGTGCCACCCCCAGGGTGACCCAGGTCTTCACTACTGTTCTGGGGCCCGACAAACCACTCTGCTGCTAGGTTGGAGCCCTGCGGGCAGCTGAAAGCCAAGAGGATGCAGCAGGCCCACAGCACCTCTCCTTGGCGCCCTCGTGCCCTGGAAGCAGGGGCTCTGGCCGGCCGGGGCTGCGTGTGGGAGCATGTATGTGTCTGTGTGTGCATTTATGAGTGTGTGACCCTGTGTCTGAGTGTGTGTGGGAGCTTGTGTCTGTGTGTGAGTGTGTAGCCCTGTGTTTGTGTGTGGGAGCTTGTCTGTGTGTGAGTGTGTAGCCCTGTGTCTGAGTGTGTGTGGGAGTGTATAGTGTCTGTGTGTGAGTGTGTAGCCCTGTGTTTGAGTGTGTGTGGGAGCTTGTGTCTGTGTGTGAGTGTGTAGCCCTGTGTCTGAGTGTGTGTGGGAGTGTATAGTGTCTGTGTATGAGTGTGTAGCCCTGTGTTTGAGTGTGTGTGGGAGTGTATAGTGTCTGTGTGTGAGTGTGTAGCCCTGTGTTTGAGTGTGGGAGCTTGTCTGTGTGAGTGTGTAGCCCTGTGTTTGTGTGTGGGAGCTTGTGTCTGTGTGTGTGTGTAGCCCTGTGAGTGTGTGGGAGTGTATAGTGTCTGTGTGTGTGTGTAGCCCTGTGTCTGAGTGTGTGTGGGAGTGTATAGTGTCTGTGTATGAGTGTGTAGCCCTGTGTTTGAGTGTGGGTAAGCACGCACGTGTGTGCACGCATCCGAGTGTGCATGTGCCTGAGTGTGCGAGTTGCCGCATGTGCGTGTGCACGTGAACATGCGCGTCTGTGTGTTCATGTCTGAGTGTGCACCTGCCCGTGTGCCACCACCTCAGGACCCGGCCGCGGTGGTCATTCCCGGTCGGGCCGACAGAGGGCGCCGTCGGACAGGCCTGTGCCCGCTCCGCGCTCCCAGCACAGCTGTGTCCTGCCCGGGACCCCGCGCGGGGAGGCGCCGGCCGCTCTGCTGGCAGAGAACGGACGGGGTGGAAGGGAGACCTATGAGGTGGAGGAACAGCCTGGGGGACGGCAGGGGGCAAAGTGACGTCCAGTTTGGGATGGGAGGAGGGAGAGGGTGAGGCCCACGAGCGGGACGTGGGGGAGGGGACCAGGCGTGGGCACTGGATCCTCGCAGGACTGCTGGGGGTGCCTCGGGGGCCGGATGCACCGACGCGGGAATTTCACCGTCGCCTCCGTCCCCAGCCTGGGTCGCCACGGCGCGTCCTCCCCTGGGTGCCCGGCGCGTCCTCCCCTGGGTGCCCGGCGCGTCCTCCCCTGGGTGCCCGGCGCGTCCTTCCCTGGGTGCCCGGCGCGTCCTCCCCTGGGTGCCCGGCGTGTCTTCCCCTGGGTGCCCGGCGCGTCCTTCCCTGGGTGTCCGGCGTGCCCTGCCTCCCCCTTAAAGGACGAGGGGCAGAATCCCGGCCCAGGGCAGAGCTACAGGCCGTCCTCGCCGCCCTCCCCATGCCCAGCTCGCCCCCGTGCCCTTCCCCTCACAGAGCACAGGCTCGGCAGGGCCGGGCAGGGCTGCAGTGTGGACAGACGGCTCGGGTGGGAGTTCCCACCCGTGGCGGGGGCTGCAGTCCCGGCCCCATCCAGGACGATCAGCGTCTAAGGAGCGGCTCCGGGTCCGCGGCCTCGGGGAGGCTGGCGAGGCACAGGGCTGTGGGTGCAGCACCGGCTCCGGACCACGGGCTGGGGCGGGGTCACGCGCGGGCGGGGCCGGCTCTGGGGGTCCCGGAGCTGCAGTGCCCCCCGCCCGGCCCCCAGCTCTGCGCTTGCTCTTTCCCACTGGACTTTGCACGAGGATTTCGAGTCCCTGTGACGGGGAGTCCTGTTGGAAATGTTGACTATTGTGATGACCGGTCTGGAAAACTGGGAAACACAGAGGCCTGTGGAGGGGAGAACGAGTTTCCCGGCGGACTGCAGTGGAGCCGCGACTGCCCCTGCCGGCCTCGCAGCCCACAAGCCCCAGAGGCCCCACCCTGGTCACTTCCCGGGTTCTCCCCAAGCCCACTGCCTTGAGCCCTCCCACCCCACCCCCTGCACGTCCCTCCAGGGCTGGGGCTGTGCCTGCCCTCCTGCCCTCCTGCCCTAGCTCCCTGACCCCCAGGTCCTGTCCCCAGGCTCCTGACAGCCCCACGCCGGCCTCCCCAGGGCTCTCCTACTCACATCCCCTCCTGGTCACTGTGAGACGCCCTGCCCTTCCCTTCCCTTCCCCACCCCTCCCCTCCCCCTCCCCCTCCCCTTCCCTCCCACCTCCCCTCCCCACTTCCATCCCCCTCCCCATCCCCTCCCCTCCCCTCCCACCTCCCCCTCCCCTCCCCTTCCCTCCCACCTCCCCTCCCCACTTCCATCCCCCTCCCCTTCCCCTCCCCTCCCCCTCCCCTCCCCCTCCCCTCCCCCTCCCCTCCCCTTCCCTTCCTTGATAGGGTATCCCTCTATCTCCCAGGCAGAGTGCAGTGGCACGATCTCAATCTTGGCTCACTGCAAGCTCCACCTCCCGGGTTCACACCTTTCTCCTGCCTCAGCCTCCTGAGTAGCTGGTACTACAGGTGCCCGCCACCAAGCATGGCTAATTTTTTTAATTTTTAGTAGATGGGGTTTCACCGTGTTAGCCAGGATGGTCACAATCTCCTGACCTCATGATCCGCCCACCTCAGCTTCCCAAAGTGCTAGGATTACAGGTGTGGGCCACTGCACCCGGCCTTTCCGTCTTTTCTTTAAATCAGGATCTTTAATGGCAGCTTAATAGCCATCATTAGTATGTTAATAACCCCTCCTCCGCTCTGGGCTGTCTGTCCTCCCATTTCCGGGCCATTGTCCTTCATTTGTGGGACGGCAATACCTGGAGGTCTCCGCTTGCCCCCTTGGGGACCCTGGACATTCGTCCCCCTGGATAGGGACACCGAGCTGGGACGATGCCTGGGGACGCCCTCGTGGGAAGACCTCTCAGGAGCCCTCCAGCCGCGGTCTGCCTGTCGGCAGTGGGTACCGCCAGGCTGCCCGGCCCCTCCCCTCCACCGGGTCCTGCCAAGTCGGTCAGAAGGAAAGATGGGCAGCGGTTGGAAATACACTTTTGACGGGAATTTACTTTATTGTGTTTAATTGAAAAGCGTGGAAGTCGAGGCATGAATATTCAGTGTTGCCGGCTGCTGGCTTGGAGCTGAGGTCTGTCTTCTAACACATCCAGCACGGGGCCTGTCCGAGGGGGAGCGACGGTGGGGAAGCTATTAATTGAAATAGCTTCATTAATTAGTAATTAACAGCAGGGTAATGACTATGTCACGCATCGTATTTCAGTGGATGCCCTTCATGTGTTATGAGGCCTTTAATTAAAGGACGTGCATTTTAATTAAAGGTGCACTTGGCCCTTTGGCCTTTGCAAAATACAAAAGACGCTCCCAACTTTCAAAGAAGCTGACAGGGAGGCTGTGCTCGTGCAAGGGAGTGGGGGCTGCCGGGGGCGTCCACCCTCAGGGCACCCCTCGCCTTCCAGACCAGCTCCTTGGAGTCCATTGGACAACCTGGTGGCTGTGTGGGGTACAGGAGGGGCCCTGGGCCAGAGAGCCATGGATGGGGAGGCCAAGGCCCCTGTGACCCCCCCTTGGGGTCCAAACACTCTTCTCTGCCCCCGCTCCCCCCGCCAACTTATCTATCTGCTGGTTGGAAGTATAACGTCTGAGGGGGACCCAGGGACACTTGTCTCCTACACTGGTTTGCAGAAATTCTAGGGTCTTCCCATCTCAGCACTGCCTGGGCACCTTTGTGCCCATCGTGGGAGGGTGCCCTGCTAAGGCTGTTTTAAAACTGGCGCCCACATTCTTTCCCCCAAGAGATGGAGCCTGTGTCCCCTCCCCTTGAATCTGGGGGTGGGGGCTTGTGACTGCTTCTGAAGCTAAAATGTGACTTCTGCAGCTTCTGCCTGTATCTCCTGGGCACTCACTCTCAGGACCCGGCCACCATGTTGTGAGGAAGCTGAATCACGACACATAGGAGCCACCGGGAGAGGCCGGACATGCACCTAGGGTGGGGGTGGGGGTGTCTGAGCTGGTTGGAGGAGGGAAAGCTGTTGACTAAGAGAATAGTCCCAGGATCCCTGGTGGCAGAAGGGGGCTGGCAGGGAGTGCTGGGCAGGGAATGCCTGCGTGCTGGCCCGAGTGCCAGTGCCAGCCAGCTGCTGCCCGGAGAGCCCTAGCCCTCTGTGGCTATCTGGCTTCTGCTCATGGCTGTTTGCTGCTCACAGAGAATCTGACCAGCACTGACTTCACCTCCACCCCACCCCTGAGGTGGGCAGCTGGACCTCAGAGTTGCTTCAGGAAAAAGTCCTCAGCCAATGGTGTCCGTGCCAAGGACAAACCTGAGAGGCCACTAAAAATGCCAGAGACATGCGGGATAAAATACAGCCTGTCCCATTAAATTATTGAATGCCTTTAACATTAATTACCATCCTCCAAACCTGCAGTGGCTCACATCTTCCCTCCTTCCTCCGGCTTGGAGAGCCTTCAGCTAGAACTCAGGCTGGAAATGTATTTTACTGTTTTCCCTGTGCCCCTGTAATGCGGGGGTCTTGGGGGCACGCTCCCACCCCAGCACAGGAGCCGCAGGACTGCCTCTGGTGCCCCAGACCCACCCACACCAGCCCCACACCCACATCTTCCCCCAGCCTTCCCCCAGCAGGCACAGGACTGCCTCTGGTGCCCCAGACCCACCTACACCAGCCGCACACCCATACCTCCCCCCAACTTTCCCCCAGCAGGGAGGCTCTGGGTCTTTCTGCCCCCTTCGCCCCTTGCCATCTATTTTTAGAGCTGCCTGTAGGAACGTTTTCCGTGAACAGAATCCGGAACTCTCACACAGACAGGCTGGTGCTGGGGTGGGTCTGACGGTGTGGTGTGAGTTAACCTCCGCTGCCCTAGCAGGGCCCTGTGACAGGGCAGCCTAAACAATAAGAATGAGTTTTCTCAGCAGGGCACAGTGGCTAGAATCCCAGCACTTTGGGAGGCCAAGGCAGGAGGATTGCTTGAACCCAGGAGTTTGAGACTAGCCTGGGCAACATGGCAAGACCCCGTCTCTACAAAAAAGAAGAAGAAATATTAGCCAGGTGTGGGTGTGCGAGCCTGTAGTCCCAGCTACTCCAGAGGCCGGGGTGGAAGGATGCTTAACCCCAGGAGGTCAAGGCTGCCATGAGCTATGGTTGTGCCACTGCACTCCATTCTGGGCGACACAGCAAGACCCTGTCTCAAAAAGCAAAAACAAACAAAAGAAATGAGCTCTCTCCCAGTGTGCCCGCCTTACCTCTTTAAAGACCCTAACTCCAAATGAGACTGCACCTGAGGTGGGAGTTAGGGCTTCTGCACAGGAACGGGAGGGACACGGTTCAGCCCAGCACAGCAAGGCTTCATTCCTGCCTGTCCTGGACCCAGGGCCTACCAAGCAGTGAGGCTGCCCGAGAGCGTACGACAGCCTTGCGTTGCCCCGGTGTTGCCCCAACCTCCTTGGGGACTGAGGAGTTGTGGCAACAGACGGCTCACAGCTGAGCCCCTCTCCTGGGTCTCACGCTGGCAAGTTGACGACTGATCAGTGTGGGGGATCAACCCTGAAGCCGAAGCCCCGGAGGCTCCAGAGCACCTGTGGGCCGCAGAAGCTTCTGTCGGGGCCGCATCGCACCCTAACTTCTCCCCTGCCCTGCCTTGCCCCCCAGCCCCAGAACTCTCCCTCGGCAAATCTCCATCTCCGTCAAGTTTGTGGGGGCCCGGCCTAAGGCAAGACCCCAAGCCCCTTGCTGGGAGGGCTCCCAGCAGACCCTCCATATTAATAAGGAAAGAAACACTAAACCGGGTTGAGAGGACCACGGCAGATGACATGTTCAGCCACAATCCCACAGGACTCAGTCCAGCCAGGAGGAAGCTGGGGACAGATGGAGCCCTGGGGATGGGTCCAGGCAGGCGGTGCTGCCACAGGGGACGCGGCTCTGTGGTGAGCGGGGTGACACAAGCTCCAGAGCCGGGAAAGCTGGGCCTGGAGTGTCTGTCAGCCCCACAGAACCCGCCTGAGGCGTGGAGATGCCAGCTGCGCTGTTCCGATGGCTGTGCCCTGTGTGCAATGGGACGCTGTGCCTGCGACATGCACTGTTATTACGTGTCATCATAAACAAAATAGAAACCCCCACCAGATGCCGTGCCCACTAGAATGGCTAGAACTGTGATCCACGGGAGGATCAGGAGGGGCTGAGGCCGTAGAGGGGTCCCGAGAGCCCGCCTGGTGTCAGGGAGCTGCTGATACCCCTGTGAAAGCGGAGCACGTGGACGTGGCCCAGAACCGTCCCCACCACCCTGCTGGGGCGGCCAGTCCCTGAGAGGGTACGAGGCCAGGGTGGGGTCTCACAGCTCCCGTGGGCTGTCTCCCCTCCTGGTGCACTTCCTTTTTCTGGTTTTAGGATGTCACCTGGATGGACGTCACAGAAACCGCACACCATTGTCTGAGAAGGTGAAACACGAGCGAACGGAGGGAAGAAACGCTGCCCGGTCATCCTCTGGGGTTTGGTCAGTATCCTTCGAGATGCTGGACGTCTGTGCACCGTGGTCCCCCTGTGCCCCCTGCTGGAAAGCGTTCTCCTGCCGGGTCGTAGGGTCTCTTGTCCAGGGCAGCGGCCGTCCCACCCCCCTCTCCCTCTGCTGAGACACCCCTGCTCAGCAACCCCCTCCCTGGGCAGGGACACACACCAGGGGGCTGTGAGCCCCAGAGGCCAAGAAAACTGCTCCCTGCTTCCAACCCCGGACACCACCTCAACTGTCCCAGGTGGCTGAGAGTGGGATCTGGGATTGGCTACTTCCTTTGGGCATCTCCCTGCCATTTATACCCAGGCCGTCCTCCTTCCTTCCTCCCCCAGAGCCAGGATAGTGCCCAGGCAAGGATGAGAGGATTGCTCACCTGAGTAAGGCCCGGAGCCTTTCCTGAAGCTCGTTTGGGCAATTGGGGGATGGAGTTCCCCCTGCTCAGCCCAGGAAGACTCAGCCTCCACCTCCTCCATGGTCTCTGAGTCTCGGTTCTGCTTCTGCAGCTCCTCCTGTCCCCAAGCGTCCTCTGTTCCCTCAGCCTGCGCCAGCGTGGGGAAGCTGGAGGCAAGCCCTGAGCAGCCGGGCCCCTCCTCTTCAGGGCACAAGCTGGGCACGGGCAGCACTTCCTCACCCCGCTGTCCTGGGGGGCAGAGCTTGGTGGATGACGGTGCCGTCCAGGGACGGGGGGACCCTCGGAGGCCAGGGTGTTTCCTGTGGACACTTAGTCACCTTTGGGGTTTCTCACGGGGCCCGAGGGGTTTTCAGGGAAGGAGCTGCCTCCGCCCTTTAGGCTGTTTATGTGCTCCCTGCGCCGCCATTTTTTCCCCCAAATAGACAACCTGGACACAGGCTCGGGAAGGCACCACGAGACCGACCGCTGCCTCCACGCTGACCCCAGGACAGTCTGTCTCTGTGTTTCTGCCAGCATCCCATGGAGCAGATGGTTTTAGGAGGGACTTTCCAGGACATTCCCTAGCTAAGCCAAGGGAACTCAAGGATCACCAGTCACGTACCCAGTTTTCAAACATTTTCCATTTCCATGTTTAATTGGAGGAAATGATTTTACCAACATTAATTTTTTTATGTGGAAAACTTAGAACAAGGCTTGGCCACTGTCAAAATTTGCCAATCATCATGTCCCATCTCTCTTGGGCACCTGCATTTTCCTGGCCAGGTTTGAAGCTCTAGCTGACGTCAAGTGGATGTTGTTCTCCCATCTGCCTTTAGTGGGTAACAAACGTGACCCTGAGCTCAACAGCATTGCACAGGCCCCAGGCAAAAGCAGTCGAAAACCTGGATCACAAATGTTTGGGGCCCAAACAGCTGAGCCAGGGTCTCCCAATAAGAGCTGAGAACACATACTGGCTCCTGTGCCTGACCAGAGCTCGATGCCCTGGCTGGTCCTCCCCTCATCCAGCGAGGGCCAAGGACGTGGCTCTGTCTGGCTGGGCCCTCTCTGCCCCCTCTGCCAGGAAGGCTGAGGTGACAGCAGCTCTGTCCATAATGGAGCTTTCTGCGCCTCCCACTGCAATACAAAGCTCGTGATGGTCTTGGATTTTCCATATAGATCAGTCCATATGGAGTAGTGACCATGGAGAGCAAGCGGCTCAGGCCCGCCCTGTCCCTGGGCACGTTGGGGCCCGGCAGAGGACAGACAGATGCTCAACACTCCAGCATGGAGAGCCCCTCAGCATGGCTCAGGCTGCTCCAGCTCCTTCATTGGCGTCCCTGCCTGCGGTGCAGACCCGCTCTGGGCCACAGGCTCCTGTCCCCAGTCATCTCCAGGATCACCCTAATTGGCGGCTTCTTGGCAGCTCTCAGAGAGAAGAGTGAGGGGCAGCGGTCATCCCCCCGTGGGCGGAGAGCTGCCGTCTCAGCCAGTGTGCAGGGGACCCTGCAGGGGAGGCGAGGAGACAGGACTGCCTGCCAGCCCTGCCCAACCCTGCTGGCTGGACGCTGTCTAGAGCTGGCAAGGAAACTTGGTTTGTTTGCAGAAAAACGAAGAGAGGAGAATAGCCTCTGAACGCTTGCAGCCCACAGTTGCCAGATTTGACTGGGTCCTTTCATTCCAGCGGCCCCAGGCAAGGACAGGGGGCTTTGCTGCCAGTTCTGGTCTGAACCCCACGGGCGAGGGTCCTGCAGTCCTAACCCTGCATCTCAGGCTCAAGTGCACCCCCCATCGCTGCCCAGCCCGGCGGCGGTGCCTGCTCAAGGGGCGGCCCTCTCTGCACTCAAACCACGGGTGTCTGTCCCGGACAAAATCAGTCCCATCTTCCTTTGCTCACCAGCACCATTGAAAGGGGGTTAAGTATAAATATTTTCCTAAGTTTTAGCTGACATTCAATTTTAATGACTTTTTAAACAAAGTAGCTGTTAAACGTGCAATGTTTTACGGTTTCCTGATGTCTGACAGGTGTTTTTGCCCATGTGGGAAGCAGATGCTAATCGCATTCTCCCTAATAGCTCATAAATAATAAGCACTGCGCGTTCCCTTTGTGCGCCGTGCTGCCAGTGGCCAATTTGCTCTTCAGAAGTGGCCACGCTGCCTGTCAATCAGCTCTCGCCGGAGGCACTTTTTGGTGATTAGAAGCCCCTTGGAGAGCGAGAACTCCAAATTAGTTTTAAATAAAAAATAAGAATATTCATGCTGCTGAACATCTAAAGGTAAAGGAGACAACACAGTCCAAACCGGCGGCCTGGGTCCGGCGTCGCTGGTGGAGAGGCCGCGCGCCCAGACCCACGGGGCCCCCGGGGACGGGGTGCAGACGGCACCGCACAGCGCGGCACGGGGCGCACAGAGAGGCACGGGGCGGGGGTCACAGGCGCGGAGCCGCTCGGCGGGAGGGGCTCGGGCAGCCTCCTGTCGCTGAAACGCGGGTCACACGAGAGCTCGGCTGCGTTCCGGGACCGGCGTAATTGGCAGGCTCCAGGCAAGAGCGCTCATGCTGACTGGCGCCTTTGCCGGGACTTGAAAGCAGGGGAGAGGATGTGCCTGTCTCCTTGAGAGGAGAACAAATGTTCCCTTTGAAGAAGTTTGCGGTGAGCGGGGCCGGTGTCAGAGGAGACGGCTTCTGGAGTGGCGGGCGGTGGCGGCAGGTGGCGGCGGGTGGCTGGCCCTGCCCCTCCCCCGCCCCTCCCCCCTTTCCTCCCTTTCCCCCTCCCCCCAGTGACCTCCGTGGGTCTCTCCTCTGGGGCAGGCTCAGCTGGGCAGGCGCCGCTGCCACCCCCGTCCTCAAAGTCACCTCGTGCTGTTGTCCCTTCTGTGCATCAGGATGGGGTCGTGTGCACCCTTCTGGGGTTCCTGCGGGGCTCCCCTCGGCCCCAGGCTCTGTCCGTGGTGCTGGGAAGTCCCACCATCTTCCCAGGTTCGGAAAACTGCATGAATCCGCTCATGCAGTGGGGAAGTGGGACCCTGGGCTAGGGGAAGCCAGGCGCGGTGTCCTCAGGGCAGAGAGGCCATGAAGAGCTGGGGAGGGCAGGCGGGGCTTCGGGACCAGTGTGGGCAAAGGCTGGGTGGGTTTGGGGGCGGCGGTTTACCGTCTCTTTGTGAGAATCCAGGACAGGCGAGGACTCCAAGGGTGAGTTGGCTGCACGGAACCCTCCGGAATCTTCTGACCCTCAGTGTGCTCCTTTCGATGCTGAGGATGACCCACTCCGAGGCCTCGGGGCTGTCTCCCTCCTCGCCAGCGTGAAGCCTGTGGACCGTGGGTGCAGGTGTGAGGCCTCAGGGTCCAGTGGGCCAGGGAGCGGCCAGACCAAGACCTGCTGGGGGACAATAAGCAGGCCCTTGGTGGGACAGAGACTGGGGGACCAGGACTCCACTTGGGCTGGGGACAGCAGAGGGCCCTGGGCATCGGGAGAAGGGGACAGGCTGAGAGGGGGCAGCAGGAGGCAGCAGGAGCAGGCCGGGCCCATCTGAGGCTGGTGAGGCCTTGAGTGCAGGGACCCTGGGAGGCAACCAGCAGTGCCCAGCTCTGGCCTCCTCCAGGAGTGCCCCAACAGCAGAGATGCCCCAACCCCTCCCCACCTCTCTCCACTTCCTCCCAGAGGTTTCCTTCCAGTGACCACAGCTGCCAGGCCATAAGCTTGGGGAGGACCCTCATCTCTCCAGACCCCACCTGGCTCTCCACACTGAGGGTGCCCTGCCCTGTGTCTTCCCTGTGCTCAGAGGCTCTGGGGGTCCCTGACAGCCCTAGAGCTGGGTGTCCTTCTCTGCTGGATGCCAGAACTGTGAGCCCAAGGGGCCAGGAGTGCAGCCTGCCCTCAGGATCTGGCATGAGAAGCCTTTGGGTTCTCAGGCCTAGGGGCAAGTCCTGGGGCTGAGCACCATCTCCCCTGTCCCAATCCTGTGGGCTGTGGGGAGGGAACATGGAGGAGGTCACATGTTTAAGCCTGAAAACAAATGATGGCCTCCCACCTCACCCTGCCTGGCCCACGGCCACTGCCCCTGGGACCATTTCACGGCTATAACTCTCGTCCTTCCTGGCTTTCCAACTAATGCATTGTGATTGGGCTAATGCATTGTTAATTAATAGGCAAAGACAAATCCATTTCATGGCCCCTGCATTCTGGAGTTGGCTTCCAGAGGCTCTGCAGGCGGGACTGAGACCCAGCCGGGGGACTGAGACCCAGCCGGGGGACTGAGACCCAGCCGGGGGAGGTGCTGGGGGCTGAGCCCTCTCCAAGTGGATGGCGGAGGAGCTGGCTGCACTTCGATGGCTCACACGGGCAGGGAACCCGGGTTGTTCCTGGAAGGGGGAATAGGGAAGCTGTGGAACCCATGGGTGGCCTTAAAGGTGGCTGAGAAGAGGGTGGGGGATGGTAATGCCTCCTTACCTGCCCTCACAGAGGACTGAGGGCCCTGCCCCAAAACTGCAGGCCCGTGGCTTCCCCGGCGGGCACACAGAATGGGGTTTCCATCACAGATATTTGAACTACCCTCATCATCCCCACCCCCTTCCTACAGTGGCAACCCCTGCGCTCAGGGCAAAGAGCAGACCCCTCCCTGTCCCCAGTACAGGCCTCTGACCTCCATTCCAGCCAGGGCACCTGGCACCGCCCTCCCCAATCTTAGTCCCCCTCCCCCACCCACACAGCCTTTCCCCTTCCCTGAGCACCCTCATTGCTGCCTCAGGGCCCTGCATGTGCTGTTCCCCTGCCTGGATGCCCACCCCAAGGGTCACCTCCTCCAGGAAGTCTTCCGTCTTCTCAGGCTGAGTTGGCTAGTTACTGCTGTGCCTGCTCGTGACTGGGGATTCTACTGAGGTGAGGCCAGGCCACTCTTGTCCATCGTCATGTCCTCAGTGGGCACGCAGAGGCCTGTGACCATCAGTCAGTGTTGGCAGGGTTAAGGCCGAGACCATCGACACCAGCGCCATCTCTTCTTTGTGATTATCTTTGTAAAGAATGTGCCAGGCCGGGCGCCGTGGCTCACGCCTGTAATCCCAGCACTTCGGGAGGCCACGATGGGCAGATCACAAGGTCAGGAGATCGAGACCATCGTGGCTGGCATGGTGAAGCCCCGTCTCTACTAAAAATACAAAAATTAGCCGGGCACAGTGGCGGGCGCCTGTAGTCCCAGCTACATGGGAGGCTGAGGCAGGAGAATGGCGTGAACCCGGGAGGCGGAGCTTGCAGTGAGCTGAGATGGCGCCACTGCACTCCAGCCTGGGCGACAGAGCAGACTCCATCTTAAAAAAATAATAATAATAAAATAAAAAAAGGCCGGGCGTGGTGGCTCATGCCTGTAATCCCAGCACTTTGGGAGGCCGAGGCAGGCAGATCATGGGGTCAGGAGATCGAGACCATCCTGGCCAACACGGTGAAAACCCATCTCTGCTAAAAATACAAAAAATTAGCCAGGTGTATGGTGGGTGCCTGTAATCCCAGCTGCTCAGGTGGCTGAGCAGGAGAATGGCGTGAACCCAGGAGGCAGAGCTTGCAGTGAGCTGAGATCACGCCACTGCACTCCAGCCTGGGCAACAGAGCGAGACTCCGTCTCAAAAAAAAAGGTGCCAAAATACACATAACAGAAAACTTACCATTTCAGCCATTGTTTTTTTGTTTTGTTTTGTTTTGTTTGTTTGTTTGTTTTGAGGCAAGCCCAGGCTGGACTACAGTGGTGCAATCACAGCTCACCATAACCTTGACCTCCCAGGCTTAAGCAATTCTCCCGCCTCAGCCTCCTGAGCAGCTGAACTACAGGCCCGCACCACCACTCCCGGCAAATTCAGCCATTGTTAAGTGCGCTTTTCAGTGGCATTAAGGACATTCACAATGTTGTGCCACCGTCACCACCATCTACTTCTAGAATCTTTTCAATTTGTCACAACATACCTTGTACCTGTAAGCCATCACTCCCAACCCCTGCCCCCAACCCCCGGCAACCACTGATCTCCTTGTTGTCTCCGTGGCTTTGCCATTTCTGACATTTCATGAAAGTGGAATCATAAGTATCCTTTGTGTCTGGCCTCTTCCACGGAGCGTCGAGTTTTCAGGGTTCGCCCTTGTTGTAGCAGGAATCCGTGCTTCACTTACACTGCAAGGGCGTACCGTGGCATGGAGGTGCCGGGGTGGATGGCGTTTCACTGATCTGTCCTTGGCTGAGGGCACTGGGCTGGACACCTCTGTGTGGCTCCTGCGTCCTGTTGAAGATGCGTTGAATTCTGCCGTTCTCGAGATGCGCAGATGTACAGCTTTGGCCGATCCCCTGTTTTCAGCTGCAACTGTCTCCCTAGGTTGCAGATTCCCCCTTGGTCTTTGGTGTGTGGGGCGGGCTACAAATCCTCCCCAAGAGTGCCCACCCTGCCCCTGACTGGGGCAGATTCTGGTTATCCATAGGAGGCCCCTCCTGCCAGGACAGAGTTCATCCTCTCCGATTCCTGACCTCCCTCCCCCGTCCTGGACTGGAGCAGCCAAGCCCCGAGCTGTCGAAGCAACTTGAGCTTTTTGCAGGAGTGGCCAGGTGTGAGCATATGCGTGGCCGCCCAAGTCTCCAGCTAGCCCCCCTGCCACGCTACTAAATATTTTAGCAAATAAAAATTTTTTAAACGTGCTGCCAGATGTCCAGGTTGACAAAGTGCTTAAGGCGTTTGACTGATAAAAAGCTGGAACCCTTGGTAAATGGGGATTTAAAACAAGCCCTGAGGCAAGTGTGTGATATTAAAAACATCCTGGGCTCTTTTGTGCCGGGCCCAGGCGCACAGAGGCTTGAAGGCGAGCGTCCATCTGTCGCCGCCGTGTGTCCTGACACTCAACAAAGCCGGATCGATCTTCGAGGGGTGGCTGCTCTGCATCAGGCCCGGGTAACTGGGCATGCGCTCACCACAAAGGAGGCACCATCAATATTCATAAGCTGGGCCTTCGTGGCTGGGTTTACAGAGAGCACGAGGCAGCCGCAGGCCGGACACCTCTCCGTGGCACTGACTCTGGGCCTTGGCTGGCAGGGAGGAACAAGTTCTGCCTCCAGAGTCCCTATGAGCCTCCGAGAAACGGGCCAGGACTGTACAGAGGCCACAGTTCTTGGATGGATGAGGGGTAGAGGTCAGCCCAGGCTCCATGCGAAGCCAGAGTCTCCCCAGACTGGGAAGCGAGGGAGAGAGAAGGCCCTGGAAGGATGGGAGGCCCTGGGAGGGAGGCCCAGGACCACACAGGCACCTTTTGCAAAAAAACAAAAAAACAGAAAACAAAAAAGCTGAGAACGACCAGGGAGAACACCTGTCTGAATCCACGGACAGCCTGACCTCGGCTGTTTTCAAATGCGGAGGTTGATTTTTACACGATGCTCGCCAAGTGGATGGAGGCCCCAGGGGACTGACATGAGTCCAGGACAGGGGACATCTCTGACACGCAGAGACGCCGGTCCTTTGTGATCTGACCTGTCCGTCCATCACACTCTGATTTGTTGATTTCAGCCAGTATCACCAGGGCTTTGCTCAGGGTCTACAGTGCTCTCCTGAGGCCCTCTCCAATCATCTTGCTCTATCCTGACACGGACCACACGGAGAACTGGTGCCTTAAGAGGCAGGGCCTGGGCATCTGGGGAGGACTCCAGCATCTGGAAAAGGCCTGGCCTCAAGGGAGTGCTGGTCCCAGATTCCCTGGCATCAGAGCATCTGAGAAAGGCCACTGCACGTGGTTCTCAGGCAAGGACTCCAGGGGCACGTTTAGTTCCAGGGCCTGGCACCTGAGCCAGGGTTCAGTCTGGACCTGGGAGCTGGCCGACGTGGGTGAGGCCACCCCGGTTCCTTGCCCGTCTTGGTCCCAGCGTCCTTCTGAGAGGGAAGTGCCCCCTGCCCACACTTGTCTGGGGTGGAAGGATGCAAGCGTCTCCTCCTGATGTTAGAACACAAAACCTGATAGGCGCTTGAACCTGGGGGTGAGGTGGCCCCTGCCTAGGTGAGGTTCTCAGGAGACTCGGGCATCAGGCAGCCCCTAGGGGCCCCAGAAGCACAATCTTTCATGCAAACATGTTGGTCTTGACACCTACTTGGCCCAGCTCTGCCAGACGAAGTCCCTCTCCCTGGTTACCGCCCAGGCAGGCTCAGGGACTCCACAGTCATCTCCTCACAGGAGCTGGCGCTGTAGGAGGAGAGAGCTTCCAGCCTGTGTCCAGCCCTCCTCAGGACTTTGTCAGGCCTGAGGACACCTCTCCTAAGCCTAGAAATGACCAACAGTGAGGAAACCTGGGGAGGAGGGCCCGGAAGCAGGAGCAGGCACTTCGGGCTCTGAGGGTGAGGCTGGGATGGAGGAGAGCCTGGGGCTGCGCGGTGGTGCAAGTGGCATTGTGCAGGTGGGCAGAGGGTACAGGTGGGCAGAGGGTACAGGTGGGCAGGGGGTGCAGGTGGGCAGAGGATGTAGGTGGGCAGAGGGTACAGGTGGGCAGAGGGTACAGCTGGGTGGGGGTACAGGTGGGCAGAGGGTGCAGGTGGGCAGAGGGTACAGGTGGGCAGAGGATGTAGGTGGGCAGAGGGTACAGGTGGGCAGAGGGTACAGGTGGGCAGGGGGTACAGGTGGGCAGAGGGTACAGGTGGGCAGAGGATGTAGGTGGGCAGAGGGTGCAGGTGGGCAGGGGGTGCAGGTGGGCAGGGGGTGCAGGTGGGCAGAGGGTGCAGGTGGGCAGGGGGTGCAGGTGGGCAGAGGGTACAGGTGGGCAGTGGGACAGGATAGGTGGACTGGGGTGCAGGTGGACTGGGTTACAGGTGAGTAGGGGGTACAGGTGAGCAGGGGGTACAGGTGGGCAGTCAGTACAGGTGGGCAGGGGATACAGGTGGTTAGTGGTGCAGGTGGGCACTGTTCAGGTGGGCAGAGAGTGCTGGTGGGTAGGGGTGCAGGTGTGCAGGGGCACAGGTGGGTGGGGATGCAGAAGGGTGGGAGTGTAGATGGGTGGGGTACAGGTGGGAAAAGGGCGATGGGGCCAGAGGGTGTAGGCGGGGAGGGGGGCAGGCGGGGAGGGGGTGCAGGCGGGGAGGGGGTGCAGGCAGCGGGGGTGCAGGCGGCAGGGGTGCAGGCGGGGAGGGGGTGCAGGTGGGCGGGGGTGCAGGCGGGGAGGGGGTGCAGGCGGGGAGGGGGTACAGGCGGAGGGGGTGCAGGCGGGGAGGGGGTGCAGGCGGGGAGGGGGTGCAGGCGGGAGGGGGTGCAGGCGGCGGGGGTGCAGGCGGGAGGGGGTGCAGGCGGGGAGGGGGTGGAGGCGGGGAGGGGGTGGAGGCGGGAGGGGTGCAGGCGGGGAGGGGGTGCAGGCGGGAGGGAGTGCAGGCGGGAGGGGTGCAGGCGGGGAGGGGGTGCAGGCGGGAGGGGTGCAGGCGGGAGGGGTGCAGGCGGGGAGGGGGTGCAGGCGGGAGGGGTGCAGGCGGGGAGGGGGTGCAGGCGGGAGGGGGTGCAGGCGGCGGGGGTGCAGGCGGGAGGGGGTGCAGGGGGGAGGGGGTGCAGGTGGGGAGGGGTGCAGGCGGGGAGGGGGTGCAGGCGGGGAGGGGGTGCAGGCGGGAGGGGGTGCAGGCGGGGAGGGGGTGCAGGCGGGGAGAGGGTGCAGGCGGGAGGGGGTGCAGGCGGGGAGGGGGTGCAGGCGGCGGGGGTGCAGGCGGGGAGTGGGTGCAGGCGGGAGGGGATGCAGGCGGGGCGGGGGTGCAGGCGGGGCGGGGGTGCAGGCGGGGCGGGGGTGCAGGCGGGAGGGGTGCAGGCGGGAGGGGGTGCAGGCGGGAGGGGTGCAGGCGGGGAGGGGGTGCAGGCGGGAGGGGTGCAGGCGGGAGGGGGTGCAGGCGGGAGGGGTGCAGGCGGGGAGGGGGTGCAGGCGGGGAGGGGGTGCAGGCGGGGAGGGGGTGCAGGCGGGAGGGGCTGCAGGCGGGAGGGGTGCAGGCGGGAGGGGGTGCAGGCGGCGGGGGTGCAGGTGGCTGGAGGCTGACATGGGGGTGATGTAGGCATGGGTGTACGGTTGCCTGTGGGTGTAATTCTCCGCTCTGCCCTTTATTCAAATGCAAACGTCCAGCCCTGTGACTTCAGAGCCTTGGAGCTAGGAAACTGATTTTAACAGGGGAAAATGTGTCCCTAGAACAGGATTATCCTCCTGAAAACGGTGCCAGTTGGTGTCTGCGAACTCTGTCCTGTTGTGCATTCTCACTTTTAAGAGGGTGTCCACCCCTCCTGGGTGTCTGTGGGCCTCGTCTGCTGAGCCCAAGGGTGGCAGGAGCCGTGTCATTTCACAGACCAGACACGGAGGCTCACAGTGGCCAGCAGCTTGCCTAGTCTCTCGGGCATTGGTTCAGGCTCTGGCCCCTGCCTTGTGGGGATGCCCCAGTCTCCTATCCCAGCCTGCACCCTCCTGTGAGCCAGGCCAGCATGGTGGGGCGAGAGGGTTCTGCAGAGAGAGCCTGGGGGCACGTTTGGGATTTTAGCACTCCAGTGCGCTTCCATGTTCTACTAGGGCAAGCAGTGTGGCTCCAGTGTCCCCTCCAGAACGTTCCTGTGGAAGCTCCGCTTTGTTTCAGAACAATGGAAGCTTAACATAAACATGCAGAGGAAATGTAATGATGTCACAGTTTTTACTGGGACCTGGAATTCTCCTGTGATTGAGTCATGACCTGGGTTAAGCTCGTTAAGTTAATTAATGTGAGCATTATTACTGCTGATGAAAGATAGTCTCAGGGGATTGATGGAGCCAGTATAGCTGCAGGGGTGGGCACATGGGGGGTGGGGATGGGGGACTCAGCAGAGACAGCTGGGGGGCCCGGAGAGGCCCTGCTAAAGCTGCAAAACAATCACATTCTCACACCCAGCTGCTCCCGGCCTGAGGACTCGGTGAACACAGAGCTTGGGGGACACACCCATCCAGTCTCGTGAAAGCCAGGCGTGTGAGGCAACTACTTGTACCTGCTGGACAGGAGCAGTGAGGATGAAGTGACTGGGCACAGACTTCACCCCAAGGACAGAGGTCACTGTCACCAAAGACCCCCGAGAGAGGACGGTGATTGGTCTTGAAGGGTCGGTGACGGACATTCCTTCGTACGTGGCCCTTCTTTTGGGATGCTAACTCCAGAGGTTGGAGACTCATCTGAAGGTTGAATTTAGACCCCATCATTATTTTTATATGTGTGGAGGGATCTTTGGGTGGTTTTCTTTATATTTTACATTATTTTATTTTGTTCTATTTTATTTTTTTGAGACAGAGTCTCCTTTTGTTGCTCAGGCTGGAGTGCAGTGACACCATCTCATCTCACTGCAACCTCCATCTCTCAGGTTCAAGCGATTCTCCTGCCTCAGTCTCCTGAGTAGCTGGGATTACAGGCGCCCACCACCATGCCTGGCTGATTTTTGTATTTTTTAGTAGAAACGGGGTTTCACCATTGTTGGCCAGGCTGGTCTCCAACTCCTGGTCTCAAGTTATCCTCCCACCTGGGCCTCCCAAAGTGTTGGGATTACAGCAACCTCCTGTGAAAACTGCCCAGCTAAGCCACACCCCAATTCCTGTTCCTCCGATACTGTGGTCAGAGGGGTTCAAAGCAGAGTGAGTCCATCTTGAGTAGGGACTGGGTAAAATGAGGCTCAGACCGGCTGGGCTGCACTCCCAGGGGTGAGGCGTTCTGAGTCACAGGATGAGACAGGAGGTTGGCAGGACGCTGGTATCACAAGATGCAAGTCGTAAAGATCCTGCTGAAAAACAGGATGTGGTAAAGATGCCAGCCAAAATGACCAAAACCAAGATGGTGAGAAGATTGGCCTCTGCTCACCCGCCCTGCTCATTACCCACTAATTATAATACATTAGCGGCTAAAAGACACTCCCGCCAGGGCCATGACAGTTTACAGATGCCATGGCAACATCAGGAAGTTATGCTATACGGTCCAAAAAGGAGAGGAACCCTCAGTTCCTGGAAATGCCCACCCCTTTCCCAGAGAACTCATCAATAATCCACCCCTCGCTTAGCATAATCAAGAAGTAACCGTAAGTGCCCTTAGTCAGCAGCCCAGGCGGTGGCTCTGCCTACGAAGTCCCCGTTCTTGTATTCTTTTACTTTCTTAATTTACTTTCACTTCATGGACTCGCCCCAAATTCTTTCTTGCATGAGACCCAAAAACCCTTTCTTGGGGTCTGGATCAGGACCCCTTTCCCCGCTTGTCTCCTCTCCGTCAGCCCAGGCCCCACACCTGTTTCCTGGTGTGGACACGGAAGACTGAAGCCATCCTCCCAGCCACTGGCACATGCCCCTCTGGGTGGCCCGGCTGGCATCGCCTTCTCCTAACGTTCCTGGGGTGGCCCCCAAGGTGCTCGCGACTCTCAGGAGAGCCCGGCAAGCCCATCCTCCGTGCTCCTCGGTCTGAGCATCCTGAGGTGGACGGTGCATGACCTTTTGCTCAAGAACGCAAATGCCTGGACCACGAGAGCGTCTGTGTGTGCCTCCCTGCACACTTTCCACCCCAGGCAGGGGCTGCCTCTGTGGGGCCAGTGGGGAGACGTGCCTGCGGCTGCCTTGGGCCCTGAGTTCCGGCTCCTCCAAAAGCAGCGGGAGGCCCTGGGTCTCCTTCACCTGCCACCGCCCCATCTGCAAGAGGGGAATGAGAGCCTGGCTTCGTGGCTTGCACTGCAGAGCGCTTAGGACCTGACCCACCCAATCTCTACAGCTCTTCAGAGCCTGTGAATGTGGTAATGCGTGATTAGGTCCCAGCTGGGAGTGTCCCGGCTGGTGGGCACTTAGTACCTGAGCCCACCCCATCTCCAACACCTCCACAGTGGGGGCTGCTGAGCCAGGCTGCTGAGCCTAGTACCTGACCCACCTCATCTCCACCGGGGGCTCCTGCCCTGGGCCGCTGAGTGCCCAGTACCTGACCCACCCAATATCCAACACCTCCACAGTGGGAGCTCCCGGGCTGGGCTGCAGAGGCCCACAGCACCACACAAGGGTCTCTGTGCCCAATTTCTGGGCACCCTGGCTGACCTGACCTATGGGGTGGGAGCAGCTTTGCTGTCATGCACACTTGGTGGACTTCCATACTGACAGCTTGCCCACCCTCTCCTCTCATTCCTCTGGGAGAAAACAACGTACAGGGAAGATGTGAACAGGCCCAAGTGGAAAGGAAAGCTGCCACCCCAGGAGGATGCCAAAGGGCGTGGGGCGCAGGTCCACACTGCGGCTCAGGTTTAGGACTTCTCACAGCAGGTGCTGCTTTTGTCTTCTGGGGCTGCCACCATGAAGCACCACAAACTGGGCAGCTTAACCAAGAGAAACGGATCCCCTCATGGTCCCAGAGGCCAGAAGTCCTAGATCAAGGTGTGGGCAGGGCGTAAGTTCTCCTAGGGGGACTCTCCTTGCCTCTTTCTACATCTGGTGGTGGCCGTCAGTCCTGGCTCCCAGCACTACAAGCCATTGGCAAAGGCCAGGAAGTCAGAGATGGAACCCTGGGCTGCTGCTCAGAGGAGCCGGGCTCAGTCACACACACGATGCACACAGTTCCCAGGTTGACTAAGGAAGCAGCCAGGAGCCCTGTTTGCAACAGGATGTCATTCTGCTTTTAGGGAAGGGATATATACTCAGATACATGATATCTCTGCAGGCAGATGAGAAACCAGCCACTGCGCACCTTCTGAGGAAGGTGCTTGTCCCGACAGGAGGACAGGGAGGCCTGATTCCTGGAGCTGTGTCTCATTTGAAACTGTCCTCCGCCACTGGGAACATTCTTAACAGAAGAAAATGTCCGTCGTGGCCTAAGTGGTAGCCCTGAGAAGGCAGGTCCACACCCGAATCTTCAGAGCCTGTGAATGTGGCAAAACACGTAATTAGGTTAAGGGTTCCAAGAAGAGGGGCTTATCCTGGGTCCCCAGAGGGCCCCCTGATGCCATTACCTGTGACATGGTCTGGCTCTGTGTCCCCACTCAAATCTCAAGTTGAATTGTGATCCCGAGAGTTGGAGGTGGGGCCTGGTGGGAGGTGGTTAGGCCACGGGAGTGGCTTCTAATGGTTTAGAACCACCCCTGCGTGCTGTCTCGTGATAGAATTCTCACGAGATCTGGTGGTCTGAGAGTGCGTAGTGCCCCCACACCCCACTCTCTCTTCCTCCTGCTCCAGCCACCTAGGATGCCCGGGCTTCCCCTTCGCCTTCCCCCGTGACTGTAAGTTTCCTGAGGCTTCCCCAGCCACGCTTCCTGTACAGCCTAGGGAACCAGAGCCAATTAAACTTCTTTTCTTTATAAACTACCCAGCCTCAGGTAGTTCTTTATAGTAATGTGAGAACTACTAATACAACATACATGCTTTTTTTCTTTTCTTTTTTTTTTTTTTTTTTGAGACAGGGTCTTGCTCTGTTGCCCAGACTGGAGTGCAATGGCACCATTGCAGCTCACCGCTGCAGCCGAAACTCCCTGGGCTCAAGTGATCCTCCTACCTCAGTCTCCTGAGTAGCTGGGACCACAGGTGTGTACCACCACACCTGGCCTGCATGCATCCTTAGAAGAGAGAGGCAGGGGAGTTTGGGGACGAATGCACACAGAGGAGAAGGTGATGTGAAGACAGATGGGGCCGTGTCACCTGTGTGACCAGCAATGCTCTGATTCATGCTCTGGCCTGCCTATGCTGAGGGACAGATCCCACAGGGAAACCCGAGCCTCTCCCATGAGATAGGAACTGCCCGTCTCCTCTCCAAATGGAGATTGAACAGATGCTGTTCCACGGATGGGAGCGAGGGCAGCAGCAGCTAGACCAGGCCTGTCTCTACCTCCCAGACAGGCAGCAGTGTCCAGATGGAAGTGTGGAAGTGTATGCCCCAGGGTGTGTGTGCAGATGTGTGCACACATATATGGATGTGACCATTGGGTACTGGGATGAAGGGGCCGAGAGGGATGGAGGAAGAGGAGGGTGGTAAGAAGTGGGTTTTTCATGGGTCCAGCTTGCTGTGCAGCCTGACTGGGGTTCGAGGTACACCCCTCTCCTCCCCAGGCATGGCTGGCTTCACCGTGCATGACCTGAGCAGCTGCCCAGGGCTCTGTGACGAGCAGGGCCTGTGCTTGGTTTAATTCTCCGAAGTCGCCATATTGAAATCTTCGACAGCTTTGGAACAAGGTCCCCATATTTTCATTTTGTGCTGGGACTGCAAATTCTGTAGCCAGTCCTGCCCCCAGGAAACTCATTGGAAAGGTGTTTACATCATCCTTTGGAGGAAGGGGCAGCAGGGCAAGGTCACTCCTGGAATTTTGGTTGCATTTAATAACTGCAACAGCATCTAAGGTGCTGGCAGCTGCAGGAGTTTACCTGGTTAGTGTGGCAGGGGAGGCTGGGAGCAGGGGAGGCTGGGATCAGGGGAGGCTGGGAGGCAGGCAGAAGCTGGGAGGCAGTGGAGGCTGGGAGCAGGGGAGGCTGGGATGCAGGGAAGGCTGGGAGCAGGGGAGGCTGGGACTCAGGGGAGGCTGGGAGGCAGGCAGAGGCTGGGAGCAGGGGAGGCTGGGAGCAGGGAAGTCTGGGAGCAGGAGAAGCTGGAGGCAGGGAGGCTGGGACGCAGGCGAGGGAGGCCAGATGTAGCAAGTAAGAACACAGGATGCCCCCAGTTAACTTTGAGTTTCAGATGACTATAAATACATTTGTAGGGTAAATATGCCCCATGCAATACTTGGGACCTAGTCACTGTTTTTGAATGTGGCACCCCAGCTGGGGGTGTTCAGCTAGGTGGGCAGGGAATCCCAGCGGTTTCCAGGCGGGCTTTGTCCGTGGGTACCGAGTCGGGGGCCTTTGCCTGTAGCAGACCCTGGGGCTGGACAGCCGCTTCTGTGCAGACCTGCCTGTCCTCCTCCCATTGAGGTTCTGAGGCAGGAGTGCAGCCCCAGGCAGGCTCCTGGTCCAGAGGCATCCAGGGACCACGTCATCCCTGGAATTTTGGTTGCATTTAATAACCGTAATGTGCAGAGAAGCGGGTCAGCGTTTCAGATTAGCGCCCAGCACGTAACGAGGGCAGCTGCTTCTGTCCATCTGGAACTTGCTCTGGTCTCTCTTGGCCAAGGCTCAGCCCACAGGCCTCACCCACCGACGCCTGCTGGTCTCCATTTAATGAGTGATTTTGGATTAAAATGGGAGTCAACAACAGGGCACAATCTACATTAAATCTCGGCAAAATGAAAATTGCGAAGATTGACTTAGGGTGTTACAGGGGAAATATAATCAGAGCTTATCCATAACATCCCACAGTGCCCGACAGATAACTGAGCTGCCTAGAGGGGGATTAGGAATGTGGGCTTGTGGAGACAGCCCTGCTGTGTCTGGGCCCGGCCTGGGAGGTGGCTGGGAGCAATGCACCAGGCTCCGTTTGGGGTGCTGATGTCCTGACATCGTGACTTCCCCTGGTGGGAGCACCCTAAACCCACTTTGTCTATTAAAGGCCTGTCCATCAAGACATGCAAGAGAAAAATTTGAGACAAGATCTGAGTAGGAAAACCCACCCGCCGTGTTGCACCTTCTAGAGACAAAGAACTGTAAAACGTGTCTCTGGCTGGGCCCATTCCACATCAGGAGCTGCTAGTCTGGTCCTTTCTCATTTGCTGGTTTATTGCAAGATCGCATAGCCCTTTCGTGACTGGTTTATATTCTGCGGTGTTTGCAGTCAGGGCTGGGGACGTCTCCAGGTTAATGCCAAGTGACAGGCAGCTTAGCAGCAGCCCTGGGGGCTGAGCTCACAGGGGCCTCCCTGGCGTCCCCTCCAGACCGTTGCTGCTGTTTCAATCCGCCAGTCCTGCAAGGGCCTCAGCCCCCAGCACCCCAGGCCTTTCCACGCCACACAGCCTTCCCTTCGCCCGTGTGTGCCTGACCAACTCACTCCCCTTGCCTGTCTCCACCCTGTCAACCCAGCGCCCGGTGTGCTGCGCTGCGGCTGGAATCTGGAGAAGTGTTTCTGGAAATGTGGGAGACAGCTGGGCTGCTTCCGAAGGGCTGCCAAGCACGCATCGCACTGTGGATTCTCCGTGTGCCATGCTCAGCGGCCCAGAACTGCAGGCAGGTCCGTGGATCTTTCCAGCAAGATTAAGGCCGGGCCAATCACTTCATTCCCCAAACGTCTCTTTCACGTCACACAGGCTCATGCAGGGCTCCTCCTGCAAAAATCAAGGCACTATACGACTTTCAGAGCTTCAGTGAGAGCCCCAATGGGGCAGCAGAATAAGAATGACAGCAACTCCTGGCCTGGCCGCGCCAGGGTTTACGGAAACACCTCCTGCAGCTCCTCAACCCCCCAGAGCAGCCACGTTAGCGTGGATTGTCAGTCCGGGTCACGGGGAGGGAAGGAAGACAGACTTGAAGTCCCCAGTCCCGTGACTCTGTTTATATGACATTCTGGAAAAGGCAGAACTCGGGACAGAACACAAGCCAGGGATCACAGGGGCTGGGACCGGGGCCACAGCAGGACCTTTGGGCTGATGCAGTGTTCTTTGTCTCGACTGTGGTGGGGGCCACGCGGCCGTGGTGTCTCAGAAGGGTGAATGTTACTGTACATAAATTATACCTCAATATACAAGACAAATGATCAAATCATAGCAAAGTCCTGGACATGGAGCGTGACGCTGACTGTGCCACACTGCGTGTCCTTCATGCCACCGAACCATACACTTAAAAACGGTTACCACGGTGAGCTCCAGGTGATGTATATTTCACCACAATAGGAGAAAGAAAATAATCGCCTTCGAGGGAATTCACTGCCGCCCGGAGGAGCTGCCCCACGTTTCCTCCACTGCAGGCTCTTCAAGCAGAGAACTTGCTGCACCTGCCCCTTCCGGCTGCTGCTCTTTAGTGAACGGCTGTGGTGCCTGCATCACGACCATGCGCGTGGAGCCGCCTGACTCTGGTCCGGTTGGAGGTTGCCGCGTCTGTGGGACTGCAGCTGACCCTGATGCAGTGCCCATGTGGGCCTGGAGTGGGGAGGTCCCCCCTTAATCCTCAGGACGCGGTTCAACGACGGTCATTCCCCAGGAGAGAAGGTGGCCAGACGGGTGAGGGGAGCCAGGGCCCAGCCTGCAGGTGCAGCCCTCAGCCAGCCACCTGGCATGGAGTTTGCCAAGGACAGGGGCACAATGCCGAGGCTGGAGCCCAGGTGGAGACCTCACCCTCAGCCTGCCAGGCAGTGTGTCTGGACAGCAGCAGGGCCCTGGACACGCCCCTCCCTCCCCAGCACGCCAGCCTCTGAGCACGTCTGTTCATTTGTAATTATTTTGGAAACACCTGTTCAGCTACATGATGGGGGCAAAGTGTGGGGAGCGTCCTCTTTCCACAACACAGTTTGCTGCTGCAGGCTGTACAGAGGCTGCTTAGTGACACGGAGAGTCCGTCTGTCCCCGTCCCCTCCTCTGTCCGTACAGCTGCATTCCCACACAATATCAATTAGCCACAGCATCACCACCACCTGTGCCGGAGACGTGTCCCTCACTGATAACCAGCAGGTTTGGGGGAGCCATGTCCCCTCAAAGTTACCTTTTAAGCCTCATTAAGCAGAAAATCAGAGCCGACTTGCCACACCCATGCTCACTGAAAGGTGCCGACCACCCCCATGCCCCACCCCAGGCTCCCGGCCCCTGCAGGAAGCCCCCCTTCTTCCTCTTGTCAAATCTGATGGCCCAGGAGGCCCAGCTGCTGGCTGAGCAGCAGCAGGGGTAAAATATTGGGACCCAGGAAGTGACTGAGGCTCAGGGGATGGAACCCCTGCCCCACCAACCTAGTTCTTAATCCCTTTCTGCAGAGCCAATATTCGCCACGTTCCGCCATTCCCATCCTGACTAGGCGGCTGCCACCTCATGCCCCGGCCCTTCCTCCACCTCCAGTCTGCACTGAACGCTCTCGCCCACCTTCCGGAACAGCCATGAGGCAGAGGTGACCCCACCCTGTGTGAGGCTCAGGCGTTTCTCCCGGGCTGACACCCCATTTCCTCCAGGCCACAGCCACGAGATGCTCTTTGGTCTCGGGCCACATCTCTACGCTGTGTGTCTTGGGGCGATGCTGCAGTGGGCACAGCTGTGGCCTCGGGGACTGACAGTAAAGTTTTATTTTATTTTTAATATTTTTTGAGATGAAGTCTTGCTTTGTCACCCAGGCTGGAGTGCAGTGGCCATGATCTCGGCTCACTGCAACCTCTGCCTCCCCAGTTCAAGCGATTCTCCTGCCTCAGCCTCCAGAGTAGCTGGGACTATGGGTGCACACCATGCCCGGCTAGTTTTTTTCTTGTATTTTCAGTAGAGACTGGGTTTTGCCATGTTGGCCAGGCCAGTCTTGAACTCCTGACCTCAGGTGATCTGCCTGCCTTGGCCTCCCAAAGTGTTGGGATTACAGGTGTGAGCCACCGCGCCCAGCCTGACAGTCAAGTTTTAAATCTAAGCTTTGGTGCTTTGGAAACAGTAATCTTCTCTCCCAGCCTAGGTTTCTCCTGAAAAAATGGTCAATGGAATCCCACAGGCCTGTTGTCTCCAGTCCACAGCTTCCATTTCAAAAGGCTCTGAAAACGGAAATGTTAAAAAAAACACTCATTTGATAGCAAAGCCTGCCCTGGAGTGACCCGAGGCCGGATGTGGTGTTCGCCCCAGTTTCCCTTCCTCGGGGGAGAAAGCCTGAAGGGAGCCACGGCCGAAGGACCCCCACACACTGAGGACAGGCCTCCATCCTCCCTTTTCCTCGCCCTCCTCTGTCTGTGTCTGGGTTCAGGGAAGCTCCATGTGCCTCTGGCTGTGAGGTCTGCGAGTGGGGTGTGCCCTGGGTGCCACGCAGCCTTCCTGCCAGGCAATGAGGACACACTGGCCTACTCCCGTCTTCCCTTCCCTCTCTATGCCCACCCCTCCGACGGGCACACTCATAGGTGGGGACAGCCCGGGAACCTCCAAAGCTCTGACTCTGTCTTCTCCTTCCAGAAAGGGTTACAGGACCTGACCTCTGGGGCACCCAACTCATTCTATTTGCCAGGGCTTTCCAGGTTTTAAGACTGAAAGGGCTGTGTCCTGGGAATTAGAATGGTGGCTCCCATCTCACCTCGGTGAAACACACAAGGCAAACTCGACAGAAAGGGAAGGAGGGTCCCAGAGATCTCTCAGGCCTGGGGGCGGAGGGACGTGGGGGCAGCAGGGCTGTCCTGGCAGGTCAGGGTTGTGCCGTAACAGGATGAAGGCGAGGGGGCTGGAAACCCACACAGAGAGCTGTATGCAACACCACACCACAAACATGCTTATATATGCACACACATGCACACACCCCACATGCATGCACACACCTCACACATGCAGACACCCCCCCACGTGTATGCACACATGCCACACACATGTGCACACTCCCTCATGCATGCACACACACCACACATACACATACACACACCCCACCCCACATGCATGCACACACACCTCACGCATGCACACACACCACACATGCATGAAGACACACTACACATATGCACACACACCCCACATGCATGTACACACCCCCACACATATGCACACCCCCACATGTATGCACACACACCACCCATATGCACACACACACACACTACATGTGGACACATGCACACACACATCATATATGCACACGTGTCCACACAGGCACACCACATGGACACACACATACAGCACACACAGACACACATACACAGACACAAACACAAGTTTGGGTAACACACTTGGGCAGAGGTAATTTTTGCCCCATCTGATGTCTGCCTGTCTCGAGACCAGGCTGACGACAGGCGGTCTGTTGCCCCACCAGGGCCAGTCTTTTCTTTCCAGACCTGCCAGGCCTTCCACAAGCCAGATGAAACCAGTGACCAGGGGCTTGAGACTCACTATACATTTGGGATATTTTTAAAAGCATGGGTTGATGGTTAGGGGAGCAGAGCTACTCAGACAAGAGGGGGTGCACTGCAGAAGCACCCCATCTTCTGCAGAGAACATTGAGAGAGGAGGAGGAGGCGGCGGGAGGGGAAGGAGAGGGGGAACAGGGGACAGCAAGCCCAATGCTTTTCCTTCTGTTAGTGCTCTGGAAGCCGCTAAGGTAGAGGGCAGGAGAGCAGGTGGCTTTGGATGCATCTGCTCATTCTGGACACACCTCTGAGGCCACCACCCTGAGGGTGGATCCAGAGTAAAAGCAGGGGCGTGCTTTTCTCCTCCTGGCAGTAGGTGAAGATGCTTATTTTGGAAACCCCGATTCCTGAATGTGAAATCAACACCTTCCCCTTTGTCTGTAGAGCTTGAAATGAAAGCGAGGGCTTCACCAACTTCTCAGCTGAGGGCCATGGGGACACTCTCTGGCAGGTGGGATGGTTCTGCCCAGGAGCTTGGTTAGTGTGGAGTCTGGAAAACGAGTTTCTCTCCTCTGTTTCTTCGAACAGCAGCCTGGACCTGTTGGCACTCACTGGCTCGTGGTCGGCGGGTTTCGGAATCCCAGTCCCTAAAGCTGTGGGTGTGTTCATGGACAGAACACCCTTGCGACGAGTCTCTCACCAGTTTGCGTTACGTGGGCCCACCGGGACGCAATGCCCCAGGAGTCTGCTGGCTGTGGACGATGGTTTTGTTTCCGTGCATGAAACGCAAAGACCGTTTGACCCTGTAACTTTGGTAGCTTTGGTGTTATCTGTGGTCGGAAAGCAGGAAGTGCTGGGGGCCGGAAGCAGCTCCAGATGCCAAGAACGCGTAGAGGCTCTGGACAACGGCGACAAAAATGCGTCCTGTCAGATGCCTTGTGGCTGTCAGAGAGCACCGTGGGTCCTGTCTGTGTCTCGGGGTTTGCGGCCACAGATCCGGACTGGTGGAGGCCTCATTAGGACAGCAAGGGCCACCCACGTGCACGGGGAGATTGGCCTCACGTCAGGGCGAATCAGGGGGTCCCAGGGGAGCAACTGACTGTGGGCTCATTACTTTTGACAAAACCCAGCTTGGAGGCAAAACGAGGCTGGCTAGGAAGAGGTGCAGACATTCTCTGAGGTGCACTTTAGCCAAGATCATGGTCCCGTCCCCTGGGGTCCCAGGTGGGGCAGGCACGCTTGCTGGCCGTGTGTGTCTAGGGCAACAGAGACCATTGGCAGGCCCGTGTGCCGCTCTGCGCTGTTTCTGACCACCATGGTCCCCAGAAACGCACGCAGAGGCAGCTTGCCTGCAAGGGCGGCTCTCAGAGGATGCCCACAGATGCCTGGGCAAAGACACACCAGGGAAGGACAGAGACAGGAGAATCCACATTGGCGTGCTCAGAGACCCCCTTCCATCCATGCCCCTCAGAGGGGCTCCTCCTCTTATGTTAACTTCGAGGATAATTCTGACTGTCTCCCCATTCAGCTACTACACAACAGCTTTTATACATTTATGTGAGTAAATATGCCTCAGGCACGTCAGATTGGAAATAATACAGCATAAATCACTTTTTACAACAAGTAAAACAGTTGAATCAAAGGTGACTTTGCTAATTGTTTGAACCTTTTCTGCATTCGGGGTAGCACAGGTTTTGTCCCTTTGGGATTAAATTTGCAAACGCACATCAACTTTCTAATTTTATGAAACAGACTTTGGTTGGAGTATTGGAACACAGTATCCAGGGTTATGAGTTCAAAGAGGTAATTGTTGGAGAAATAATTTAATACATCACAAATCCCTCTATTTCCATCTCTTCAAATGGGATGCCAAAAGCGATTAAAGACTAAAAACATATCACAAGCAAATTCACATTAGAAAATTGCTGTAATCACTCTGCTGGATTAACCAGGGTTGAGGAGCCTCTGGCGGCTGTTTCCAACAGGAGGTCTTCGGAGAGCGATGGGGAAGCCAGAGTGGCTTTGGGGTCAGGGACCGTTTGTGCATTTCACCCATCCTTTCAGGAGAACGGTGTTTGTCCTTTACGAAGAGGTGCCTCTTCTCATGTCCCCATCCTGCAAGGGAAACAGACATGCGCATTTGGTAACGTAAGCGTCTGTAAAGCAAGCGGCTGGTCATTGGCTTAACCAGAAGGTAAAACAAAGTTCCCCAACGAGTCTAAAAAATCCCATCGTTGGGATGAAATTATCAGCTAAAGGAAGCTGTTGGAAGCCAGCGTGCCTGGTCGACCAGGGTCTGTGCACGAACTTCTGTGGGCTGGATGGACCCAGTGGCACCAGACAGGCCCTAGGGTGGAGCTGGAGCTGGGGCAGTTCTGTCCTGAGATACGAGGCCAATTGCCTGTGACTGAAAACCAGGGATGCAGTTTCAGGTGAGTGAATTTCTTAACTGGGGGAAGCAAAGCTCTTTGTAACACACTGGGCGCCATCGGAACCAAGAGTGCTGGGCCACGGTGCCTCACCCAGGAGGTGGCCAAGTCCAGGGCACTTGGTTTCAGGCAGGAAACTGCTTTTTAAGGGCTGCCTTGTCTGAGGTATGCTGACCACGAGGCATCCAAACGTGTGGAAACGCAGGAGAAGCGTCTGTCTCTTTAAGAAATGAGAAAAGGAGAGGCCCTGTGAACCCCTTGTTTGTTTTTTCACCTGCTGGGCCCTCTATTTTTACCCAGCAAGCTGGAGAGTCCCTGGGGAGCAAGGGAGCAGGCATGGCCATCAGTGCATGAAGACACGAGTGGGACCTAGTCAGGCAATCTGCGTCTCCTGACCCCAGCGAGGGACTCTTACAGAGCCACTGGGCTCGGAGAAGCCTGTCCCAAGCTTCCACAAACTAGGCTTCACAAAAGGACCCCTTTCCAAAGAGAGGCCAAGCCATCAAGAGAATGGGTCTTGGCCAGGTGGTGGCTCACGCCTGTAATCCCAGCACTTGGGAGGCTGAGGCAGGTGGATCACTTGAGGTCAGGACTTCAAGACCAGCCTGGGCAACATGGCAAAATGATGCCTCTACTAAAAACACACAAATTAGCCAAGCGTGGTGGCACTCGTCTAGAATCTCAGTTACTCGGGAGGTGAAGCAGAAGAATAGCTTGACCCCAGGAGGCAGAGGTTGCAGTGAGCAGAGATCACATCACTGCAGTTCAGCCTGGGCAACAGAGTGAGACTCCGTCTCAAAAAAAAAAAAAAAAAAAAAGAAAATTCTGTGAGTCGCTCAAGCAGCAGCCAGCAGGGCCCATACCTTTACCCTGTGTACAGGAGGAAGAAGGCAGCATGGCTCCCAGACAAACCCCTTGGCGGGGCTGGAGGACCCGAGGCAGTCACCACACTGGACTGACTTTGGGGAGTTCGCCTTATAATCTGCTGTCTCCTGTTTCCTAGGCTTGGGTGTGGTTGGCATGTGTGAGGCTGGAGGGGCGTGTGGACCCAGTGACTCAGGGGGTACAGCCTCTGCCTTTCCTGCTGCCAGCCCGTGCCCCAGCCCCAGCCCCAGTCCGTACTTTGGAGAAAGGCTCGGTGAATCAGGATTGGAAGAAAAACAAGGTTGGGGCATTTCCTATTTGCCCAGTTCTAGAATGGACTCCCTGAGTCCATGGCATTTCCCGGTTATTATTAAACAGAGAAAGAAGCAAGGAGCACTTTGTATGCTTGGCATTTTCACAGCCGAGAGCTGCAAAACCCGAGGCTGCCAAACCACGCGTGATCACTGAACATTGAA
This sequence comes from Chlorocebus sabaeus, assembly GCF_047675955.1. NCBI lineage: Eukaryota > Metazoa > Chordata > Mammalia > Primates > Cercopithecidae > Chlorocebus > Chlorocebus sabaeus. Next base: position 1,145,660 of record NC_132905.1, on the reverse strand, counting down.
ATGCATTGAAACATGGCTGGTATGAACAGAGCTGGGCTTTAAGGGCAAAACGCATGCTGGAACTTGAAGACTTAGTGCCAAGAAAGTAAAACATTGAATAATTTTAAATACTGATGACACACTGACATTGTATTTTGGATGTGTTGGGATAAGTTTAAGTTATCAATAAAAATAATTTCACCTGCTTCTATTTCCTTTTTTAATATGGCCACTTGAAAATGTAAAATTCTACACACGACCACATTCTCTACGTACAGCAACACTGGTCACAGGGGGTGGTGTGAACACCTTGGTTCTGGGGACCTGGCCTCCCACCTCCCACAGCCTGCGTGTGTGAATACCTCGGTTCTGTGGACGTGGACTTCCGCCTCCCACAGTCTGCACATCTCCATCTAGGAGGAATCTAAAGGTAAGCATCTTAGCCAGACCTGGTGGCTCAGCCTATAACCCCAGCACTTACTTGGGAGGCCGAGGCAGGCAGACCACTTGAGGTCAGGAGTTCAAGACCAGCCTGGCCAACATGGTGAAGCCCCATCTCTACGAAAAAATACAAAAATTAGCCAGGCATGGTGGCACACATCTCTAGTTCCACCTACTAGGGAGGCTGAGGCAGGAGAATCACTTGAACCTGGGAGGCAGAGGCTGCAGTGAGCCAAGCCAAGATTGTGCCACTGCACTCCAGTCTCCGTGATGCAGCGAAACTCTGTCTTAAAAACAAAACAAAACAAAACAAAAACAGGGTGAGTGTCTTGAAAAGCTCCTTCATATTCGATTCTTCCCTGAGTGTTGGGGGAAGGGTGGCTCCTGGTGGGTGGTGATGGTGAAGTTCTTTCTGGGTGATCCCCAGCCATTCTCAACACACCTGCAGGAGCACAGCCGTCAGAGAAAAGACGAGCAGACCCCCACATTTCTCGGGAGCCACAGGCTTGCACAGGTACCCGCGTGGGTTCTATTTTGCTGTGTGCCAGATGTGGGCACACGGGCTGTGGAGGGCTGTCTTGGAATGAGAAGATCCTTGGGCAAACCTGAGAAAGGCCAAACGGCACCGAGATAGCCCAGGTGGCTTCACGAGCAGCCACCGCAGAGAAGGCGAGCTAATTCTTCTCTGAAACGCTACTCTCCGCTCAGGCCAAGTGAGAAGCATGCAGACTTTCTAGAACAGTAGAAAAACAGCTTTGTCATGTACAGAAAAGTTTAAATGTAACTTGAATTTTTATTTAAATTATCAGAATAATTTTTGATTAGTGAAGTGGTTCTTTCATAAACTTATTCTCCACCCAAAGAGGGAAAGAGAAATTTTTTTTCCTTTGCCCTTTTCCTTATGATTTCACACATTTGCTATAATAAGTGGTTGCTTTTGGATCAGTTTTAGCATCTCAGAGACTCTTCAGACTCTGGTTTAGAGTGGACACAATTCTCTGAAAAATGAAATTATGGTGAATTCAGCTACAAATGAACACTATTTCACTTGATATTAAAATTTAACCATATTATTTTTATAAAATAAATGGAAATAAAATGCTTTACTCTGAATATAAATGACGTACCAATGTCTCTGATTTTAACCAGAATAAATACCCCTGTTTCGAATTCTGATAAGCAGGTAATTTATTTAAGATCACGTTGAAATGTCCTAGAAGCGAATGACTTTTGAGTTTCCAGCTTTCCCACTTTATCTAAAAGGGGAAAAACGTTGTCTGGCACTCAGCTTTTCGAATGTGCAAAACTGATAAACTAGTCCGTTGCGGGGGAGGGGAAAAAGACAATGAAATAAAAGTGGAAATTAGCAGAAACCAGTATTAGGCATATGTCTTTATGAATAAGACTTAACCGTACACTTCATTTTACAAGTACAGAAGGCCCTCTGGAATGTATTAATTAAAGTTAAACGCTGTAGACAGGCGCGTTGCAGGGCGGCGGCCCTCTCCCCTTGGCATTACCGACAGCCGAGGAAATTGGGTTAATAAAGGCGGATCCTGCGGCGCGCGCGGCCGCAAACAGGCGCGGACAGCTGGGTCCCCGGGGGCGCCCTGCCCGGCTCCCTGGACCCCGATGGTGGCAGAGCCGGGAGCTGCGCAGCGCATCTCCGTTCGCATCCGGGGGGCGCGGGGCCCGCAGCAGCTTACTCACCCGTAGCCCGGCCTCCTCCCTCCGAAGCGCGAGGGGATCGGTGGGGAGGGGGCTTTGCTGGACACCAGGGCTAGACGATGGGGCCCTCCCCTGACCGTCCAGGGTTAAGTAGGGCGCGGGCTGTTACGACCCCTCCTCCACGCAGCCCTCCGAGGCAGAGGGCCCGCAAGGCGCTCTCCATCCAACTCCACCGCGCGGACGTCCCGGGCAGGGGATGGCAGCGGTGCGGGAGGCCAGGGGACGTTTAGGGGACAAATCCCGCAGACTTCGAGGCAGCCGGCGCCGATGTCCACTTCCCAAATAAATAGAACAAACTCCTACTTGGAAAAGGCCAAAAGCTCTTCGCCCGGGGTCTTCCTGCGCCCGCGGTCCAGCTCCTCTGCAAACGGCCATCGTGGGCTCTCCTCAGGGCTGCGGAGTCGCGGAGTCACCGAGGTGAGAGGTGCCGGCCACGCGCGTCCTCGGGAACACAGCGCTGCCCTGCAGTTTAGCACGAAGGGCCGACTGGAGCGGGAGCGCGAGGCCCACTGCGAGAGGATCACGAGCCACTAAGTCCGACTTTGCTTAGTCTCCACCCTCCGTGCGCCTCAGGTCAGGACCTCCTGTCCGGAATCTGACAAGCGCCCGTCCTCGCCGCGGCCCTGGGACGCTGCGGTGGTCTTCTTTTGGGGGCGAGCGGCAGTGCCCGAAGAATGCTGTACCCACCCCATTCCTAGACTTGCTGGGTCCCGACAATGCCCAGTGGGTGCCACGAGTTTCGGGGCGCAGAGCACAGCGTCCTGCGTCCCGACGGCTTTGGCGCTTCCCGCTGCGCCAAACTGGTTCGCCGCACACAGGCTGGAAGCGAGGTCGGGCCGCCTCCTCCCTGTCTGCAGGGTCCCTCCAGGCCTTTCCTGTCCGGGCAGAGCGACAGTCACAGGGGAGATCGGAGGACGCGTGCGGGAGGGGCGCGGGTCCGCGCGGTCACGGCTTCTCGTGACAGTGTTTGCAAAGGGCGGAGGGCGTCCCGGAGAAGGCGGCGCACTTGTCAGGGCAGGGCCCCAGCGCGGCGCCCGCCGAGAAGGGGCACACGGTGGCCTGGCCGAAGGGCGTCAAGGGCGCGGCGGCCACGGGCGCAGCCAGGCCCTGGCCCTGGTTGAGGAAGGCCACCAGGCGCCGCATCTCGTCCAGAGCCTGCGCCTGCATGAGGATGTAGTTCTTGGCGAGCAGCAGCGTGGCGATCTTGGAGAGCTTGCGCACCGACGGGCTGTGCGCGTAGGGGATGACTGCCCGCAGCCCGTCCAGCGCGTCGTTTAGGTCGTGCATGCGCCGCCGCTCGCGCGCGTTGATGCTGAGCCGCAGGGACCGCTGCTCTCGCGGCCGCCGCCGTCCGTCCCCAGCGCCCCCCGGCCCGCGCCGCCGCCGCCGCTGCTCGAAGGCGTCGTCCTCGTCGCCGCTCTGTTCGCCGCTGCTCTCCGCCGCCGGAGCTGGGGCGCCAGGTGCGGGCACCGCTGGTAGATCGCCGCCCGGGCCCGGAGCGCCGTAGCCGTGGGCCGCTTCGGGACCTCGCGCCGCCCCGTAGGCGAGACCCGCAGCCGCCGCCGCGTAGCCGTGGCTCAGTGCCAGGTACGCGTCCCCCGACAGCGACTTGAGCTCGGCCATGGCCGCGCCGCCTGGGCTCGGGGGCTCGCCGGGTGGGCGGATGCTCATGCGGGTGAACCACCCCCGAGGCCCGCCGGAGCCCGCCGCTGCAGCTGCGATGCGGCTCCCGGCTCTGCGCGTCAGTCCGGCCTGCCTGCGAGTCCCAGAGCCTCGGAGCCCGCTGCCTCCTCCGCCTCTTCCTTCTCTCCCACCTCCTCTCCCTCCCAGCCGCGGTGCGCAGGGGGCGGGCTCTACCGCCCACTCGCCCCCGTTTCGGTTTTAAGCCGCGGAGGCGCCCGGTGGGACTTCGCTGCTGTCCAATCAGGGGGGACCGGGTGAGCGCCTCTTCCCGGAGCTGGGCTCCACCAGCGCTGCAGGCTGATAGGCCGGGGGTAGAGGCTCTGGAGAGGGGCGGCGCGGGGCGGCGGGGTCCTGGAGCGTTAGTACTTGCTTCTCCACGCCCCGGCTGCCACCTCCGGCCGCCCTGGGGATTCCGCACCAAACGCACGCGTCCCACGTGGGCATCCGCCTTGGTCAGTCTTTGAGTCCGACCCTAGCGCAGGAGTTCCCGGCGACACGCAGGGGCCAGAGCAGGGGGCGGGCAGCAATAGCACCAGCGCCAACACCCTGTCCCGCTGAGGGGCCGCTTCGGGTCGGGGTCGGGGTCGTGGGCGCTGTAGTCCAGCCGCGGCGCAGCGTGTACCCGGAGCCCGCGCACTCCCCACTCGGGGCGCCCTGTGGCCAGGCTTGAGGGGCGGAGTAAGAGGGAGTTTCTAGAACCTGTTGAAAAACGCCACGAGCGTTGCAGGCAGGGGAGGGCAGGAAGGTGGAGGGCAGCGCGGCCGGGAGCTCCCCGGGTGGCGGGGTGGGGTGGGGGGCTCTGTGAGCTGCAGAACGGCCTCCTCCCTGCCAGTCGCTTCCTGGGCATCTATCAGTGAAACGCGTGGGGCTTGGTGGGCTTTCCCGGAGCCTCCAATCCCCTGGGGTCCAACCACAATGCACGGGAATGTGGCCAGCCTCGGACTCGCCTTTTCAGTCCTCTTCCAACCCCACATGAAGACGAGGACCCCAGCGCTTCTCCCAGGTGGGAACCTACCTGCAGGCCCGGCCAAGTGCTGAGGCTAGAGTGTGCTGAGGGATAATGGTTTCTCTGCTCTTCGCTTGGGTGGGAGACTGGGCCACCCTGGCCTTGGCACGAGGTGGAGCGGCCCGTCGGGCCCTTCTGTTGACCTGGGCAGGGCCGTGTACCCTCTCTGTTCTCCAGGTTCCGCCCCAGGAGGAGCCACAGAGATGGGGCTGTGTGTGCAGCCCCGGGAGGGCAGTGGGCGCTGCACGTGTGTGGGGTGGATGTGCTGTCTGGAAGGCTCTGGGAACGCAGCAGTGACCGGCCTGCCCCGTGGTTCCCTGCCGGGTTCGGGGTTTGAGGAGACAGATGCATGGATAAGTCGCTGTGGGAAACTCAGGCCTTTGTCCTGGCGGAGGGGATTGGGCCTGAGGCAGCCTCTGCGGGGCTGGCGGCCTGTCTGGCTGCGCGTCCTGTGGCACCGGCCTCACCCCCGGCACACGCCGGCCAGGAGCGCAGGGGCCCCGAGGACCGAAGCGTGTGTCTGAGGCCCTCTCCTGGGGCCCCACCCCGCCTTCGGGGCTGATGCAGACCGGGAATTGGAGAGACCTGGTGTGGAGGAGGCCGCTGTGTTTGGGCCTGGGTCTGAAGGGTGAGTGGGTGTCATTGTGGCCACGGGCCGGGGTCCGGGGAGCATTCGGGTGGCCAGAGGCGGCCTGGCACAGGGGAGGGCAGTGAGGGGCCCAGGTGGGGCCGGGACCAGGCCTGTGGGAGCGTTTGAATCACTGGGGAGTTCGGTCTTTACGGGAAGAAAGGCGCCCTGGCCATTCGGAGAGCCACTCTGGCACTGCTGCCGGTGCCGTCCGGGGCTGCGGGGCCTCCTCCTGGGCCTGAACTGCAGGGCTGGTGGGGGCCGTGGGGGAAGGTGGCTGCACAGGTCCCCGGAGCTGGAGCAGCGGGAGGATGCGGTTGGCCAGGAGGGGAAGCTGTGGACCCGGAGCATGTCGGGGGCCCCCGAGGGGAGGTGCAGGCAGCGCTGGTGGGAGGCCTCGGAGGGGTATGCGGTAATTGGCATCACGAGTGTGGTGAGAGTAGCTTTTAAAGCATCGGCTGGAGCAGGGTCCTCATTAAAGCCAGAGACGCTGACGCCGTGGGGCTGGGGCTGGGGCTGGGCCGGGGCTTTGGGAGGTCCGAGCTCCCCAGCGGGGATTTCCCAGGCCCAGTTAATCAGGAACCTTCAAAAAGATCGGCCTTGGCTCAGAAGGTTGGAGGCAGGGATGGGCAGCGGGTAAGGGATGGGGCGCACGAAACAGCACCCGGGGGAGGCCCCTGCTGCGGCCCCTGCAGGACCCGCCACCAATTCCGGGCTGCAGCCCAGCGAGCGTCAGAGGCGGCGTTTTCGGTGCGACGCTGCCACCTGCTGGCTGCCGGGGAGATTGCACCCCAGCGGCTCCGAACCCGTGTTTCTCAGAGGGGCCGGGAGGGGTGAAAATGCGCGTTCCCAGGTCCTCCCGGATTCTGTTCAGGTGGACGCTGGGGACTGTTTCACAGGCGCCCGCCCACATGTTAGGGGAGCTGGAGGAACCTGACGTCTCCGCCCTCGAGTGTCCCTCCGAGCTGAGGTTGGACGTTTGCACAGGAGCAGGTGAGCCTGGGGTATTGAGGGCTGAGCGGGGGTCCCAGCTGATGAAGCAGCCCCGCACCTTGGCCAGGTTCTCGAATCTCCTGTGGTCAGAGACGGTGGAAAGCGGGAAGCGGCTCGTAGGCGTTTACCAGGCCAGCTGCTCATACTTTCTGGCCTCAGTTTCCACATCTGTAAAGTGGGATCTGTCCACAAGCCGTGTGCTCTAGCAACGGCCCTGTGGAGTGGGTCTGCAACTGCGGACTCACTTGTCCTGGGCTGTTCTGAACCAGTGGTTCCCCTGCCCTCCCAGGAGACAGCACCTGTGGCGGGGCAACCGTCCCTGCAGCGGACCCTGGTTCCCACCGCGCCCTGGCCCTGGGGGTGCCCAATGACCAGGGTGTGCTGTGGCCCGAGTGAGCACCCTGTGGGCGTCACTGCTGTCCATGCTGCTGGGATTGGGTTGTCACCACTTGGGGAAGCGTGGTCTGATGGGGCACAGTGGGGGCACCAGATGGTCAGGCTGGGTGGGAGTTGAACCCCCGCTGGGTGGGGGGAGCGGGAGGGAGCCCCTGCTGGGTGGGAGGAACGGGAGAGAGCCTCCTTGGGTGGAGGGAGTGGGAGGGAGCCCCTGCTGGGTGGGGGGAGAGGGAGGGAGCCCCCGCTGGGTGGGGGGAGTGGGGCAGAGCCTCCCTGGGTGGAGGGAGCGGGAGAGAGCCCCCGCTGGGTGGTCTTGGACCAGCCAGCTTCTTGCCTGCAGGGCATGGCACTAGTAACTGGAACAACCCACCTTGCCCCTCCCAGAGAGGGCACCTCCTCAATGCTCCCCTTTCACAGGAGGTAGAGTCTTCTAGAGATCAAAACAGGGAGGAGGAAATAAATCCTACCTGAGGCCCCTGCCCCAACCCTTGGACCCACACTGCTTGGTTTTTAGGGACAAGGCCCAGGCCCTGGGATTTGAAGACTCCACCTTTTCTTTCGTGTTTATATGTGCTGTGTCATATGTTATCACATGAAGTTGATAACTGTGACCATTTTCAGGTGCACAGCCCAGGGGCATTATACACATTTGCGGGGTTGTGCAGCCGACGCCCCCATCCATCCCCAGAATGTTTGTATCTTCCCCAACTGAAACTGTCCCCAATAACCCCTGCTCCCCTCCTCCCCCACCCGCTGGAAGCCACCACTCCGCCTCCCACCTCTGCATTTGACTGCTCCAAGTACCTCAGAAAATGGCCTCATGCGGTCTCTGCACGTTCACGTCCGGCTTATTCCCAGCGTTTGGCCCGTGGAGTGATGAGCGCACCTGTCCAGCTCCTGCTTTCATTTCTTTCAGGGAGTTCTCATGTGGTCTTTAGAGGCTGCCACCCGCTGCTTCCCACAGCAGCTGCACCACCTTACCTTCCAACAGCAATGGACAAGGGCTCTAATCTAATGTCTTCGTATTCTTGCAAACACTTGTTATTTTGTGTGTGTGTGTGTGTGTGTGTGTGTGTGTGTGTGTGTTTTGAGACAGAGTCTCGCTTTGTCGCCCAGGCTGGAGTACAGTGGCGCCATCTCGGCTCACTGCAAGCTCCGCCTCCCGGGTTCATGCCATTCTCCTGCCTCAGCCTCCCGAGTAGCTGGGACTACAGGCGCCCGCCACCTCGCCTGGCTAATTTTTTTGTGTTTTTAGTAGAAACGGAGTTTCGCCGTGTCAGCCAGGATGGTCTCAACCTCCTGACCTCGTAATCTGCCCGCCTCAGCCTCCCAAAGTCCTGGGATTACAGGCGTGAGCCACTGCGCCCGGCCTTTTTTTTTTCTTTTCTTTTCTTTTTTTAATAACAGTCATCCTGCTGGATGTGAAGGGGCATCTCACTGTGGTTTTGATGTTGCGTTTCCTTAATAATTAATGATGTTGAGCACCTTGCCTTCAGTGTATAACTCCTCCTTTTCATGGTGATGATAAGTTTGTATTAGAGTTCCTGTGAGTGACACGGTGGGTATCATTCCTTCTGTCATTTATCATGTCTTAACGGTTTTCTTGTCAAACATCACTAACAAATAGCATATTTTACATAAAATGCATCGATGGGCCAGGCGTGGTGGCTCACACATGTTATCCTAACACTTGGGAAACTGAGACAGGAGGATTGCTTGAGCCCAGGAGTTGGAGACCAGCCTGAGCAACATAGTGAAACCCTGTCTCTACAAAAACTAAAACAAAAAAATCAGCCGGGCGTGGTGTCGTGTGCTTGTGGTCCCATCTACTCAGGAGGCTGAGGTGGGACTTGAGCCCAGTAGGTCGAGGCTGCAGTGAGCCGTGATAGTGCCACTGCACTCCAGCCTGGGTGACAGAGCAAGACCCTGTCTCAAAAATAAATAAATGAAATGAAATATAAAATCATAAATAAAAATAAAAAGCTGTAATGGCCGGTGTTGGACATGGGATGGCTTAAGCGCAGATAGTGTCTGAAAGATGCCTGAAGAATATTTCCTTTCAACCTCCTCATGTTTCTACTGATTTGGTTTTACAACCCCAAACTTGGGTTTGGGTTGTGATTTTTTTCTGTGAAATGTGCTAAGGTGCTAAGTCCCTCAAAAAATGGAATCTTGCAATCTTTGTCCTTTCGTGCCTGGCTTATTTCACTGAGACTGCGGGTGACTCTGCCCCCTACCCCCACTGTTGCTGTGGGTGTCAGGTGGTGAGGGGGTGCCTGAGCAGGGACGGAGGCCCCGCCCTGGGGGGCTGCTCAGCCTTCCCACACCTGACTCCTGGTGTCTCCTGCTGAGCATCTCTCGGTGGCACTGGAACGCCCTCTGTGCCCCCCGCATTCTTACCGAGGAGATGATGTGGCTGCGCCCACCCAGTGCCACTCCGAGGATGTTCACTTCACCTGGGGAAGACGAAGAAGGGGCTGCTCTCACCCCTTTGTTCTCGTTCAAGTTGTTAGTGGAAGCTCCACCAAACAGGTCACATCATTACAGCACCTGACAGTTTACAGACGGCTTCATCCCCCACTCCCCTCGCCCCCACCACCAGCACCGTGACGAGCCATTCCAGGGTGATGAGAGGAAGATGTTTTGTTTCGTTCTTTTTCTTTTCTTTTCTTTTCTTTTCTTTTCTTTTCTTTGACTGCATCTTGCCCTGTTGCACAGGCTGGAGTGCAGTGGCTTAGTCTTGGCTCACTGCAACCTCCGCCACCTGGGCTCAAGGGATCCTCCTACCTCAGTCCCCTGAGTGGCTGGGACTACAGGCGCCCGCCCCTATGCCTAGCTAATTTTTGTATTTTTTGTAGAGATGGGGTTTCAGCATGACCACCATGGCCAGCTGGTCCCGAACTCCTGACCTCAGGTGATCCACCTGCCTTGGTCTCCCAAAGTGCTGAGATTATAGGCATGAGCGACCGCGCCCGGCCAAGAACAGCTTTATTTAGACATAATTCATGTACTGCACGCTTCACCTGTTTAAAGCATGCAGTTCAAAGATTGTTAGTATATTCACAGCATTAGGCCACCATCACACAATCAGTTTCAGGACATTTTCATCCCCCAGAAAAAGCATCCTGCGTCCCTTAACCCTCATTCCCATCTCCCCTCCCCCAGCCCCTGGTAGCCACAGACCCGCTTCCTGGCTCTGTGGACGGGCCGTTCTGCGCATTGCATGTAAATGGAATCGTGCATAGGTGGCCCTTGGTGGCTGGCTCCTTTCACTCAGTATCATGCCTTTTAGGGCCATCCACGTTGTAGGAAAGGATGTTTTAATGCCATGTGGGGCACATATAAGACAGCCCCTTGGGATCCACCACCTGCCAATTCATGTCCCCCCACGGGACCTTTAGTGTCCCCAGGGAGTGCTGCTTGGCGGGTCCCCAAGGGAGGGTCCTGGCGGGCAGCACAGTGGGCGTCAACACGGAGTGGTTTCTCCCCCCACACTGTGTCTGTTCTGTGTCACCACTGTTACTTGCAGTAATAAATGTCACCTAGAGAGACGACAGGACAGGGTGCTGACAGGTGTGAAAACTCAGGGGAAAAACCCAGGTTCTGGTGTGGGCAGCTGGGGCCCTGGCGACACTCCCTAATCTCCATCATTGACAGGCTCCTGGCCGACTGGGTTTCTTCCCAGTGGAAATGCCGGGCAGCTCCTGGTCACCGCAGGGCACGGGTCCCACTTCTTGCCTATCTCCCGCCGTGAGGCAAATCCCCTGTGACCTGCACTCCTGGCAGTGAGGTGAGTCGCATTGATGCAGTGACAACCTCTGTGCCTGGCCCTCGCCATCCCCACGCTGAGATAGCCCCAGGGCTGAGCACATCTCTGCCTCCAGGAAGCCTTGCCGACATCCTCCCCCGACAAAGGACAAGACCTTGCTGAGCCTTGCTCTTCTCTACAGCAATGACTGGAGCAGCCACAGGTTGGCAATTCTGTCTAGTCACATCGCTGTTGCCCGGCTGCTTCTAGGTGTGGAGCCTTCAAATTTGTTTAAAATGAAATGCTCTTAGCAGATTTTATTTTTATTTTTATTTTTATTTTTTTGAGATAGAGTCTCCCTCTGTCACCCGGCTGGCATGCAGTGGCGCAATCTTGGCTCACTGCACCTTCCGCCTCCTAGGTTCAAGTGATTCTCCTGCCTCAGCCTCCTGAGTAGCTGGAATTACAGGCATGCGTCACCATGCCCGGCTAATTTTTGTATTTTTCGTAGACATGGGGTTTCGCCATGTGGGCCAGGCTGGTCTCGAACTCCTGACCTCAAGAGATCCAACTGTGTCGGCCTCCCAACGTGCTGGGATTACAGGCGTGAGCCACCACGCTGGGCCTAGTAGATTTTGTTGTAAGAAAGCAGTGCTACATTTTGTTATTGTTTTTGTTTTAACTTTTATTTTAGGTTCAAGGGTACACGGCAGGTTTGTTACGTAGGTAAACTTGTGTCCTGGGGGTTTGTTGTACAGACTATTTCATCACTCAGGTACTAAGCCTAATACCCATAATTATTTGTCGTGATTGTCTTCCTCCTCTTATCCTCCACCTTCCAGTAGGCCCCAGAGTGTGTTGTTCCCCTCTATTGTCCATGTGTTCTCATCATTTAGTTCCCACTTATAAGTGAGAACATGCAGTATTTGATTTTCTGTTCCTGGGTTAGTTTGCTAAGGATAATGGCTTCCAGCCCCATCCATGTTCCTGCAAGGGACAGGATCTCATTCTTTTTTATGGCTGTATAGTATTCCATGATATATATGTATGCTTTTCGTTATCCATTCTATCATTGATGGGCATTTAGGTTGATTCCATGTCTTTGCTATTGTGACTAGTGCCGTGGTGAACATACGTGTGTGTGAATCTTTATGGTAGAACGATTGCTATTCCTTTGGGTACATACTCAGTAATGGGATTGCTGGGTCGAATGGTCACTCTGTTCTTAGCTCGACTTTCCACACTGGTTGAACCCTCACGGGCAGTGTTTAAACCTTCCCTTTTCTTTGCAACCTTGCCAGCATCTGTTATTTATTTATTTTTTTTCACTTTTAAATAACAGCCATTCTGACAGTGCTAAATTTTGTAAATAAATGTTGGATAAATGTGCGGGTATATGAATGCCTTTTGGGCTTTCCTTTCTTGCTGTCTTCTTTTCTTTTTTTTTCTTTCTTTTTTTTTTTTTTTTTTTGAGACAGAGGCTCACTCTGTCACCCAGGCTGGAGTGCAACGGCACATTCTAGGCTCATTGCAACCTCCGCCTCTTGGGTTCAAGTGATTCTCCTGCCTCAGCCTCCCGAGTAGCTGGGATTACAGGTGCCCACCATGCCCAGCTAACTTTTGTATTTTTAGTAGAGACGGAGTTTCACCATGTTGGCCAGGCTGGTCTGGAACTCCTGACCTCAGGTGATCCGCCCACCTCGGCATCCCAAAGTGCTGGGATGACAGGTGTGAGCCACCGCGCCCGGCCTTTCTTGCTGTTTTCTAATTTTTCGTATTGTGGTCAGTGAGCCTGGCTCTCACGATGGTCATTTTATTGGATGTAGTTGAAGTTTCCTTTCTGTTTTAATGTGGTCAATCTTTGAAATGTTCTGCGCGCGCGTGTGTGTGTGTGTGTGTGTGTGTCTTAGACAATAACCATCCACCCAATGAAGGGTTCAAATCCTTAAGGCTTTTATTTTTCTGTGTATTTGTCTGTCAGATGCTGAGAGATGTGACAAAGTTCCTTACATGTAACTGAACTGTAACTAAAGCTGAGGGACTGCAAGGAAAAACGGCCAGTCCCTGCAACGCTATTCTGCTGAGTATATCGAGATTAATCTGGAAATTTTATTCCCTAAGGACATTAATATGATGGCTTCCTTTCTTTGTTAAGACCCACACTAGGCCCAGCATGTGGTCAATTAAAAACTATTAGTACACTTAATTTTTTTCAGAGCAGTTTTATGTTTACAGAAAAATTGATCAGAAAGTACAGGGAGTTCCCAGGCGGGACTCCTCACTGCCTCCCACTTTCCCATATTATTTATTTATTTATTTATTTTGAGGCGGAGTCTTCACTCTGTCGCCCAGGCTGGAGTGCACTGGCCGGATCTCAGCTCACTGCAAGCTCCGCCTCCCGGGTTCGCGCCATTCTCCTGCCTCAGCCTCCCGAGTAGCTGGGACTACAGGCCCCCGCCACTGCGCCCGGCTAATTTTTTGTATTTTAGTAGAGACGGGGTTTCACCGTGTTAGCCAGGATGGTCTCGATCTCCTGACCTCGTGATCCGCCCGCCTCGGCCTCCCAAAGTGCTGGGATTACAGGCGTGAGCCACCGTGCCCGGCCTCACTTTCCCATATTATTAACATTCTGTGTTAGTTTGTTACATTTGTTACAATGTGTGAACCAGCATCGATACATGATATTTATTTATTTATTTATTTATTTATTTTGAGACAGGTTTTGCTCTTGTCGCCCAGGCTGGAGTGCAATGGCACCATCTCGGCTTACCACGACCTCTGTCTCCCGCGTTCAAGCAATTCTCCTGCTTCAGGCTCCCGAGTACCTGAGATTACAGGTGCCCGCCACCACGCCCGGCTAATTTTGTATTTTTAGTAGAGACGGGGTTTCACTGTGTTAGCCAGGATGGTCTCGATCTCCTGACCTTGTGATCCGCCTGCCTCAGGCTCCCAAAGTGCTGGGATTACAGGCATGAGCCACCACACCCGGCCCAACCAGAGAAAGTTCTTAGTAAGATGGAAGATTTAAACCCAAAGACATCAAGAACTAAACAAAACATAAATGGAAAAATATCACTCAAGCTCACGGAGCTTGCAGTGAGCTGAGATGGCGCCACCGCACTCCAGCCTGGGCGAGAGTGTGAGACTCCGTCTCAAAAAAAAAAAAAGGAACTTTCTCTGGTTCTATGGTCATTTTTTCTTTCTTTTATGCCTTCGTTTAAATTGCTTGGATATTGAATAGTTTTAATTATTCCGTTTCCCCCTCTGCTGGCTTGCAAGAAGGACATCGTTGTACAGTTTTTTAGTTGCTACCAGACATCCCAACACACAGACTTGGTGTCTTAAGTTCTTCTATTAATCAACACTTTTGTTCTTTTTGTTACTAATGCAAGAGATTTAGAACTCTTCGTACAGGGTTGGAGGGCAAATGAGATTGTAAAAGTCAGGCGGGTGCGGTGGCTCACGCCTGTAATCCTAGGACTTTGGGAGGCCGAATTTGGGTGAATCATTTGAGGTCAGGAGTTTGAGACCAGCCTGGCCACCATGGTGAAACCCCATCTCTACTAAAAATACAAAATTAGCTGGGCATGGTGGCGGGCACCTGTAACCAGCTACTTGGGAGGCTGAGGCATCAGAATCACTTGAACCTGAGAGCAGAGGTTGCAGTGAGCTGAGATCTCACCACTGTACTCCAGCCTGGGCAACAGAGAGAAACTCCATCTCAAAAAAAAAAAGAAAAGGAAAAAAAAGAAAAGGAAAAAAAAGAAGTCAAATAGTTGACAACAATGACATATATTTATTTATGTATTTATTTATGTAGTTATTTATTTATTATTTATTTGAGATAGAGTCTCACTCTGTTGCCCAGACTGGAGTGCAGTGGTGCGATCTTGGCTCGCTGCAACCTCTGCCTCCTAGGCTTAAGCAATTCTCTTGTCTCAGTCTCCTGAGTAGCTGGGATTACAGGCGCATGACACTACTGCCTGGCTAATTTTTGTACTTTTAGTAAAGACAGTGTTTTGCCATGTTGGCTAGGCTGGTCTTGAACTCCTGACCTCAAATGATCTGTCTGCCTTGGCCTCCCAAAATGCTGGGATTACAGGCGTGAGCCTTGGCGCCTGGCCAATGACATGTGTTTTAAATCCACCAAGATGTTACTGTTGTTTTGTCCAGATAATATGAATTTGTGTGTACCCACATCTTTACCATTTTTCTTGTTCTTTGCTCCTTTTTGTTTGTTTGTTTTTTTGAGACGGAGTCTCGCTCTATCGCCCAGGCTGGAGTGCAGTGGCGTGATCTCTGCTCACTGCAAGCTCCACCCCTCCAGGTTTAAGCAATTCTCTGCCTAAGCTGGGATTACAGGTGCGTGCCACCATACCCAGCTAATTTTTTTGTATTTTCAGTAGAGACGGGGTTTCACCATCTTGGCCAGGCTGGTCTTGAACTCCTGACCTTGTGATCCACCTGCCTCAGCCTCCTAAAGTGCTGGGATTACAGGCAGGAGCCACTGCACCCGGCCATTAGTTCTCTGCTTCTTAAATCTCGATGCTTTGATCTTGCACAATCTCCCTTCTGCCTTGAGAGCACCTTTCATATTTCCTTTGCTGAGAAAATGATGGTGACAAATTCTCTCAGTTTTTCTTGGTCTGAAAATGTTTTTTATTTTTCCTTCATTCTTGAAGGATATTTTTGGTGGACATTAAATTGAGTCTTACTTTCGTTTACATTTTAAAGATTCTATTGTCTGCTGGCTTTGTTGTTTTCCACTGAGAAGCCAGAATACCTTCAAAATATTATCAATTGGACTGAGCTGACTTTTTCTTAAATAAACTTTTTTATTATAGAAAATTTTTGTCTACATAGAATTAGATAGAATAGTAAAAGGAGCTCTCAAACCCATCAGCCCACAGCCCATTGGTCCTCTAGCCCCCTATTCATTTTTTTTTCTTTTTGAGACAGGGTCTCGCTCTGTCTCCCAGGCTGGAATGCAGTGGCACAATCATGGCTCACTGCAGCCCCGACCTCCTGGGCTCAGGTGATCCTCCCACCTCTACCTCCCTACTATCTGGGACAACAGGTGTCACCACATCAGGTAATTATTTTTTCATATTTTTTGTAGAGATGGGTTCATTCTATGTTGCCCAGGCTGGTCTTGAACTCCTGGGTTCAGGGGATCTGCCCACCTCAGCCTCCCAAAGTGCTGGGAATGTAGGTGTGAACCATTGTGCCTGGCCTGTCATGTTCTTTCATCTGTAAACATTTCAGAATGGATCACAGAGTATAAGGACTTTTTTAAAAGCCTGCAGCCACAATACCATTAACATACCTAAAAATGAGCAATGAGTATGGATTTAACCATATTAAGGAATTACAATTCCTATTTCTATTGTGTCATGATGCAAATTATTTCCAGTTTTTAAAAAAGATCAGGATCCAAATGAGGTACACATGTTGTGATTGATTGACATTGTGATTGATTGACATTGTGATTGACTGACGTTGTGATTGATTGACATTGTGATTGACTGACATTGTGATTGACATTGTGATTGATTGACATTGTGATTGACATGATTGTTTGACATTGTGATTGATTGACATTGTGATTGATGTGATTGACGTTGTGATTGACGTTGTGATTGACGTGATTGATTGATGTTGTGATTGACGTTGCGATTGACTGACATGATTGACATTGTGATTGACTGACAATGTGACTCACTGACATTGTGATTGATTGACATGGTGATCGACTGCTGTGTCTTTACATTTTCCTTTCACTCTGTGGGTTCCCTGTCCACCTCCTTTTTCTGGGGATTTGTCAAGAGCTGGGTGGTTGTCTGGGGTTCCCTCTCCACCTCATTGGTTTTGCTTTTGTTTTTTGGTTGGGGGTGGGATTTGTTGTTGAGAACCCACTGGTTGTCCTGAACAGCTCTACCTCTTCTAGTTTTCCAGATTGAATCTCTGTGGTACACGGTAACTGGGGTTCTCTGGCTGTTTTTCATATTTTCTCTTTGGCTTTCAGCAGTTTTACTAAGACGTGCCAAGGTATGTGTGTATTTACAAAATTAATAGATGATTTTTGAGCAGTTTTAGGTTTACAGAAGAGTTGAGCAGGAAGTTAGAGAGTTCTCACACACCCTATCACCTCCGTAGCTTTCCCCATTACTAACATCTTGCATTAGTGTGGCACTTTTGTTGTGATTAATGAGTCAGTATTGATACATTACTACTAAGTACAGTCTGGAGTTTACACTGGGGTTCACTCTCTGTTGAACTCTAATGTATATATTTTTTTGACAATCGTATAATGTCCTATATCCATCATTATAGTATCATACAAATAGTTTCACTGTCCTAAAAATCCTCTGCTCCTGGCCTGGATGAGGGAAGCTGAAAGGGGGGAAGCCCAAAGCTGGGCGTCAGAGTCACTTGGATGAGTCAGCGTGTTCACTGTAAAAAAACTGGCCATTGAAAGAGGGATTGCCCAGCGTTCTGAAGGGAGCCATTGGCACCTGAACCAATGATGGCCGAAATAGCCAGACAAGCCCAAGAGTGACAGGTCTGAGACCTGCCACAGTTCCCAGAATTGGACAACTAGTCATGTCTTTGGAGGAGTCTCGGGTAACCCTGGACATGGCCAGTAAGAATATTAACTTCCTTCTAGAATGCTTACTCTGTTTTGACCCATTATAATGGGCCTCTGTCGCCCCAAAACTGTGTGGTCAGGGAGACAGACGGGCAAGCCCACGGATGCCATTTTCCCTGTCCCCTAAGTTGCTCTTCAGAGACTGGTTTTCCCACATACCTTTCTTATCTTGCCTGGATGCCTCAGGGCTGTTGCAGCAACTGCTCTTTTAGGAGATGAAGCCAATAAACTGGCTTTAGGACAACATCTGGGGGTTTTAACCCCACACCAAGTACGAGGAGTCCTAGAAGCTAAAGGACACCAGTGGATGGCAGGGGGACGCATATTGACATATCAGGCTTTGTTGCTAGACGCTCTGGATATAACACTTAAAGTATGCCAGACGTTGAACCCAGCTACCTATTTGCCTGAACCCACAGGGCACCCTAGATGATTCCTGCGTACAAGATATGAAGCAAGCTTACTCCAGCTGTCTGGATTTAAAGGACGAGCCTCTAGATAATCCCGAGGTAGAATGGTTTACAGGTGGAGGTAGCTTTGTGCACCAGGAAAACAGGAAGGCTATGTATGCTGTTGTCAGTCAACACGAGGTGATTGAGTCTCAGGCCTTGCCAGCTTCTACCTCAGCTCAAAAGGCAGAATTATTAGCTCTTATCAGAGCCCTGCCATTGGGAAAGGACTTAAGAGTCAACATTTACACTGATTCGAAGTACATGCCTTTCTGGTGCTTCATGCTTGTGCTGCTATGTGGAAGGGACAAGGAGTCCTAACTGCTAAGGGTTCCCCTATAAAACATCATTTAGAAATTCTGAACCTATTAGATGCCATTTTGCTGCCCAAGGAAGTGGCTGTAATGCAGCGCAGAGGACACCAAAGAGGAGACGCTAGTGTGGCTGAGGGAGGCTCCTTTGCAGATGCAGCCGCTAAGGCCACAGCGTCACTGAAGCCACAGCATGGTTAAGGCCACAGCATCACTGAGGACACAGTGTCACTAAGGCCACAGCGTTGTTAAGGTCACAGCATTGCTAAGGCCACAGCGTTAAAGGAGCCACTTGGACCTGTCGGCATGTCAGTGCCCTCAGCCACGGCAATGACAGAACCTAGGTATACTAAAGAGGAACAAGAATGGGCTGATGGCCAGGGTTTAATTCAGGATCCTTCTGGCTGGCTTATCAATGACAACAAACTGTTAATACCAGGTGCTAATCTGTGGAAAATTGTTAAGCATTTGCATGACTCTATTCATTTGGGAAGAGATTCCCTGTTTCAATTAATGTCCCGGCTTTTTGTAGGAAAAGGCTTACTTAAAACAGTAAAGCAGGTAACTCGGCCTGTGAATTATGTACCTGGATTTATAGGAAAAGGCTTACATAAGACAGTAAGACAGGTGACTCGGCCTGTGAATTATGTACCTGGAAAAACCCAAATGACCAATCTTTACCTCCTCCTCTAGTAAGGCCTGTTCAGCAAGGAGAGCATACCCTGGTGAAGACTGGCAAACGGACGATACTCAGATGCCCCCATGTAACGTGTAAAGTATGTATTAGTATTCGTTGACACTTTCACCAGTTGGATCGAGGCTTTTCCTGCCTGGTTTGAAAAGGCAACTGAGGTTTCTAAACTCCTCCTAAAGGAAATTATTCCTAGATCTGGGCTGCCTAAGAGCTTACAGAGCGATGATGGCCCACTTTTCACAGCGACAGTTACCCAAAACGTACCTTCCGCCCTAGGAATTCGGTACCACCTTGGCTCGTGTGGCGGCCACAGTCTTCGGGGAAAGTAGAAAGAGCTAATCAAACTCTAAGAAGGACTCTTGCTAAACTATGCCAAGAGACATCAGAAACCTGGCCGTCTTTATTACCTGTAGCCTTATTACAGGTTCGAATGGCCCCTCAGGGAAATCCGCAGCTCAGCCCTTTCGAAATAATGTGTGGAAGACCTTTCTTAACTACAGACCACCTAATAGACATAGATACTTTCAAGCTGCAGAATTATGTGATCCACTCAGGACAAAAGCAAAACACACTCCTTCAATATGGAAATCAGAGACTCCCTTCCCTGACTGAGGAAGAGAATCTGGTTCCAACCCAGCCAGGAGACTGGGTCCTATTAAAAACCTGGAAGGATGGATCCTTAGATAACAGAGTGGAAGGGACTCTATCAAGTTCTCCTTAGTACCCCAACTGCAGTTAAACTTCTGGGAATAAACAGCTGGGTCCACTTATCTCAAATTCAACCTGTCTCTCATAAAGTCCCACAGGCCAACGGAACCCAAGAGACTGATCCTGTTTATTCCCGTCAGCCAGTCAGTGACCTCTGGTTCCTGTTCCGCAGAAATGAGAGGGATGGGTAGCATAAAGACCTGGATTGGCATTCTACTTTTAGGCACAAGTTGGAATCATGCAGAGAGTGACTTATTTACTGAGTGGGCACAGACTTTAGCTTCCCTACGTAATCACATAAATGGTTGGGTACGTGGAGAATTGCCACCTTCCTCCACCTCTGGGTTGCCCTGGCATAGTCAACCAGCCAGCCTAAGTTTGTGGGGATTTTATGATGTTCCAGACCATTACCCAGCCTATGAAAGCTTTAGACGCTCACATCTCTGCCATTGATGAGCTGTCAGTCAATCCTTTATTGGCTTGTTCCCAACAGCTGCCCAGTTCTTGGAAAGCCTTTCTATTTAGTTTACTTGGAATGATTTTACTTATTTTGCTTTGCTATTGTAGAATATATTGCGGTTGTACTCTTTGTGTAGGAACACATGACAAGTTCACTCAACATTTTCTTAAATTGGACACTTTTTTTTTTTTTTTTTTTTGAGACGGAGTCTTGCTCTGTAGCCCAGGCTGGAGTGCAGTGGCATGATCTCGGCTCACTGCATTCTCCACCTTCTGGGTTCAAGTGATTCTCCTGCCTCAGCCTCATGAGTAGCTGGGATTACAGGTGCACAACACCACGCCTAGCTAATTTTGTATTTTTAGTAAAGATGGGGTTTCTTCATGTTGGTCAGGTTGGTCTCAAACTCCTGACCTCAGGCGATCCACCCACCTCAGCCTCCCAAAGTGCTGGGATTACAGGTGTGAGCCACCATGCCCGGCCTGTTTTTCCTTCTTAAATGAGATGAGAGGGATAGAGAATGGGGTTGTGTGTTTCCCTTCCCAACATAGAAGACTGGAGGGACCTGGAGTTGATACTTCCCTTCCTCCAGGTTGGTTAGACTCTGATTAAACTCTGGTAGGTTAAGCTGTGGTAAAATAGTTTCTGTTGAGGGCAGAGGAAGAACAGAATGCTCTGGCATATTTCCAAAGTGCTACTTCTCCTCTCCCCTTGTCCAAAGCACAAGTGCATTTTTCTCTGGTGTTTACTTTGGGGATCTGGTGGAGTTTGTGCAGGTAAAACTCATAGAAATGTGGCCCCTACCCTAAGACTGGGCCCTGGAGTTTGTAACTGTCAAGCTTGGCCACACAGCCTCCAGCAATCTGCCAGTGACAGTTTAGGTTTTCCCAACCTGGCAGGCAGTGGTTCCCAGGGAAGTGTCTGCTCTATGGAATTGGGATTCTCTGCATCTGTCTGTCATCTCTACAACTTTTTTGGGCAGTGGTTTGCCCTGTGACCTCATCATCTGTTGAATATAAGAAACATTATTGACTTTCGGTTTGCTCATGTTTTATTATTATGAAAAAATTGATTGTTTCCAAGCTTCTCACGCACTAGACTAGAAATTGATTAATTTCATTTATCTTTTTTGGGTTTGTGGGGTTCTTGAATTTGTGACTTGATGATTTTGATTACTTTTAGAAATTTCCTGGCTATTAACTCTGAAATATTGCTTCAGTATCATGTTCTCTCATCTCCCCTCTGGGATCCAGTTATGAATATATTGGTCCTTCTTCCTCAATCCTTTGTGTATCTTAACCTGTCATCTGTATTTTCCATTTGTATTATCCATACTTCATTTCAGATATTTTCTACTGACCTATTTTCCACGTCACTAATTCTCTCTTCAGCTGAATTTGCTATTAAAGCCACTAAGTTTATAATTTAGGTGCTAGAATTTTCATTTGTTTTTTGTACTTTTTTTTCTTTTTTCTTTTTGCTGAAATTCTAAATCCTGCTTGTATTTCTGCAAATGCTGTAAGCACAGTTATGTTCCAGTCCTTGTCTCGTGATTACAGTGTCTCGACTGGTAGATCTGCTGCCTATGGTCTCTGCTACTTTCATTCTTGCTGATTTGTTTTTTCAATTGTCTAGAATTTTTATTGTGGACTGAACATTGTATTTGTAAAATTATTTTGTAGAAATCATTTGAGGTCTATTTTATTTTCCTCCAGAGAGGGTTTATGTTTGCATCTGCGAGACATGGGGGCACTAGGGGTCCTGGATCATCTTACCGTGGTTTCAGGGATTGAAATCATTTCAAGATGATGACAGTCTAGGTTTTCCTATCCTGGCAGTGGTGCAAGAGGCCCTGCAGTTGCTACAGGAGCTGGTCTCCTTCTATCCACCCTCATGTCTAGGTTATTTGTTGTCCCAACTCAAAGTGGTGGGGGTGGGAAGGATGTTCACCAACTTCCCACTCTCAGGTGGGACGAATCTCTCCCTGTCTGGCTCCAGCAGGCTCTCAGAGCTCCTCACTGGGCTCTAAGCTATCTGAAGCAGCAAATGCTTTGGGGGAAAAGTGAGTGTCTGGAAGGCTCTTGTCTCTCTGGGTCTTTGTCTTTCCTGGGATTTTGTTAGCATTCCAAGTAAATATTTTTAACATTTTGCTCAGTTTTTGTAGTCACCCTCAGAAAAAGGATGGATCCAGATTAACTAGTCCCTCATGACCAGAAACTGGAAGTGTGATGGTTGTTTTCAGTCTTGAACAACACTGGTTCTGCGGTGACCAGTTTAGAGTTCATACAGTAGACCTTCCTCCCCCTTGTAAAATCATCCCTATTTCAGTTAATACTTAGAGTGACCTCCTGGTGACTCATCCTCAGCCTCCTTTGCTGATTCTTCTTTTCCCTGACATTTTCATTCTGGAGGGCTTGGGATTTGGTCCTTTGACCTTTTTTCTTTTCTTTCTTTTTTTTGAGACGGAGTCTCGCTCTGTCGCCCAGACTGGAGTGCAGTGGCCGGATCTCAGCTCACTGCAAGCTCCGCCTCCCGGGTTCATGCCATTCTCCTGCCTCAGCCTCCCGAGTAGCTGGGACTACAGGCGCCTGCCACCTCGCCCGACTAATTTTTTGTGTTTGTAGTAGAGACGGGGTTTCACCATGTTAGCCAAGATGGTCTTGATCTCCTGACCTCGTGATCCGCCCGCCTCGGCCTCCCAAAGTGCTGGGATTACAGGCGTGAGCCACCACGCCTGGCCTTTGGCCTTTTTTCCAGCTGTGTCTGCCCTCTCAGGGATCTCAACCAATACCCTTCCCATGGCCTACCCAGACCCCAGACCTGAACTCGAGTCACGGATCCAGCGGGGCACAGGATGTCAGATGTGTGAGGGCCGCCTCCAATGCAGCGTGTTCCAGATGGAGCTGTGGTCTCCCCGAGACCTGCCCACCCACACCCCCAGATTCTGTTGATGGCAAATCATGCTTCCTTGCAGCTCACATCCTGTTGGTTCTCCCTCCCACGTTCATCTGGAATGCGGCCACTCCCCACCTCTCCCCGAGAGCCCTCAGTTAGCACAGCAGCCTCCTAATGGCTTCCACCCTCTTGTCATCCCCAGACCCTCCTTTTCACACAGTAGCTGCGTGGTCCTCCTCAGGCCAGGTCAGGTCACGCCTCTCCCTCTCAGAGTCCTGCCTCGGCCCCTCCCCTGTCATCAACAAAGACTAGACTGCGAGTGGCCCCATCTGCCTCCTGCCTCCCGAGCTCACAGCCTCTGAGGTCCTGGGTGGGAAATCCCAGCACACAGTCTGTGGACGCTGCACTGCAGGCAAGTGGGGTCTGTCTTTTCAAAGCTGATGCCCATGCCCAGAGAGGGTGTCTCCCGTGAGAGACGTGGCCTGGCAGTTGCTGCTTGGGGCCCTGGGTGCGGGGACACACCCGGCGCTCATTGAAGACAGGAGGCATCCCGCTGGGGGAGCCAGATGAGGCGTCCAGACCCACATCACCTCCCTGTGCTCAGCCGTGCTCAGTGAATGGCCTGGGGGGTTTCTGTGTATGGAGAGCTGGGTGGGCTTCTAGGGTCTCGACTATGGGGCTGGTGTAGAGTATTCTAGAGAGGCTGGGGATGCGATGAGGCAGCTGCAGGTGGCCCCTCTTCGCCACCTGAGGACGCGGGACCACGCCAGGCTTTTCTGGGCAGGGTGACCCTGGCTGTGTGGCAACAAACATGCACAGAAGTGCCACGTGGGCTCCTGAGGCACCCTCATGTCTCCGCCAGTGGGCGGTGTGGGAGAGGGGACCTGAGATGTTGCCTGGCTCCTTGCTCTTTGGGGACGGGTGTGCCTCTGGGGTCCTAGCTGTGAACCGGGTTGTTTCACCTGGGGTGGGGTCGGGCCTGGCTCTGTCCTCGGGTCCTGGGCTTTCCTCGGCTCCCACTCACTGTCCTCGGGACAGCTGGGCCTCCCCACATCCCTGGCGTGCCGGGGCAGCCCCGCCTTCCTTTCTGCTACTCAAGCGAGAGCCTCACCGTCACTCTGACTGCCTCTGCTCACTCCCATCCGGTGCATTTGAAATCCCCGTGCTCTGCCTTCCCCAGGCCCAGAGTCAGCCCCATCACGGGTCCCATCTGCACAGGGCTCCCTGCCTTTCCCTGCCTCCACCTCCCTCACCCCTGCCCAGTCAGCCCCATCACAGGTCCCATCTGCACAGGGCTCCCTGTTCTCCCTGCTCTCCCTGCTCTCCCTGCCTCCACCTTCCCCCGCCCTGCCCAGGCCTGCAGCTCCTCTCACCGGTGCTGGGCTGCTCCACCCCTGCGTCTGGGCTGCCGGGAACCCCGTGGCCATGACAGATGCAGCAGAGGGGTCACATCCTTTCTGGGTGTGGCAACCTCGGCTTCTGCTCGCTCACTGCCTGGCACCTCCTGTCCAGCTTCTCCTGCAGCATGGAGAGAGGCCGCGTGGAGGGTGTGCCCAGCCCACGACCCACCCCAGGTCCCCTGTGTATTAGTGACCCTGCTCGGACCTTGCCACCCAGCCCAGCCCAGCCCCATGGGA
Organism: Chlorocebus sabaeus; assembly: GCF_047675955.1. NCBI lineage: Eukaryota > Metazoa > Chordata > Mammalia > Primates > Cercopithecidae > Chlorocebus > Chlorocebus sabaeus. The sequence goes on along the minus strand of NC_132905.1, from coordinate 1,121,258 downwards.
TGCAGCCACAAGGTCAACCCAGCCACACCTCAGGGAGCAGACACAGCCTCCCCAGCCCTCTCCAATTCTGCACCCAGAGTTGTGGCTGTAAAGTGGGGATTGTTTTAAGCCACCAAGCTCTGGGGTGGTTTGCTCCAGGCAGCAGGTGACTGAGACACTGCCCCGTGGGTCTCCCCATTTCTGCACTCACTCCCCTATACAGGGGCTCCTGGATCATGTCCAACAAACCCAACGTTAGTTGAAAGCCTCGAGATGAAATGCACTCAGTGCACTCGGCCTCCTGAACATCATTACTTGGCCTCCCTGCCTTCACCATGTGCAGACACTGACGCCAGCACACTCGACAAAGTCCCCAATTCCCTTGCTCTGTTTCTAAGTCCTGGCCACCCCCACCCTGTGGCTGTGCTTCCTTGTCCTCATCCTTGTCCACCTGTGTTCCCTCCAGGTGCCCTGAGTGGACCGGAGGGGCACGTTATGGGGACATGAGTGGGGGCTCAGTCTGGGCAGGAGGAGGGGAGGCCTGGGGAAATGGTCTGACTAGCTCTGCCCAGCCCCTCCGTGCTGTCTGGGGACAGGCTGGGGTCCAGGGCCTCCCCGGAGAATGGGACCAGTGTCTCCAGGGCGCCATGGGCTGGTCAGGGGGGCTGACCTGGGCATTTCTTCTTCTGGCCGCCGGGAGGCAGCAAGGCCCCAGGTTTTCATCTCAGTGACCAAGTCTGGACGAGGCTTTTGGGGGAGCACGGGTGCAGCGGCCAAGTATGTCTTTGGCCACTCTGGGGCCACACCATGGGTCCTGGGGTCCCTGAAGCAGCTGGAAGGCAGCCAGGAGGGCGCCAGAGCTGGGCTGTGCAGGGTGGGCTGGAAGAAGGAGGTGGTGCCTGGCGGTGACGGAGTGGGCCTTTCCTGTCCCCCAGGCTGGCAGCCCTGCCTCAGGAGAGCCTTCCGGGGGCTGCAGAGGGGCCTCCCACTGTGAGAGAGGACGGCGAGGGACCAGAGTGTGGTTCATGTGGCGCCTGCTGGTGCAGGGCTGGGCTCCACAGTGACAGGGCTGGGTGGGGGGCCTGGGCTCCATGTTGACAGGGCTGGGTGGGGGGCCTGGGCTCCACGTTGACAGGGCTGGTGCAGGGCTTGGCTCCACGTTGGCGGGGCTGGTGCAGGGCTTGGCTCCACATTGGCGGGGCTGGTGCAGGGCTGGGCTACATGTTGGCAGGGCTGGTGCAAGGCTGGGCTCCACAGTGGCAGGGCTGGGTTGGGGGCCTGGGCTCCACAGTGACAGGGCTGGCGGGGGGTCTGTGCCCACAAGGCCACATCAGGCACAGGGGACCAGCCCCCAGGACAGAGGTCAAGGCCCGGATTTTGTGGCCCACACTGGACCCCTAACTCTCTCCTCACCCCGAAGTGAGTAAACCGAGGCACAGTCGTGGCACCTGCCTCCTGCTGTGTGTTTAGGTGAATGAGATCAGGCCAGGCGCTCACCTGTGCATCCCCCTAGCTGGGACCACAGCGGGTGCACCCACGGACCCCGGCCCCACTCCAACCGCCTGTGTCCTCACACTCTGCGGGCTGACCCTTTCCCCCTCTGGCCAGTGGAGGTGGGAAGGCTCTGAGGGCCCCTGAGCCCAGGTTCCCTCTCTGTGATCCTGAGCCCTGGCCACAGCACTACTTGGAACTTCTGACCGAGCCCTGCCGCCATAGCGCATAGTCTGTGGCGCAGGCACCTGACACTGCACCAGGGCGTGATATCCAGAGGCAGGCCATGCCTGGCTCCACACAGTCGCCCCACACTGGGTGCCCCCCGCAGAGACAGCAGGCAGGACAGGCAGGCCATGCCCCGGCTTCACACAGCGGCTCCGGACTGGAGTGCCCCCCGCAAAAACAGCAGGCAGGAGGCCGTCCTTCAGGGCCACCACCGTGACCATGAGACGCACAGCCCTAGAGGGTCAGCGGGTCCGTCTGAGCTGCCGGAGAGGTCCTCTGAGCTGAGCAGGGAGTGCGCAGGTGGTGGCCAACACCTGCTGCTGGTGTTGATGTGTAAGCAGCTGAGCCCCGGGGTGTGGACTCCACCAGGGCCCTCACGGCCTGCGAGACTCAGAGTCGGGGACTGGGCGCTGCCATTGTGGTGGTTCTGCTGTCAGCCGCCGTCCCCGGCTCTGACCTGCAGAGTCTCACTGTCTCCTTTCGGCATTTGCAGAGTTGGCAGGTGTGCCCTGGCCATGCTCGGCAAGGGTTCCTCCTGGATAAGGTGGAGCCTGATTTGGGGCACACTGGCACCACTGTGGCAATGATGCTGCGTCTTCCCATCTGGGAACAAGGCATCTTGCCATTGATTTAGGTCTTGAATTCTTCTCTTCAATGGCTTGTGGTTTCAGAATACGGCTCTTCCACAAAGTTTGAGATTTTTCTATTTGTCCCTCTTGTCCTTGCTGCCTCTTGTGTCGTTTGGGATTAACAGGCCTTTCACACGACTCTGCTTACCGTCACTACCCGCTTGTTAGACATTCCCCTTTGCTTTACTTCTTTCTTTTTTTATTTTTATTATTTTTGAGACAGAGTTTGGTCTGTCACTCAGGCTAGATTGCAGTGGTGCAGTCTCAGCTCACTGCAACCTCTGCCTCCTGGGTTAAAGCGATTCTCCTGCCTCAGGCTCCCGAGTAGCTGGGATTACAGGCATGAGCCATCATGCCCGGCTAATTTTTGTATTTTTAGTAGAGATGGGGTTTCGCCATGTTGGCCAGGCTGGTCTCGAACTCCGCATCTCAGGTAATCTGACCACCTCGGCCTCCCAAAGTGCTGGGATTACAGGCGTGAGCCACCGCGCCCAGCCCTCTGGCTTACATCTTAGTGGCTGTCCCCGTCAGGAGGTAGACTTCTGGCACGAGCTTCCCGAGCATCGAGGCGTAGCTCTAAAGAGCACCGTGCGTTCGTAAGAGTGTATAAGATTTGCTCAGCACCCACCCACTCACCCGCTCACCCACTCCCGCGCCACCCGCTCGCCACTCACCCGCCCGCCCACCTGCCCGCTTGCCCTTTGTGCTATCGTTGCTAGACGTTTTACTAAATCCACATGTTATAAACCCCACAGTGTATTATGAATACGTTTGCTTTAACAGGTGATTATCTTTCAAAATTTTAAAAGTAATAAAAACAGCATTTTTTTTTTTTTTTTTTTTTTTTTTTTGAGACGGAGTCTTGCTCTGTGCCCCAGGCTGGAGTGCAGTGGCGCGATCTCGGCTCACTGCAAGCTCCGCCTCCCGGGTTTACACCATTCTCCTGCCTCAGCCTCCCGAGTAGCTGGGACCACAGGCGCCTGCCACCACGCCTGGCTAATTTTCTTGTATTTTTAGTAGAGACGGGGTTTCACTGTGTTAGCCAGGATGGTCTCGATCTCCTGACCTCGTGATCCGCCCGTCTCGGCCTCCCAAAGTGCTGGGATTACAGGCTTGAGCCACCGCGCCCGGCCAAAACAGCATTTTTTAAAAAGAAATAGCTCTCACCCTGTTGCTCAGCCTAAACTGAACTCCTGGGCTCAAATAATCCTCCCACCTTGGCCTCCCAAAGTGCTGGGATTAACCGTGCCCAGCCAGTAAAACAGCATTTTTGTCTCCACATATTTTCCCTATCTAGCCGCTTTCTTCGTCTGTGTAGACCCATCTGGTGTCATTTTCCTTCTGCCTGAATAACTTTGATGTTTCTTATACTGCATGTCTGCTGGTGATAAATTCTCTCAGCCTTTTGTTGAAACAAATCTTTATTTGCCTACATTTGTAAGGATATTTTTCCTGACGTAGTTTTAGCTTGACAGGTATTCTCTTCTTTCAGTCTTTTAAACATGCCAATACGCCGTCCGTCTCCCAGCTCATGACGTTTCACACGATGTCGGCTGTAATTCCTGTCTCTCTGTGTTACATGTCTGTTTTGTTTGACTGCTTTTAAGATTTTTCTCTGTCACTGGTTTTCTACAATTTTATTACAGTGGCCTTGCCGTGGTTTCTTTCTGTTTATTCTGCTTGAAGTTCATTGAGCTTGTCTGGATTTTTGTCCAGTTGAAAAACTTTATTAAAATTTTTTTCTTGAACCCTCCCCCACATTAGCTTTCTGCAGCATATTGTTGATTTTTTTTTTTTTTTTTTGAGACGGAGTTCTGCTCTGTCTCCCGAGCTGGGATGCAGTGGTGTGATCTCAGCTCACTGCAGCCCTCACCTCCTGGGTTCAAGTGATTCTCCTGCCTCAGCCTCTTGAGTAGCTGGGGCTACAGGGACTGCCACTACGCCCGGCTAATTTTTTTGTATTTTTAGTAGAGATGGGGTTTTGCCATGTTGGCCAGCCTGATCTAGAACTCCTGACCTCAACTGATCTGCCCGCCTTGGCCTCCCAAAATGCTGGGATTACAGGCATGAGGCAGCACGCCCAGCCATTGGTCTTCTAGTCTTTTTCCTCACTGGGCTTCATTTTGAATATTTGCTATGTCTTCAAATTCCTTAAACAATGTAATTTCATGTTATTCCTGTCTATCGTGTTTTCATTTCCGACGTATTTTTCACCTCTGAAATTGCATTTAGGTCCCTAAAGATCTTTCATGGACTCTTCAACACGTTTATGTTTTCTTCTATGTCCTTGAAAATGTGGGGGCCTAGTTGTAACTGTGGCTTTAATGTCCTCGTCTGATGATGCCATCACCGCTGTCGTCTCTGGGTCTGTTTCTGTTGATTCTTCTTTCTCCTGATCCTGAGTCCCCGCTTCGTTGCATCCTTGGTAATTTTTGACTGCACGCGGCCTCCTGAATGTTACATTGTTGGGTGCTAGGTTTTGTTGTAAACCTTTAGAGAGCATTCGGCTTAGTCCTGGTGTGTAGTGAAGCTGCTGGGAACCCGATGACCCTTTCCAGGCCTTGGGTGCTGGCAGGCCAGATGCAGATTATCTCAGTGCCATAGCAGCTCCCTTTGGAGGGCTCTCCCCGGTGACGCTCCCTCCTGGTGGGGTGCAGCTTATTCCTGGCCTGTGTGAGTTCCAGGTGCTGTCCCCGTTCTGTTCTCCAGGGCTGGGCTTTCTCTCATCTTGCAGTCTCACCCCAGGCATATGCAAGTTGGCACCTGTCTAAGGCTTTCAGGGAGTCCTCTGTGGACCTCGGGGCTACCTCTCTATGCAGCCCTCTGTCTCTGGTCCTCTGCGCCATGGCTGTGCCTTCTGTCTCCTCAGCTCAGAGAGATGTCTGGGCTCTGTTCACAGCCCCCTCTGAGTTGCAGCATGGGAGGTGTCCTCAGGTGGTGAGCTGGGCAAGTGTGGGTGCCCCTCACTTGCTCTCTTAGGGGTCGTGGTCCTGCACCCCAGACCCCAAGTCTGAAGGCTGCTGTCCACGTGTGTGACACAGTTTCTAGTTGTTTATGGGGGAGGGGCCCCTTTCCTAGACGGGCGACGGGCTCTGGCTGAGTCTGTCCCTGTTCTCTCCACTGGCTGGGGACCATGAGAGGCTCTGCTGGGGCTGGTGACGTTTATTGAGCAGTGGAGAGGGCCGGCTCCGTCACGCCTCAGCTCTGTGCACGCACTCAGCGGCCTCCTTCCCTCCTGTCCTATAGACGGGGACCTGGGCCTGGAGAGCACTGCAGGCTGCCAGGTCACTCGGCCCTCTGAGGCAGAACCTGAGTTTGTGCTGCCGTCTGTCTGTCTGCAGAGCTTGGGAACTGGTGTGTGACGTGGGGTGTCCAGAGTCCTGGGCAGTGGGTGCTGCACTCTCCTACGTGCGGGAAGATCTCGGGGCACCAAGCGTGGGGCTCCCTGACGTCCACCTGGGCCCTGCCCATCCCCCACCCCATCACTGAGTGCAGAGTCTCCCTCTGGGTTCCTGGATGGTCCAGACGACGTGGGTGCAGGCGATGGGTCCCTCTGCAGGTGCGGATGGCTCCAGACGACGTGGGTGCAGGTGTGGAGGAGTGAGGGGAGCACGGAGCAGGGCCATGCTTTCTGAGCCCTGACTGGACACAGCACTGGATGGGGCGGAGACCCGGATGTTGAGCTGGGTCTCACCTACTTCCCCTTCCACACATCCCAAGCTGCACAGGAGGCTGGCCCGGTCCCGAGGGCCCCCAGAAGCTGCCCCGGCCGTGTTGCTGTCTGACAGGGCGTCCCGGCTGCAGCGGGGGCCTGTGTGGCCTGCGGTGTCTGAGAAGGTGTGAATGCCTGGAGAAGCCCAAGGACACAGAGACCTCGCTGGGAACAGAGTGAATGTGTCTGTTATTGATTTTCTCCACATGGCTCCCACGTTCTTGCACACATGATTTTGTACTTGGCTGAGAGTAAATATTAATACATTGAAAATTAAAAAAGAGTTTTCAGCCCTTTAAACAATTGCTTATGGCACAATTAAAAGGCAAATGAATGATGTTTTTTAGGAGCAAGTTTGTTGACCTGAGTCTTATTTGTGAGGGCTGGAGCTGAGGGGAGGCCCCTCGAGGGGATGTGGGGAGGGAAACCATGTGGCAGGGCCACTGTGCAGTGGGCAGGCATCTGCTATTTATCGAGGCAAGATGAGGGGGCGGGCTGCCCTGGTGCCCCTGCTTTAGACCCGCAAATACCAGGCGCAGCCCCTGATGAGAGACCCCAGCCCATCCACCGTTTCGATGTAAACCAGGTCTCCATGCGTCTCCCTCAAGGCTGCGGGGGATGGGGGAGGTCGATCAGCAGAGAGCGAGCCGGGTGGGTGGATGGGGTGTGGGCCGTGGCCATGTGCAGGAGGCTCCCCTCTCTCTGGTGAATGGACCGTCACCTCTGCTTCCTGGCGCCGGCTCCTCGTGTCTGACTTCTCTCGTGCTGTGACCTGCAGGGTCAGGACTGCACTGCCTTTCCTCTGAGCTGGGGTTCAGTCACTTGCAACTGAAGGATCCTAACTGAGCCCAACTAGTTAAAGTAGGAAAAGGGCCTCTGGAGTTTTCAGTTATAGGAACCAAGGACAGCTTCAGGCACAGTGGGGTCCAGGTGCCATTGTTGGCACAAAGCCTGGATCTCCTTCTGTCCCTCAGCTGTGATGTGTCCCGGGCTGACTTGACTCTGAGGCAGTGGAATCCTCAGAGTGGCAGGAGCTGCTGGCAGCCCCAGAGGAAAACAAGCACCTCTTCCCTCCAGCATCTGATCTCTCTTGGCCTGGAAATTCCGTCCCGAGGTTCCTTCCCCGGTCTCAGTCCTGGTGGTTTGAGTGGCTGATCAGAATCTCCCACGCCACCCACAGGAGACCCAGATGGGTCCGGCTGGTCAATGCCAAGCCCTGGACCTGCGTGGTGGTGCCCCCGAAGGCTGCTCAGAGCCAGACCCTGCAGATGGAACCTCTGTCTGTTGGTTCCCCTCTTCCCCCTTCACACCCTTTAGATGCTTCCTGTAAGTCTGGAAGGAGGCGCAGCCTGGCCCAGGGGAGGTTTGCGGGGTGAAGAGTCACTTAATCCGGGGTAGTTCCAGGAGGGCTTCCTGGAGGGGGCTGCGTTTGGGCGGTGTCCTGAGGGAGCAGAAGTTGTCTTTCCAGGGGACCAGGTCCCATGTAGAGGCTGTGAGCCGCCCACACACTCCTCACCTTATGCTTCTTCTTTCTGTCCCCTGCTGCTCCCTGGACCAGAGCTGGGCAGATTCTTCCTGAGCACCTGGTCCAACCCGGCTGAGGCCGGACAGTGGCGTGGTTAACTTGGGGCTGCATGGGGGGCTCCTGCCATCTCAGGATCCCCAGCGTGGGCCCCTCCCCTGCCTGCCTCCTTCACTCCTTGTTGCCTACTCTGAAGGGAGGGATTTGGGCTTAGCATGTCCACCGATGCCACTTCTTTTAATCGTCAATACGGTCGGCATCTGCCAACCTTCCCCACAGTGACCGGCCTCTCCTTGGGCCACTGTAGGCCGAGCGATGGGGTCCACTCAACAATTGCTTTCGCTGTCAATCCAAGTTCTGCTTAATTAGGAGGAACAGCAGCGCGGCTGGGAAAACGAGGGTGTGTGTGTTTGAGCATCCATGAAGCCTTCCAACCTGAAACAGACGCGCCTGCAGCCTCGGAGCCTGGGGGGTTGCACAGCCTCAGGACCCGACCCAGCCCCACCCCCACAGCCCCGGGGTCTTGTGGTCGCCCACCACGGTGGTACCACCTTGTGGTGACAGCACAGTACACGGGCTTCTCAGAGCCAGAGTTTTGAAATTAGGCAGATTTGAGTGATTTTTAAGAACGGGGTGGGAGATCAGAACTATTTCACATTTTCCAAATATGGTGAGGCTCTAGAGTGACGTGAAAATTAGATGGTACAGCACAGCAATGTCAGTTATGTGAACAGCCGCCACCCTCATGCGGGCAAAAGTGGCTGATGGGAAGGACTGAATCTGTAGCTGCCACTTCGCTGCTCCCTGGCGGGGGCGGGGGTGGCCACCCAGTCCACTCTGCAGGGCGGGAGCTGGGTTCCACGAGCTCCTGGACAGTGACCAGCCCACGTTGAGGTGGATCTGCGGTGTGGCAGACAGAGGACTGGAGCCTCTGGGCCTCCTGTGGCAGGCAAACCCTCACTTCTCTGTAGCTGGAAGATCAGCAAGCGAGAGGTTTTACGAGGCTGTCAACGAGATTTCATCTTTGTTCTGATGCTGTGGTGCCTGCGTGATAATTTAAAAGCGCTGAGCCCGACATGCTCACGGGCCAGGCCTCATTGTGAAGGCACAAGGCTCTGTCGCTTAATCATACACCGTGATTGGGAAGCTCTGATGGGATGAAGCTTCCCTTCTCCCTTATTCCTCTCAGAGGGGGCCTGTGAGGCCAAGAGCTTCACAATCCCACTGCCTTTGGGGACATCATTATGGCTCCTGGTCTCTGCACCTCTGCTGTGAAGGGCTCCCTGGGAGAGCCATCCACCCCTGACTGGGCACTGGAAGTCTTGGGACTATCCTACTCCAGCTGTGTCTGCTCAGGGTGAACCCTGAGTGTTTTGTGCTGTGACTGGGAACCCGGGCGTTGGCAGGTGATGTGGTTCCGGCCACAGCTTCCCATGGTCCTTGGGAAGGTGGCTTCAGGGACAGTGTGTTGTAAATTGCCAGCATCACCCCTGGGAAGGGCTCCGAAGCAGAAGGACGGGGGTGTCTGTCTCCAGGACCCAGATTGTCCTATCGGGAAGGGTTGAGCGAGGGTGGGGAGGGTCTCCTAGGGGGACACCAGAGCCCAGCCGGAAGGTGAGCAGAGCCTTCACCGTGGGCGAGTTTTGTTCTGGCTGAGCAGTTTCTCTGCGGCCCAAGGGACCTGCATTGGTTTTTTGGGTCGGGTTAGGGGCAGAGAGGGGGAGTGATGGGGCTGTGGGGGGTGGAGGTGGGACTTCGTTTCACTTAGTTTTATACCCTCCACGATGTTCTTTCCCATCAAGGACGGGAACACACCACCCACAAAATGACCTTGGAGAGATTTTTGTTATTTTTTAGATAGGAAAAACAAAAAAAACAAAAAAACCCCAAGTAACCATCTGAGCTATTTTGACGGTGGAGGCAATGAATCCTGGGGAAAGCCAGACTCCCAAGCCCCAGACGCCCCTGCCTGCTGAATTAGGTCCCCGCCCAGCGCTGGGACGGTCATGGGCTCTGGGATCCTGCGGGATTTGGAGGGTCCCCGCCCAGCGCTCAGACAGTCACAGGCGGGATTTGGAGGGTCCCCGCCCAGCGCTCGGACAGTCACAGGCTCTGGGATCCTGCGGGATTTGGAGGAAGCAGCTGTGCTGGGTCCAGGCTGACTCTGCCCACGCCCGGGCGGGAGATGCTGACTTCACACTCACCTCTGTGAAGATCACAGGATTTAAGCTGTCAGCGTGGGACAGGCATCTGCTTGAAGGATGATTGTGCCAACAAAGCCGCCTCCCTGAGCCATGCTTGATGTGAGGCTCCTCCTGCCTCTGAGCAAATGCTGGCTGCCCAGCCCGGGAGCTTCCGGAAGCTGTTTGCTTCCTGTGTGCAGGAGGAAATGTGTGTCTGCAGCCATGTGTGGGCCGCTGTCTCCTGCTGTGCCCGACCTTCCTCTCGACGAGAGCTCTGTGCTCTGTGGGCTCTGGAAGGACGTTCCGGGCCTGGTGGGTCTTGAGAGTGTTGGGCAGCGGCCGCCCTGGGGGAAGGACCCTCACCAGGCTGGCCCGGGGCAGAAGTGGGAAGGATAGGGCTCAGTTGCCGCCCAGCTCTGTGTGCCACGTCCCTGCAGGGACCCTGGAAGCTGAGAGGGGCGGCTGGGTGGCCACGCAGAGGGGTGGGAGGTGAGGGGCCTGAGGAGCGCGTGAGGTGCCGCGTTCCCCGGACAGCATGGCTCACACGCAGGGAGGCTCATTCATGCTCACTCAACACGGCCGTGTCAAGGCACCGGAGGACTCGTAGCACTGACACACGGCCTGTGGCGAGAAGGACGGTGGGATCCTGAGACCACCCAACGCAGGGCTGCAGACTGGGGGCTTCGACAACAGAAATTCAGTCTCACTATGCTGGAGCCGGAAGTGGGAGACCTGGGTGCTCGAGGTTTGCTGCAACCCTGGTGTTCCCTGGCTCGAGAAAGCATCACTTGGCCTCTGTCTTCATCTTTCCCTCACCTTCACATGCCTCTCCCGTGCGTGTCTGTGTCCACGTTTCCCCTAAGGGCACAGTCACATTGAATTAGGGCCCACCCTGCTCTAGCCTGACCTTGTCTTAACTAATGACCTCTGTAGTGACCTTCTTCCCAAATAAGGTCACATCTCAGGCACTGGGATGAGGCCTTCGACACTGGAATTCTTAAGAGACTCAATTCAACCCCCAGGAGGGAAGCCTGAGCCGAGATGTGTCGTGGACGGGCTGGAGCTCTGTCCCCGGGGCCTCTCTCCTGCCTGGTGCCTCCATTTAAGGAGCAGCTTGAAGGAGCTGAGACCTCCAGGCCGAAACCCCACCTTGGGCATTGAGCACTCCTGTCTTGGACACAGGCTTCCCCTCTGCTGCCGCCTCCCTCCCTGACCTCAGCCTGCTTCCCTGCGCTGAGCCTCACCTTTCCCTGCACTGAGCCTCACCTTTGAGCATCCTTCCTTCCCCAGTGCCGTGGAACCCTGCGCGGCTGGGGCAGCTCAGACAGCCGAGTGCAGGCGGTGGCAGGTCCCGGGGGCTGGTGTCTTGGGTGGGGCCTGGCGTCTGAGGCCTGCAGATCAGCCCTGCTAGCCCTGCCCTGTGCCCAGGCTGCCACCTTGCCTGGTTGGGGGCTGGTAGAGCAGGGAGCCTGGTGGGCTTCACTCTGGGCCTACCAGGAAGGTGGCACGAGGTTAACCTTTATGCCCCCGATGCCTTCTGTGTGGAGGGGCAAGACCAGCTCAGAATTTTTTTTTTTTTTTTTTTGAGACTGAGTCTCACTCTGTCGCGCAGGCTGGAGTGCAGTGGCGCGATCTCGGCTCACTGCAAGCTCTGCCTCCCAGGTTTACGCCATTCTCCTGCCTCAGCCTCCTGAGTAGCTGGGACTACAGGCGTCCGCCACCTCACCCGGCTAGTTTTTTGTATTTTTTAGTAGAGACGGGGTTTCACAGTGTTAGCCAGGATGCCAGCTCAGAATTTTTACAATACCATGCAAAATAAGAACACTGGGCTTCTTGCTTGAAAATGAAGAATTCTGGGACAGCAATGGTGGAGCATGAAGTCTTCTGAGCGCAGGTGCGGGGACACCAGGGACGCTGGCCAGGGGCAAGGATGGGGCGTTACCGAGGAATGGGTTTCCTCCTCCAGCCTTGTTCTGGCGATCACGCCTGTGGAATCTTTTAAAATACAGAACAGAAAAAAATGCCAGCCCCCCGCAGCCTGATCACGAGAAAGCCAGGACCTCAGGGCACCTGCTGGCTGACCTTCGCTGAGCTAGAATTCACACACTGCTCCTGCTCCCATCTCGAAGGGGTGTTCCACAGCCTTCAGCACATTCACAACATCGCACAACCATTGCCACGCATTCCGGAACATTCCACCACCCCAAAAGGAGCCCATCAGAGTCTCCCCACTGTCCCTGCCAGCCTCTTGCTGTCCCTGTGGACTTGCTGGTTCTGGACACTTCATGGAGACAGAATTGTTGCAATACTGGGCCTTGGTGGACTACGGCCCTCTGAGCAGTCTTGACCTGTTCACCTAAAACCAGATGCTGAAATTAACCAGGCCCACCTCTCCAGGCCAGGGCAGGTGAATTCCAGGGGACCCAGCCCTTGCCTGCACCAGGAGAGTAAGTGGTTTATTAATAGGGTAACTTATGCGGGTGACTGGGCAATGGGACGGACCAGCATCTATTGTGGCTTCCCTGTAAGGCAGAAGGGCCGAGGCCGTGGAGAGCTGGGCTGGCTCTTTTGTGTTTCCTGATTTCACATGTCTGTTGTGTGCTTAGGCCCGTCCTCTCCAGGGTCCCAGCCGTCCCCGCCCTGTTCTCTGTGAAGAGTGAAGAACCAAGGTGGGGCGGGGAGGGGGTGGTGGAGAGAGGGCCGGTGGGGAAGCAGCTGGTGGGGAGGGGGCTGGTGGGGGGGCCGGGTTGGGGAGGGAGCCTGTGGGGAGGGGGCCGGTGGGGTTGGGGCTGGTGGGGAGGGGGCTGGTGGGGGGGGCCGGGTTGGGGAGGGAGCCTGTGGGGAGGGGGCCGGTGGGGAGGGGGCTGGTGAAGCAGCATCAGGTGCTGGCCTGGCCGCGGCAAGTCAAGTCGAACTGATCCAGGTCCTGCCTTCTGTGGCTTCATCAGGTTCACAATTAGCGGAGGGCACTGGCAGTGGAGGAAGGCATTAGCCATGCCTGCTCTCAGGCTCTGCCTGCCAGAGCGCCCTCATGTGGCATGAAATTAAGGCTCAGCCTTTCCTAACAGTAGATTTTCCATTTTTCTTCTCCTTCCCCCTCTCTTGGCAACAAAGTCCTTCGCTGGGCAGGGGCTGGGCAGTGGGGTCTCCACTCTGATCCGCTTCCTGCCTCCCTTCCACGCCCTGGAAACCCCGGCCCATGACTCTTTTCCTGAGGGGGCCTCCTGCAGCCTCTCCCCAGTGGGGGCTTTGCTCTGGGCACCGCCTTCCCCCCGGGGCAGGTGGGGCAGCAGCTGGGACTCAGGAAGATGGTGGTCCAGTGGGGCTCTCTCCTTGGGTGTGTGGGAGCCGAGTCCCCTCGCTCTTCTGGGACAGAACACTCCGCTGAGCTCCCCAAACTGTTCCCGTGTCGAGTTCTGGGGGAGGGAGTCTGTTCAGAGAGGGTGCAGTCCTTCCTTTCAGAAGGTACACCTGCCTTTTAAAGAAGCTCAGCTCTTACAAAGCACAGGTGGCTTGAGCAGAAGAGCTGCTCCAGCTGGGAGGCGCAGGAGGCTGAGCCGGGCCCTCCCTGCAGGCTCGAGGCCACAGCTGGTGCCATTTCCCATGATGGCTCCAAATGCACCCGAGTCCCCCGGGCCTCCATGTCTCTGCGTGCGGGTCCCCCGGGCCTCTGCGTCTCTGTGTGCAGGCTCAAGTTTGCCAACGTCCATGCACGTCTCAGCCTCTCAGCCTGGACTGGACAACTGGGCTTTGGGAATTCATTTAAATTCCACCCCCTACACGCCTTCCCTGGATTCAGGGCGGTGTCCCTTGCATTCATCACATGTGTACTGCCATGAAGGTGTGGGGACCCCCCCAAAGGCTTCCTTCCCTGTCCTGCGTCCTGCCCACAGGTGGTGCTGCTGGCACTGGGCCTGACCTGGCATTGCCAGTGCTCCCCTGTTTTGAGTTATTGACCAACAGTTCACTGTTGGGCCCCGTGGGGAACTGGCCTGAGGCCACTCAAGCAGAGGCGCGATGAGGAGAGAGAAATATTTCATGGCCTGGGCCGGTGAGAGAGGAAAATAAATAGCGTGTGCCATCCTCAGTGTGGCGCAGGCCTCCCACCCAAGGCAGCGAGTTGCACTTCCAGGCTTGTTCTCTTCCAGGCTTGTTCTCTTCCTCCCTTTAAGGCGAGGCTGCAAACTGCCAGGCCGGAGGCCGTGCTGGGAGCAGGCAGGTATCCTGACCCCGCCCGGGTGTGAGGCCTCCCAGCAGGTGAAGCAGGGCCCTGAGATTCACCAAGGGCCGCCTGTCCGGGCCGTGGAGGCAAAGCCTGGGACTGGGAGAGGCCCTTTAGGGCCCCCTGTGGGAGCCAGACACAGGCCTGGGGGTGCCAGAGGTGGGAGTGAGAACGCCCAGCCTGCTGCAGCCCCGCTCTGGGCCCAGGCCCCTTGTGTGGCTGGGAGGCTGCTCCAACCCTGCTCCGGGCTCTGGAGACACAGGAGCGGCGTGAGCGTTTCACAAATGGTGCGGACAGTCCCTAGGTCACGCCAGGGGACAAGAGTGGCCACTTTTAGTTAAAAACAGGTGACTCCGGGCCGGGCATGGTGGCTCACGCCTGTAATCCCAGCACTTTGGGAGGCCGAGGCGGGTGGATCACGAGGTCAGGAGGTCGAGACCCTCCTGGCTAACATGGTGAAACCCTGTCTCTACTAAAAATACAAAAAAATTAGCCGGGCGCGGTGGTGGGCGCCTGTAGTCCCAGCTACTCGGGAGGCTGAGGCAGGAGAATGGCGTGAACCCGGGAGGCGGAGCTTGCAGTGAGCCGAGATTGTGCCACTGCACTCCAGCCTGGGTGACAGAGTGGGACTCCGTCTCAAAAAAAAAAAAAAAGACAAAAAACCAGGTGACTCCATCCGAGGACCAGCACGATGCTATGTTAGATCCCGTTAGTCCCCATGGAAAGCTGTTGGTTTTCCCTGGAGAGGACCTGTTCTGTCCACGGCGCTTCCTGAGCTGAGGCTGGTGTCAGCTGCTGGCTCCACCCACCGCCCTACAAGTGAACGAGAGGGGGTGCGAGCAGGGCGTCCACGCACTCCCATGGGGGACCTGGGGGTTCCCGACTTTCCTTCAGTGCTGCTTGTGGCGTGTCCTTTCACCAGCAGGATGTGTGTGCCACTCACGCTTTGGGAAACACGGCCTGTAGCAGGAGCCGCTTCAGCATTGGGGGTGGCAGAGCCCAGTGCCTGCTGGGGCATCGCCGGGCATCGTGGAGCTGGACCCGGAGCCAGGGGTCCCAGCTGCTGCCGCCTAAGGACCCTGTGGCTCAGGAAAGCTCTCCTGTTGCTAACGTGTCACCCGAAGAGCTTGGGGACCTCCACGCAGGATGGGCTTCAAAAGTCAGCTCAGGCAGTGCCCTGGCCTCGGGCGCGCAGGGAGACCACCGGCCTCCCTCATGCCAGCTCTGTGCTGATTGTCTCGTGGGCCCCTGGCAGCCCTTCTAGAATGTTCTAGAATGTTCTGCTCATGTTTCTAAAGCAACCATCAACCCATCCTCAGTAACACCGTCTCCAGGACCACAGCCAACTTGTAGCAGTAAGAGTCAGTGCCGGGACTAGAGGCACCGGCCATGTGGCCAGCACTGCAGCCGGAGGTGGGCAGGGCTGACCTGTCCAGGGGCCAGGAGGGCTTGGGCAGAGGTGACCCTGAGTGGAGGGGAGGGGGGCTGTGGGAGCCTGAGGCTGGGAGGGGAGGGAGGATGCCACTGTGGATGAGGCTGGTTCCCAGCCCCAGAAGCCAGGCCTGGGCCCCTCCAGCTCCACCTGCGCTCACCTGGGCAGGTGGTGCCCCACCCTGAGCCTCTGCTCTCTGGTCCTTACGGTGGGGGTGCAGTTCATGCCCCGTGGGCTGGGTGGAAGAATAAACCCCCCACCTAATGGGCATGTGCAGTGGGAGCCCAGAGTGCTCGAAGTTTCCTTGTGTGGCTGCTGCTGACTCTGGGGAGGGACCGGGCTATTGGAGCAGGGCCACCTGGCTTGGCCTGTTGCCCTTGGCAGCAGGAATACAGCTGCCCTGGGGGCTCCTCTGCTACATGGACACTCAGGGGTGCTGGTCATTGGGTCCAGGCAGGGTGGGAGTGAGAGTCACTGAGGGGCCCTGAGTTTGCATCTTAGGTGACGCTGCAGACATGAGTGGCCAGGGCGTCCAGAGCTTCCCTGAATAACTGGGCTGTGAAGATGAAGACGTCAGGGCTGCAACCTCCTGGGCCTACCCTGGCCAAGTTTTCAGGACACCCTTTGCTTCTCTTTCAGGGAAGGAGCAGCCCTACTCCCTCTGACGGGGCTGGCTGGGAGGGTTGGATTTGTTGTTTGTAGGGAAAGACTGGGACGGAGAGTAGGGTGCTGTGGCCCCTCTCATCCCTTTCTGGTTTCTGAGGCTGTCTGCACAGAGCAGGTGGGCACATGCTGGCTGGATTTCATCTGGATCAGGGGAGGGTGAGAGGATGATCTCCTGGTGGGCAGTGCAGAACCTCTGCTCTGGAGTGTGGAGAAGGATCCACACTTCACTGACCACTGGTGTGTGTCAGAAGTGGGGACCTCCTGGCCTCAGATCTGGCTTCTGATCCCAGCTCTGTTTCCCTTGGAGCCACCCTTCCCTCACCCATCAGGAGCCAGTAGCAGCCCCGGCACAGCTGCCATGGGATAAAGAAAAGAAGCCGCCCTCAGGAGCTGCCTGCTGAGTGTCCGTGGAACGTGGCATCTCCCCAGCGCTCAGCGGGTCCTGGTGGGCCTCCTTTCTGCCGCCCTCCTCAGAGCATGGGGAGCTCCACCCCTGACTCGGGGTCCCGGGATATTCAGTTTTGTATGTGATCGGGGAGGCAGCACCTGACCCACAGAAAGCGCCTGCTACTAGTGGGGTCTCAGATCTGTGCACACCTGTGTCCCAGGCTCCTCACCGTCCAGGTGGCCGCACTGTCCCTGTGCTCCTGGACTTGGGGGCTTGGGTGCACCCAGCCTTCTGCTCCTCGGCCTCCCCGGCGTGGGGGGAGTGTCCGTCTGCATGGCAGGGGCAAGGCTGTCTTCAGCAGGGCGACCTGGAGGCCACGTGGTCCGCTCAGAAGTATCTGCATGTGGTTTGATGCCCTGCTGCAGCAATCTTGAAATTCTTAGTCATTTTATCTTTGAGTGCTTGCTGTGTAAGTGCAATCTAAGGATGGTGGCATGAGCATGATGGAGGCTGGAGACGGTCAGTGTGCGAGTCCACTGCAGAGCCAGTGGTTCGAGAGGCCACGGCTTTCCCTTGGCTCAGAGCTGGTCCCAAATGCAGAAAGGAGGTGACGTTGCTCTCAGATGCACACACAACCGAGGACACATCCCAGTCTCCCGGGGACTCCTGTGTGAGCTGGCCACCTGCACTGCAGATGAGGATGTGAAAGGAGAGAGAAAGACAGGAGACCGTGGCTCTTGCCTTCAGTCCTTCGTACCCAACAGCAACCAAGAGGGCATCCCGGCAGGTGTGAATGGCCAGCGGGACCGCCGAGGCTGTGCGGCGTTTCCACCGTGCTGCAGGAACAAGATGCACATGGCGCAGGAGCCGCAGAGCACGCGTGCGGAGGTGTCGGTGGTTCTGCACTGAAGTTAACGTGTGCATGTGCGCCTTTACTTATATTTGCATTACTTAGAATGACATTCAATAGCAAATGAAAGACAGCCGGCAAGTCAAAAGAGAGAGAATGCAGAAGGAAGAAGGCTTTGTTCGTGCCTCTGAGGGCGCTTTCCCTCTTGCATTTGCATTTTGCACTGTGCAGATTTGCACCATGCAGCCACCCTGGCCTCCTTGGGTCTGGGGCTCCTTTTCCAGCACCCCCACCGAGCGGCTGTGGGCCCCTCCCCCATGTGCCTCCCCAACTTTGATGGTGACAGTTGGGTGTGGAGTAACAAGTGTCCGCGACGGGTGAACCAGCTGTGTTTCACGTGGCCTCCTCACCACTCTGCCAAGCTCCTGGGGCAGGTACATTTCGGCTGCCATCGACTCTAGAATGTTCTCTGGTGTCTCCAGGGGGCTGTGCAGAGCTGGTCCCTCCCAGCGAGGAGCTCTGCTCACAGGTTCACACCCCCTGCCATGTTCTCCAAGATAGGAATTGTCTGAGGAGAGACAGCCCCAGAGAAGAATCAGCCGCTGGGGGTGGGGAAGGTGTTGGTCTTTCTTGAAACAAAGGAGGCCCGAGCCTGGGGTCATGGGGCTGCGGCTGGGGGTGGGATGGAAGCGGGTGGGCAGTGACCTGAGACCAAGAAGGGAGGTGGAGGTCTCAGGTTGCGGGTGATGGATGATGGAGGAACAGGCCCAGGAAGCCCTGCTGGCTGGGGCTTCTTTCCTTTTGTGTGGTCACCCTGTGGGGGCTCTCACCCTGTGGGGGCTCTTAAGCTCATGGAGTTTGGCTGTAGGGAAGTGCAGGGGTGGCCTGGGAGGCTGCAGGCTCTGGGACAGCCTGGCTCACACAGGGGATGGGAGGAGAGGAGACCCTGGGGCAGGGCGGGCGCTGCCTGCCTCATCTGTGCTGGACTTAATTGGAGGTGGCTTTGACTCCTGGTCTCCAGGGGCCAGCAGAGGGGCTGAGGACCCCGGGAAAGGTCCTGTCTTCAGCCATCTGATTTGTCCAGAGTCTCCGGCTGTAAGGAGCAGCCACTCACTCTGACACCCGATGGGGAAATGCTGCATTATTGTTATGAAGTGTTTAATAATCACAGCACCATCATTGCAGGCCGCAGGGCAGAAAGTACTAATATAGTTTAAAAGCAGGACCTTTGAATCTGGACACTGGCAAGAAAATAAGCAAAATAAATACTTTTGTCCACCCCTCCCTACCCTCTTTTGGTGACTTGGGGTGGCCTGGGTCAGTGCTCAGCCCGGTGTCCTGCAGCCAGAGCCAACCACGGCATGCCTGGTCTCCTCCAGATAAATGCACGGCCCGTGTCTCCACTGGCCTTTGGAATCAGCTCAATACTCGTTCAGAGGCAGAGTGCGTGTGCCCTGCCAGGACAGACATCATTGTTGTGCGGTGCTTGAGTGGCACCAATAAGCCACAGAAGAGAAATACGGAAACACGGGATGCACCATGTCATTCCATGCCACGGCGTCAGGAGCGGTGTGTAGCATCTTTTGGTTTGAGAGTAAAATTCCACAATCAGAAATGATATCTCAGCAAAGAAGCAAAGCGCACAGAGGCTGGAGACGCTAAAGCATCCAGTCCCAGGCAGGAGCCCACCAGGTGGGCAGGCGGAGGCCTGTGCGTGGGCAGACGGTGTGCCCGTGAGCAGCACACGCATGCAGGGCCACGGGTCAGCCACGAGCAGGACACACGTGCAGGGTCACGGGTCAACCACCAGCAGGACACGCACACCCACGTGTGTACATGGGCAGGTGTGCTGGACCCACATGCGTCGTGGCGTCAGCCCATCCTTGTCCCTGGGGAAAGGGCTGTTGGCCATCGTGCAGGGAGCCTCTCAGCTTTGACCAGGCCCCAGGAGCCTTGGTGTCTTCTGGCCGCCTCTCCTGGCCACCAGCCAGGAACCCCAGACCCCAGGTCCACGGTTGCGTCTGCTGTGCCATCTTGTGGACAAAGGGACGATCCAATCCAGACAGCATTGCAGAGACTGACCGGGGCTCTGAAACCCGGCCGGAGCCGCCCTCCTCACCTTGAGCCATTAGCCTGCCCTGCCACCTGTGTCAGGCCTGGGTGCCGTGCAGAGGCCTCCTTCCAGCCCTCTGCAAACTGGCCCTGTGTTCACGGGCGTCCAGCGAGACCACCACGGAAAGACAGCTTTCTCAGAGGCATCTCAGCGCGTGGGCCCAGCCAGAACCTCGAGGGCTTCTGTTCCTGGAGGGCAGGGCAGAACGGGAGGACACAGGGACACAGAGAAGGTGGCAGCTTACTGAGGGCAGGGCAGAACGGGAGGACACAGGGACACAGAGAAAGTGGCAGCTTACTGAGGGCAGGACAGAACGGGAGGACACAGGGACACAGAGAAGGTGGCAGCTGACTGAGGGCAGGACAGAGCAGGAGGACACAGGGACACAGAGAAGGTGGCAGCTGGCTCGGCGGGAGCGGAAGGTGCAGCTTTCTTTGGCCCCCCACCCTTTGCAGCTCACCCTTCTCCCTCTATGGCCCCCTTAACCCCAAACCCCCTCGGCCGTCTTTCTGAGTAAAGGACAGGCCAGAGCCGAGCGGGTGTGTCCCCTGCCAGGGTCTCCCGCACGCCTGGGTCTTCTGGGCTGGGGAGTAGCAGAAGGATCTGCAGGGCTCTCGAAGTCATCTGGGAGGAGCGTCAATGATGAGAGGAAGGAACAAGGGGTTCGGCTGGGATTGTCCAATTCCCTGGGTCATCTCAGAACCATGAGCTCATCTTCCTGGGTTACAGTGTCCTGAGCTTGGTTGAAAAGGGACGAACGAAGGGCCGGTTGTGATGACCCCGCATAGGTTTGACAGCCCTATGTCCTTCTAAATCAAGTGTGGGTCTGGGTCCCTGGCCCCCTCCAGCCCAGGGTCCAAGCCTCCCTCAGGCAGAGTCAGCCTCTCGCTCCAGTGCCGTCAGCTGTAACCTATGCGGGTAAAACGCCAGGAGAGGCTGGACCCTCAGCTCACCAGCCGGTGGCTCGGGCCTCCTGCACTTGCAGAGGGAGCGCCGAGGGTGGTAACCAGGAGGAGGGGCTGTGAGCCAGGGAGGGAACATGGCCAGAGGGGGACGAAGGCCACAGGGAGCAGCGCAGGAGCCCCGCTGTCTGCGCAGGGTTCGGCCTTCTGGCCTCTGTGTGGGAAATCTCTCCATCTGTTCAGGTTTTCTTTGGGTCTTTTTTCCAACCATGTTTTGCAGTTTGCAGTGTACAAGTCTCACACTTCCCTTGTGAAATTATTCCTAAGTAGCTTATTCTTTCTGATGCTATTTGACCGGGACACTTTCTGCATTTCATCTTGGGGTGTTCCCTGTCAGTGCAGAAATACCGCCCCTCTGTGTTTGATCCTACACCCCATGGCCTTGTTAAACTCCTTCGTTCATCTTATCAGGTTTTACTTCGTTTCATTTTATCTTTGTGGATTCCTCAGGCGAGTCCACCTACTGTGTGAGGCGTAGTTCTACGTCTTTTTTGCTAATCCCGGTGATTTGAGGTCCATGTTATTGCCTTACTGCCCCGGCTGGGACTCGCCGTGCAGTGTGGGAGGAGTGGGAGGGGAGGGTCCCCTTGGTTTGCTCCCTGCGGTGGGAGAGACGGTCAGGCTTTCCCCAGGAAAAGTGCCATAGGTTTCCATAGATTCCATTACTAGGTCAAGGAGGTTCACTCTCATTTCTGGTTTGTTGAAAGTTTTTTTTTTTTTTTTAAATTACAAATTGGTGTTAGATTTTGTCAAATGGATTTTCTGTATCAATTGGGATGGTTATGTGGCTTTTGTCCTTTATTTTATTAATATGATTTATTACATTAATTGAGTTCTGGCTGTTAAACCAATCTTTCAGTCCTGGGAAATATCCCACTTTCTCATAGTGTACAGTATTATCTTGTATTATCTTTTTAAAATAAATTGTTGGATTTGGCCAGGCACAGTGGCTCATGCCTGCAATCCCAGCACTTTGGGAGGCCGAGGTGGGAGGATGGCTTGAGCCCAGGAGGTCCAGGCTGCAGTGAGCCGAGACATGCCACTGCCTGGGTGACAGAGTGAGACCCTGTCTCAAAATAAATAAATAAATAGTTGAATTTGATTTGCTAAGTTAAAAAGATTAAGTAAGTGTCCAGTTCAGCAGCATTAATTACATTCACAATGTTGTGTCATAGTCACCACTAGCTACATCCCCAACTCATCACTCCAAACAGAAACCCTGTCTTCATGAATAATAACTCCCCATTCCCCTCCCACCCCCAGCCTCTCTTAACCTCAAATCTACTTTTTGTGTTTGTGAATTTGGCTCGTCCAGATATTTGATGCAAATAGAATTATACAACATTTTTCCTTTTGTTTCTGGCTTACGTCACTCAGCACAGGGCTTCCAAGGTCACTCAGCACAGGGCTTCCAAGGTCACTCAGCACAGGGCTTCCAAGCTCACTCAGCACAGGGCTTCCAAGGTCACTCAGCGTAGGGCTTCCAAGGTCACTCAGCACAGGGCTTCCAAGGTCACCCAGCACAGGGCTTCCAAGGTCACTCAGCGTAGAGTTTCCAAGGTCACTCAGCATAGCACTTCCAAGGTCACTCAGCACAGGGCTTCCAAGGTCACTCAGCACAGGGCTTCCAAGCTCACTCAGCACAGGGCTTCCAAGGTTATTTACTTGGTAGAAGTGTCAGACTTCCTTCATTTTTCTGGCTGAATCATATTCCCGTGGGTGGATGGACTACATTTTGTCCTGCATTCATCTGTTGGGAGCAACTATGCTGTTTCCACCTTTCAACCATTGTGAATAAATAACACTGCTGTGGGAGCATAAGTGTCTGCTTGGGTGCTTGTCTTCATTCTTCCGGACATACCCTTGGGAGCGGAATTGCTGGATCGTAAGGTAATTCTGTGTTCCACTTTTTGAGGAGCTGCCAAATTGTCTCCTACAGCGGCTGCTCCATTTTACATTCCCACCATCAATTCCAACTTCTCCACATCCTCTCCATGGCTTGTTATTTTATTTTTATTTATTTATTTTTTTGAGACAGGGTCTCATTCTGTCGCCCAGGCTGGAGTGCCGTGGTCCGATCTCGGCTCACTGCAACCTCCGCCTCCCGAGTTCAAGTGATTCTCCTGCTTTAACCTCTTGAGTAGCTGGGATTACAGATGCACGCCACCACACCCAGCTAATTTTTTGTTTTTTGGAGAGCGGCGGTCCTGTCGCATGTGACGTAGTGTCTCTGTGTTTTGATTCACGTTTCCCTAGTGACCAGAGAGGGCTGTTGAGCATCTTTTCGTGTGCTTATTGGCCATTTTATATCTTATTTGGAGAAACATGTATTTGAGTCTTTTGCCTATTTTTAAATGGAATTTTTTTGTTGTTGAATTGTAGCAGTTCTTTATATATCCTGAATATGAAAACTCTTATCAGATATATGATTTGCAAATATTTTCTCCCAATCTGTGGTTGACGTTTCACTCTCTTGATAGTGTCCTTTGATGCATAATAGTTTTTAATTTTGATGAACTCCAATTTATCTGTCTTCTGTTAAAAAAATTTATTTTTTGAGACAGAGTCTCGATCTGTTCCCCAGGCTGGAGTGCAGGGGCGCAATCCTGACTCACTACAACCTTTGCCTCCGGGTTCAAGTGATTCTCCTGCCTCAGCCTCCCGAGTAGCTGGAATTACAGGTGCCCACTATCATGCCCGGCTAATTTTTGTATTTTTAGTGGAGACAGGGTTTTACCACATTGGCCAGGCTGGTCTTGAACGCCTGATCTCAGGCGATCCTCCTGCCTCGGTCTCCCAAAGTGCTGGGATTACAGGCGTGAGCCACCACGCTTGGCCCTGTCTCTTTTCTTTTGTTGCCTATGCTTTCTGTGCCATTTACCATTGCCATGTCAAAAGTCTTGATAATTTGTCCCTACATTTTCTTCTGAGAGTTTTATACTTTTAGCTCTTACATTTAGGTCTTTGATCCATTTTGTGTTAATTTTTTTATATGTTGTAAGATAAACGTCCAACTTCATTGTTTTGCATGTGTAAATACGTTTTTCCCAGCATTGTTTGTTGAAGAGGCTGCCCTTTCCCCACTGGTATTGGTCCCTTATTGAAAGTCAATGGACCATGTATATGGGGGTTCATATGGGGGTCTATCTGGGGGTTCTCTGTTCTATTCCATTGGCCTCTATGTCCATCCTCTTGCCAGCAGCACATTATCTTGATGACTGTAGCTTTATGAGTAAGTTTTGAAATCAGAAAGTGTGAGTTCTCCAAGTTTGTTCTTCGTTTTCATGATTGTTTCGGCTATTTAGGGTTCCTGAAGTTCTATATGAATTTTAGGATGAAGGTTCAATTTCTGCAAAAATTGCTGTTGGGATTTTGAGAAGGATGACATTGAATCTGTGGATTGTTTTGAGTAGTACTGTCATCTTAACAACAGTAAGTCCTCTAGTCTGTGAACACGGATGACTTTCCATTTATTTGTGTCTTCTTAATTTCTATCATCAATGTCTTGTAGTTTTCGGCACACAAGTCTTTTTCCTCCTTGGTTAAATTTATTCCTAAGCATCTGATTCGTTTCAGTGCTATCGTAAGTGGGCTTCTTTTGTTTTCGGATTGCTCATTGCTAGTGTCCAGCTGATTTCTGAGTAATGATTTTGTACGCTGAATCTTTGCTGAGTTCACTTATTAGGTTTAACAGTTTTTTGTTTGTTTGTTTGTTTGTTTGTTTTGAGACGGAGTCTCGCTCTGCGGCCCAGGCTGGAGTGTAGTGGCACGATCTCGGCTCGCTGCAAGCTCCGCCTCCCGGGTTCACGCCATTCTCCTGTCTCAGACTCCCGAGTAGCTGGGACTACAGGCGCCGCCACCTTGCCCGGCTAGTTTTTTGTATTTTTTAGTAGAGACAGGGTTTCACCGTGTTAGCCAGGATGGTCTCGATCTCCTGACCTTGTGATCCACCGTCTCGGCCTCCCAAAGTGCTGGGATTACAGGCGTGAGCCACCGCGCCTGCCCCAACAGTTTGTTTGGTTTTTTTTATGGTTCTCTGTGCTTTTCTGCATAGTGTGTATCATCTGCAAATTGGGACCATGCTACTTCTTCCTTTCCAACTTGGATGCCTTTTGTTCCTTTTTCTTGCCTAATTGCTCTGGCTAAAACTTCCAGTATTGTGTTGAATAGAAGTGCCAAAAGCAGGCATCCTTGTCTTTTTCCTGATCCTGGGGAGAAGCTTTCAGTCTTGTACCATTGACCGTAATGTCAGCTGTAGGTTTTTCATAGCTGACTTGATTTACTAAATTTTACTAAATATATTTTGGTTTATGTTCATGAGGGATAATATCTTATAGTCTGTTCATGTCTTTGTCTGGCTTTGATACCAGAGTAATTCTGATTTCATAGAATGAATTAGAAAGTGTTTCCTCATCCTTTACCTTCTGAGGATTTTGTGTGAGATTGCCATTATTTCTTCTGAAAATATTTGATGGAGTTTACCAGCGAAGCCAGTGCTGCTTGGGCTTTAATTTCTTTACTTGTTACGGGTGTCTTCAGGTTTTCTCTTTCTTCCTGACTCATTTTGGTAATTTGTGTCTTTCTAGGAATTTCTCAACCTCATATAAGTTGTCAAATGGTTGGCATAAAAAGGTTCATAATACTCCTTTATAATTCTTTTAATTTCTATAGGATCAGTAGCAGTGTTCTCTCTTTTATTTCTGATTTTAGTAATTTGTGTCTTCTCTCTTTTTTATGGGCATTCTTGCTAAACATTTATCCATTTTGTTGATTTTTTCAGAAAATCAAGTTTTGATGCCACTGATTTTCTGTATTGGCTTTCTGTTTTCTGTTGCATCGCTGTTCACTCTGGTCTTTTTTCTTCTCTTCCTTCTGCTTGGTTGGGGTTGGATTTATCCCTCTTTTTCTAGTTTCTTTTGGTGAAAGACTATATTATTGATTATATTATTGATATAATATGATTATATTATTGACCTTTTTGTCTTTGAAATACAGGTGTTTAAAGTTGTGAATTTCCTGCCTTAGCTGTATCTCATGCATTCTGGTATGTTGTGGTTTTGTTTTCGTTAAGTTCAAATTGTTTTCTAATTTTAATTTTCTTTTTTGTGATTTCTTTTTTGACTCATGGGTTGTTTAGAAATGTGTTGTTTAGCTTTCAAATATCGACTTATTTCTCCAGTTTATTTTTTATTTTATTTTATTTTTTTGAAATGGAGTCTCACTCTGTTGCCCAGGCTGGAGTGCAGTGGTGTGATCTTGGCTCACTGCAACCTCTGCCTCCCGGGTTCAAGTGATTTTCCTGGCTCAGCCTCCCATGTAGCTGGGATTACAGGCACATGCCATGATGCCCAGCTAATTTTTGTATTTTTAGTAGAGACAGGGTTTCATCATGTTGACCAGGCTGATCTCACACTCCTGACCTCAGGTGATCCACATACCTCGGCCTCCCGCAGTGCTAGGATGACAGGCACGAGCCACCGCGCCTGGCTATCTCTGTTCTTGATTTCTAATTTAATTCCATTGTATTAGAGAACATACCTTGTATGATTTAAATTCTTTTAAACTAGTGAGACTTGCTCTGGGTCTAGCCTACAGGCTCTCCTGGAAAGCGTGACACTGCGGCTGACTGTTGCCATCATGGGGAGTGATTTATAAATAGGAGTTTGGGTAAGTTGGTTGACAGTGCTGTTAAAGTCTTCTATGTCCTTACCGGTATTCTGTGTAGATGCTTTATTAGTTATGGAGAATGGGTATTGCAGTCTCTCATGATAATTATTGAATAATATATTTCTCTTTTCCATTCTGTCCCATTTTGCTTCATGTATTTTGGAGTTCTCTTGTTAGGCATATATACACATTTATGTCTTTCTGTCAATATTGACCCTTTTATCCTTATAAAATGTCCTTTGTCTCTAGTGTTTTCTTCCTTAAAGTCTATTTTGTCAGATGGAATGTCTGTGTTCCACCTCTGTTGCAATTATTATTTGCATCGTGTGTATTTTTCTGTCCTTTTGCTTTTGATCTATTTGCATCTTGAAACTTAAAGCATGACTCATAGATGGCATGCAGTTGGGCCTGGAGTATTTTATCCAGTCCAATAATTTCTCTACCTGATGTTGTCGTTGTTGGTGCGGTGGCATTTTTGTCTCTGACATTTTGTCCCTTGCTTTCTACATGTCTCCTGTCTTTTTTGTTTCTGTTCCTCCTTTACTGCCTTCTTTTGTGTTAAGCAAATATGTCTTAGTTACCCTGTTAGTTAATTCTGCTGTCGATTGTGTTAATTGTTAAACACATTTTGAGTTATTTTCTTAGTGATTGTCCAGGAAATCAGTATACATCTTAACGTATTACAATCTACATCAGGTGAATACTGACTTAATTCCAGTAAAATGTCACCTCTGATCTGGGACAGAGCCATTCCCGCCCTGAATTGTGACTGCACACCCCGCTTTGTCCCTGTGTCCCTCTAGCCTGAGGGTGGTGTTGGCTTCCTGTAGTTGAGACTTTCCGAGTTGCTCCTCATCCCTATGGGGACTTTCTCACACCTCTTCAACCAGCATCCCATATCAAACCCCTGGGTATGGGCTGTTTTCTGCCGTGGACTCCAATGGCTACAGGTATCTCCACCTGCTGTGGCCCTGACCCTCCCCTTCCTCCCTTTCCTCTCGATGTTCAGGGGGCATTTAGGGGCTTCGTTTGGGGATGGATTAAAGGCCTGGGCACCTCTTTCCACTGCCACATTCCTGGGGAGGAGCTCCCCTGTTCTCCCAGGCTTTCCTCGGCCTCCCGCTCCCCTCACCCTTTGTGGATTTTCCTGGGGAATTTTACTTTATTAAAAGTTCATTAACAGATACTCTGCTGCCAGGAGAGAAAAGCAATGACCGGAGATTTGGCTGTGAAAAAAAAAAAGTCGATGGGTAGCGACACCGTATCATTCATAGGACCCCTTCTGTCCAAAGCTCAGCGTTGGGCTGAGGCCACAGGTGGAAAGCAATGGAGACGTGGAGCGTGGGGACCGAGTGCAGCTTGGCTGGGTCCCTGCCAGTGGCCACAGCACCTGCAAAGCCACAGCGACCCCATGTGGGGAATCCATGGGCCTCTGTCGTGACCTGCAGCCAGGGACCCTGGTGTGCTTGGGCAGCTGGGGCGCTCTCTGGTTCTGCTGGCGCCTTGCTGCTGCCTGAGCAGCTCTGCAGATGTGCATCATGGGCGGGGCCGTTTTGGGGCTGCCAGCAGCACCCTGGCCCCAGAGCAAGGCTTCCTGAAGGAAGAAGGGGGCTTTGCAACATAGTTTGAGTCGGGCTCTGTTTCTTTCCATCCCAAAGACATAGAGACGACCAAGGCCCTGATCCCAAAAGAAGAGCCCAGGCTGCCGGCAATTCTGGGGACAACGATGCTAACTCAGGGACAGGCGCAGTCTCTGGACCAGGCTGGGTCGTGGTGCACACACTCGCTCTCTGCGGCGTTTTCCACGTGGGCACTGCCGACTGGGAACGTCAGGGGAAGAGGGAAGTTGTTTACTGGCTTGTCATATGTTATAGCTAATTATTTAATTACCCTAATTTAAAGTTTCACCAGATTTAGCATCAAAACAAAAATCTTTTGATTGCAGCATCAGAAAGCAATAATGTAATTAACTTGTTTAGTGTAACATACTAACTTGGCTGATTGCAAGGCGTGAGGCCTGGGGGCACCACACTTGAGGTGGTATGGGAGTTTGTCAGGCCCAGGCTCCTGGCCTCAGCAGCAGTGCCCGGCTCCTGGTGCACAGGGCTCCCAGGCCCAGGCGAGGATCAGGCCACTGTGCCACCTCGGGGAGTGGGTGCCGGCCTCACCCCCAGGGCTGGGAGTCTCTCTCAGGCTGCGGGCAGGCAGCTCCCTGGCCCAGAGGCTCTGGCCTTGGCCACAGCTGGGTTTTGAGCACTCAGCCCAGCAGAAATGCCGTTCCCAAGGCCATGCAGGCTGTGCAAGCTGGGACACCCTGCTAACCAGGGGTGGAATGGAGGACAGGGTTTCTCTACACCACGAGTTCTTCCCAGAACCCCTAACAGATTCCAGTGTTGTTTGCAAAGTTACCAAACCCTGTTTGGTCGGCATCCTTTGCTGAGAGAGCAGCTTTCTCTCTTCCCCCTTTCCTCCTCCCTCTCCCACCTCAGCTTCCACAGAGGTGGCAAGCATGGCAGGAACCCGCTGTCCTTTCGGAGCCTGGAGACCCCAGGTCCTTCCCTTCAGAAATCCCTGCCATCTGGTTTTGAGACTGGCTTTGGGGGACAGTGGCCCTGGTGGGGATTCGGGCCTGAAAGGCCCCCTGTTGAGGTCGAGCCTGGCAGCACGGGGGGACTCGCTCGTCTTCATGGCGGACCTCACACACACCGCCGTCTGGGCACACAAGAGCATTTTGGTCACGCGTGTGTGCACATGAGAACTGTGTGCTTCAGAGACAGACTGGAGTGTGTGGGACGGACGGGAACTCGCACACATGTGAGCCGTCCCAGCCCAGCAGAGCCTGAACGTGCAGTGGCTGCAGCCAGTGGGCAGAAGGGGCAGGTTTTGGTGTTGGGAACCCAGTCCCCGAGGCTGAGAAACTGCCCACACGCCTCCTGCTGTTCTTTGAAGTGAGGGGCTCATTTTGCGTGGAGCCTGGAGCACAGAGCAGGTCCCATACCACCAGGCAAAGCTCACCTGGCTCACCTGCTCCCCAGCCCCGAGATGGTTTCAGCATGAGCCAGTGTAGCCAATTTGGAGAAAAATCATAAAACCAATTCAAGCCTGGCTGCCCAAGTTTTGGGATCCACCAACTGAGCCACTTTTTATCAGTTTCAGCCACATCACCCTCAGTTCAAGGAAGTACTTCCCGTGAGCTTGTGCTATGGCGCGAATGTTTGTGTCCCTCCAAAATTCACATTGAAACGTAATCCCCAGTGCCATAGTATGAAGCCTTCGGGAGGTCAGTAGGCAGGGAAGGCTCTGCCCTCACCAATAGATCAAGGGTAGGAGGGATGAGTCCGTTCCTTCCCTCCCTTCTGCCATGTGAGGACACAGCGCCGCTCCCCTCCAGAGGACCCCTCCTCGCAGAAGCCAGGAGCCGCTGTCCCCAGACGCGAGGCTGCAGTGCCTTAGTCTTGCACTTCCCGGCTTCCAGAACTGCATGAAATATATTTCAATGCTTTACAAATGACCCAGTCACAGGTGTTCTGTTACAGCAGCACAAACACACTAAGACAGCTTGGTAGAATTTTCTAGAAGCTATCAATCTGCTGATCAAACAACGGGGAAAAGGTGGAGTCTGAGAGGGAGTGGTGTGCTAAAGGAGCCCTGCTGGGAGGGGTTTTGGGAATCTGTGGGTGGCTTTATAGTTCTGGGCACTTTCATTTCTTAGGGGTCAATTTGGTCTGGGTTCCCCCAAGGCCAACTCTGACCTAATGGGGGCTGGGTTTATCTGAAGGTGATTGCAGGAGGAGAGGGGATGGAGGAAAACAGTGCCCAGGCTGGGACAAAAGGGGCTCGGCCCCACCGGCATTTATCCACCATCCCATCTCGCGGTGCACTGACGCCCTGGGGAGCTCACCCCCAGGCAGAAGAGCGCAGGTGCCTGGTGTGTTCGTGAAGCATCCTCGCAACCTGGGGGAGTGTCTAGGGTCCTTGGAACCTGGGGGGGCAGTGTCTAGGGTCCTCACAACCTGGGGGAGTGTCTAGGGTCCTTGGAACCTGGTGGGGGTGTCTAGGGTCCTTGGAACCTGGGGGGGCGGTGTCTAGGGTCCTCACAACCTGGGGGAGTGTCTAGGGTCCTTGGAACCTGGTGGGGGTGTCTAGAGTCCTTGGAACCTGGTGGGGGTATCTAGGGTCCTCAGAACCGAGGGGGCATGTGTCTCGGGTCCTCGGAACCTGGGGGAGCGGGTGTCTGAGGTCCCCGTAACCTGGCGGGGGGAGTGTCTAGGGTCCTCGGAACCTGGTGGGGGTGGGTGTCTGGGGTCCTCAGAACCTGGAGGGGGTTGTCTAGGGTCCTCGGAACGTTGAGGGGGCGGGTGTCTGGGATCCTCAGAACCTTGGTGGGGGGCCGGTGTCTAGGGTGGGCTGAGAGGCATGCGCAGCGTCTCCCTTTAGGAGGAGGAAGCACCTGCCATCCAGAGACCTGCCGTGAGCACCGCACTGCACAGCCCTCCCTCACCTCTCCGAGGACAGACTCTCCAACTGAGGAGCCGGATGTCTGCCTTTTCTTACATTCTACGTCTACCCTCCCTTTCTGAGTGGTGTTAGAATCCTCGGCTTGGGAAAACAATGCAGGCTGTGGTTTCTCACAGACAGCTCTTCATGGTGACACATTTGCTCGGCACCTGCTGTGTCCCCAGATCTGTGCCAGTGACCTGGGGTCAGAGGGCAGGGGCACGATTTAGGTCCAGTTTTTCCCAGTGGGTCGTATGTGGATCTGGGGCAAGAACCACCACCCAAGAGGACGCTGCTGGCATGCAGCTCCGAGCGTTTTTCTGTTTTTCTTTCTCAGCTTCACATGTCGGGGTGTAGTCAGATTGCTGTGTGCAACTGCAGTTCACTTTCAAAGCTGTGTATCCACTTTCTGAGTGTGCTGCCGTTTCTTTCCCTGCTCATTGGCTGGTTTTGTGGATGTGCCACCATCTCACTGGTCGGTTTTGTGAGTGTGCCGCCGTCTATTTACCTGCTCATTGGTCAGTTTTGTGGATGTGTCACTGTTTCTTTACCTGCTCATTAGTCGGTTTTGTGGATGTGCCACCGTCTATTTACCTGCTTATTGGTCGGTTTTGTGGATGTGCCCCCATCTCATTGGTGGGTTTTGTGGATGTGCCACCATCTTATTGGTGGGTTTTGTGGATGTGCTGCCGTCTCATTGGTCGGTGGCATTTGAGTGTTCCTCAGCTTTGGGGTGTTTTAGGCTCAGCTTCCTGAACACTCTTGTCCAGGTGTCTCGTCTTTCACTTCAGCTGTTTGATGGGTGCGTGACACATCTCATTGTTTGATGACTGAGCTGCCATTATGATAGCATGAAGGTGCAGCCCACGAGCGTCCACGCAGGCGAATTCACACAGTGGCTCCAGTGGGATGTTATCCTCGAGGAGTCTTGGCATCTCCATGGCTTCCCATGAGCCTGCGAGAATGCTGGGCCTGTGATGGTGACCGTGTCTTCCCTGTCCTCAGGGGTGCGGCCTTCATCCTTGGAAACATCATTTGTTCCCCTGTTTGGGTTCAAGTCAGGTTCAATGACTCACTAGAAAGACAGACCTCGGAAACGCAATTCCAGTCCCGGTTATGGTTTATTAAAACAAAAGGACACGTGAAACTCACTGAAGAGGGGACGCTCGTGGAG
Source organism: Chlorocebus sabaeus (assembly GCF_047675955.1). Taxonomy (NCBI): domain Eukaryota; kingdom Metazoa; phylum Chordata; class Mammalia; order Primates; family Cercopithecidae; genus Chlorocebus; species Chlorocebus sabaeus. Next base: position 1,089,543 of record NC_132905.1, on the reverse strand, counting down.
CAGGCATGGGCGGCAGGTGTGAGCTGCTGGAAGTGCTCTCCCGTGGAGCCGTATGCACAGCGTGGTTTCTCCCAGCAGCCACGTGTGACAGCACGCGTGGAACTTGCCAGCCCAGGAGGCTGGCCTGAGCTTTGGAGGCCATGGTTTTTACTGGGGCTCGGCCATGTAGACTTGAAGTCCCTGTGTGGCTGACCCTAATTAGTCTTAAGCTGACCCCCTGTGGCCCCAACCTGAAATCCCATCATTTCCTTAGACTACCCAACCTGCCCAAAGCCCCCAAAATACAATGTTCCAGTGGCCCAGAGTGGCTTTCCAGGTGCTTGTTAATGGCTGGACTTTTATTTGGAATGTGTGAGGTGTGGACAGCCCAGGCCTGCTGAGTTCACCCTCACTGCACGCCCCTGACGTGGCCTGGCTCCAGGCTATTGGCAATCTGGCCCTCATTCCTGGGGTTTCCACGACTGTGAGCTCCCTGGTGGGCGCCTGAGGGATGTTCTGGAGAAGAAAGAGGAACACAGGATCAGCCCCAGGCTCTGGGAGGAGACCTGGACCCCTCTGTTTGGGCTTGGACAGCTGTCCAATTGCTCAGGGCCTGGGTGCTGGGTGGGGGCCTCGTCAGCAAGTGTCATGACTCCACGGATGGAGGGACCTCACACTGCCCCCCCAGCGGCAGCCTCAGAGTGAGCACGGGCCTCCCGCCCTCCATGCGTGTATAAACGACATGGCTGGTGGGTGCCTAGGCCCCCAGGGAGGCCCCTGGTATGAGGCCAGCAGAGGGGGCGGGTAGGGAGGAGCCCTGTCTCTTGCACTTAGGGCTCTGGAGTGACAGAGATAGCCCTTCCCCCGACCCAGGCATTCTCCCCAGAGAGCGTGTGGGGAGGTGAAAAGCTTGTTTGGACCCGAAGACCAGCCTGAGCAAGGAATCTTGTGCAGATGGCTTATCCAGGAGGAGCCCGGAAGAGGGGGGTGGGAAAAGTCACAGTTTTGGAGGTCAGCAAGGCAGCCTCCTCCTCCTCCTCCTCTCCCTCCTCCTCTTCCTGCTTCTCCTCCTCCTCTTCCTCCTTCTGCCAGGACCCTTCTTCCAGGACCTCCGAGAAGCGCATGGAATAGCATCCAGGACTGTCTGCCCCAGGCACACTGACCACTGGCTCCACTGCCCTGGGCAAGGGTTGCCCCTGGGTTGCTGCCTCCTGGTGACACAGGCAGGACTCAGAAGCCTGGTAGAAAGTGACCACGTGTGGCAGGTACGGGAGGCAGGGTGTGGTCAGCTTGAAGGGACAGGAAGCCTGTAGGCAGTGACCACCCTCTAGGCTGGGCTCAGAGGAGAGGCCAAGGGGACACAGGCACCAGGGGTGTGCGACACACCTGGGCTACAGCTGCTCCTACCAGGCGAGCGCCTGGAGCCTCACAGTGGAGGGGAGACTGTGGCCACTGGGGCGGGGGTGACACAGGGATACCAGCTGGAGAGGGGAGCCCAGAGCTGGCTCATCCACAGTGGCCATAAAACTTCAGCTTTTCCTGGATGGTCACTGTGCTTGGCCAGAGGTCACTGGTGGGACCAGACTCTGGCCAGGCTTCGAGACATACATGCCTTTCCATGTGGTGGGCCTGACCTTGGATGGGGAGGCCAGGACCCCTACCCCACCCCTCAGCCCTGGCCTGTGCTGTTGGGAAGTGGATTTGGAGGCTCTGTTGCTCTCTGCACAGTCCCTTCTGGCCCGGCGGCCCTTCTGGAGCCTGGGAGCAGAGGTGAGGCCGGCACGGGCGTGAGATGTGGAAATGCTGCACGTCCCCGAGGCTTGCAGGGGAAGCAACCGATGTAGGTGTGCGGCCCTCAGGGACACCCCCGGGAAGGGAAGTAGCCAATGCAGGTGTGTGGCCCTCAGGGACACCCCCGGGAAGGGAAGTGGCCGACGCAGGTGTGCGGCCCTCAGGGACACCCCCGGGAAGGGACTGGGCTGCAGAAGACCCGCTCAGGGGAGCCCGGCCCAGGGCAGGGCAGGTGCTGACCCTCTGCACCTCTGCCCATGGTGTCTCCCCCACCAGGAGTGCCCTGGCCACTGGCTCAAATCCTCCATGGCCTTGAGCCTCCCCTTCAGACTCCAACGCTGTGCTGCACACAGGGTGCCATGTCCAGTGTCACTAAGTGAATGGGGGAGTACATGAGGGATGCCACCAAGGGGAGTCTCTGCTGGGCCCCACCTGCTCCCCAACCACACACTCCCCCAGCCATTCTTCTGGGTCCTGGGGCATCTGTGTGGTAGTTGGGACCCCCACAGGGGTGGCGGGTGTGGCTGCCCCTGAGAATCATGCTCTATACTGTCCTGCCCCCGGTGCAGGATCTAGAGGGGCTGCCAGGCCAGGCTCTCCGGGAAGGTCTGCGGATGCCCAGGGGGCCTGCACACCTCTGAGGGCCCGTGGCAAGTGTAGAAAGCAAGCTCTGGGCAGGGCCGGCTCCTGCCAGCCTCCCACCTCCTTGGTTCCTCCTTTGTCCTGCAGGCTTGTCCCTTCCAGTCTTAACAATGCTGCTCTCAAGAGTCTGAAGTCATAGGATCCCTCCGAACAGCTGATTCCTCTGGAGAATCCAAAACGTAACTCAGTTCCCGAAATTCAACTTTGTATACAACTTGCAACACTTGATGTGCCGTATGGAGCACTGCCCGTCCATGTGGCAGGACTCAGAGGACACGAGTGACGCTGTGCCCAGGATGGAGAGGCCATACATGGGCAAACAGGCAGGCCGAGGACAGTCGAGACCAAGGGGTGCCAGGCAGGTCTTGGGCTTCGCAGGCCCACGATGACGGGTCCTCCATCGGGATCCTGTGGGGCAGGCCGGGGCAGGGGCAGGTGGCCTCATAAGCCCTTGAGGAAAGCGGGGGTGGGAGTTGCCCCACTCCATGGCTGGGGGACAAGGGGAATTGCATTTCCAAGGGGGCTGAGCCAAGCATCCTCAAAGGCGGCAGTTTTAGAGCGAGTTGGCACCATAAGCATAGAAGACGGCAAACGTTAGAGCCTCTCCCAGCTGTGGCGGCCTGGAGGGAGCTCATGCCACCTCTTCTTGAAGGGAGCGCCCTATGACCTCCTCAGGTGAAAAGACTGAGGGCAGTGCTGGCAAGGGCACCACGGACCACCCCCACCGCAGGTCGGGGAGATGCTGCAGGTGCCTACAGAACACTCAGCCTGGAGTCATGGGAGGTCACCCCACCCGCCTGCAGGGCCTCCTGAGAACCGAGGCCAATAGAGCGCCCTGCGTGCCCAGAAATGCACCAAGCTCTCCCTTCCTTCCCCTGCAAGACCCCGCTTCAGTCGCTCATTTTGGGGCAATGGAAGTGTTTATTTGGAAAAGACAGAAACCACATTTCCTCAGCTGAGCATATTTTTAAGTAGCAAATTATTATCCACCCGTGCAGGGAGACCAAGTCGTCTGCAGACCCTGTGAGGAGCTGGGAGGTCACTTCCCTTTCCTCTGGGTGGAAGGGGACGCCTGGGAGCCAGGGGCAGAGGAGGAGGCGGAAAGGAGGGAGCGGGCAGGGAGGCAAACTGCAGGTGGACAGACAGGCAGGGCCTGGAGTCCTGGAGCTCAGAGGGGACAGAACCCCACCCACAGGGACAGCCCAACTCTGTCTTGTCTTTTTGCAGAATGCTCAAGCTCGAAGCCCGGCTGAGGCTGCTTTAAATTAGATGCTGCCTCAGCGGGTCCCTCTGGAGTTGATGGAAATCTAATTAGCCAGGCAGCCGGGCACAAATGTCCTAGTTTCCCTGACGCTGGGGGACGCGAGTGTCTCTTTGATGCTGGGGTTCCCGGCCTCAGCCTGGCCTTTGCACTCTGCTTGTTTTCCAAGACGATGCCTATCAGAAACCCTAATTGTTTTTTCAGAAACCGCTAATTAATTAGGCTCAGCCTCTTGAAAGGCACTTAAAATACTAATGACTTGCTAGAAAAAGAGCAGGACATGAAGGCGGAGCCAGGGCCCAAAGTGCCTACCAGGGTGAGGGGTCTGCTGCCTCCCTGGGGGGAAACCCTGGTGGAGACCCTCGCTCTGCTGCTCAGAGTCCGGGACATGAGAGCCAAGCCCATGCACCAGTGACTCACGCCCCGGCACGGATGAGCCCAGAGCCCGGAACAGAGGCCGTAGCAAGACCCTGGGAGCCCAGCCGTCCCCACCCTTCCAGCCCCACTCTGGACCCCAGGAGGCGGACCTCCATGGTCGTCCCAGCTCTCTGTCTCCGGCCTCTGGGTGGGTTTGGCCAATGAAGTCATCCGGGACACGGAGGTGGGAAGGGAGCGGGCCCTCCCCACCAGGTCTGAGGATCAGGGGCCCTACATCTGCTGGTCCCTGTCCTCAGCGCCAGGCTCACCCCATCCCCTGCCCCTTGTCAGAGCTCCTCCTTCTTTGATGCGCTCCAGGGGTCCAGTTCACTTGTTTGTTAGTGACCTCATCACAGACAAGTTCTCAGCCCTCCCATGGGGCGGTCGGTGCTTCAGGCACCGGAAATACAGCAGTGGACACAGTGGTGGAGCTCCCGGTGTGTCCCCTGTTAGACTGAACAGTCAGGATGTGGGGCCTCCAGGAGCTCTGTGAGCCCGTGCGCAGGTACGCACGACAGAAGTGCTCTCCTGACGCCCAGTCCTTTCACTCAGCTCTCGGTTCAGTCATCGCCAAGCAACTGAGAGCCTTTGTAAAGAGAAGGCTTCCTGCCCTCTTCATCTTCCACAGACACGCTCTTCTTCCTTAAGCCCAGGCATACACAGACACAGTGCATGCACACACAAAGACACACACCAGTGTGCACACCACTCTCGAATCCACAGGTTCTAGAAGCCACCCCAGAAATGATATCCGAAAGTGCATTGTTATGTGCACTGGTCTGTGGTGGTTACGGTGATGGAGATTCCTCCCCCCGGAGGATGGTGCGACTGTGGCCAGAGGCACCCAGGGGAGATTAGGTGGCTGAGGCTTCGATGACCATTTGCATTTTATGAGTACTTATTTTGAGTGTGTATTTGGAAAAATTAAATTTGTATGTGAAGCCCATGATTTCACAGACATTTTTGCTTAGGTCAAAGGCTAAAACAGGTATTTAAATCCATTTGTTTATTTAACCTAAAGAAAAATATGATGGTTTTAGGTTGAGCTTCCCCAGAAGTAGATCCCGAAGCAGGAATGGGAGGTGTCCTAGCGTGGCGGCAAGTTACTCCAAACTGGGTGGCTTTAAACAACAAGGATTCATTCCGTCTCCGTTCTGGAGCTGGATGTCTGAAAGCAAGCTCTGGGCAGGGCTGGCTCCTGCAGGGCCTCTGGAAGGGGGTTTGGTTTTGGTTTCTTCCTGGTCTCTTCCAGCTTATGGTGGCTTCAGGCCTCCCTTGGTGTCCCTGGCTTGAGGCCACATTGCTCCAGTCTCTACCTCTGTTTTCCATGGCGTTTTTCTCCAAATCTGTCTGTCTCAGCTTCTCCGTCTCTTATGAGGGCACCCTTCATGGGATTTGAGGTCCACCCTAATCCATGATCCTTACCCTAGTTACATCTGCAAAGACCTTATTCCAAATGAGGCCACATTCTGTGGTTCTCGGTGGACGTATTTGGGGGGCCCTGTTCATCCTACTTCAGGAGGGAAAGCTGTTTATTTTGGAGGTGACTCTGAGGGCACACCAGCAGGTGAGTGGGAGGTGAAATGCCCCGTGACCAGGGTGGCCATCAGGCAGGCCACAGCCAGCCTTCTGGGCTCAGCCTCGCCAGGTCCTCAGCTGCCCAGGGCTGTCTTACCCAGGACCTGGCTGGAGACTGCTCTGGGGACGTCAAGTCCCCAGCATGTCAGCCTGCCCTGGCCAGAAACAGCCTGGCCAAAGGGCACAGGGCTGTGGAGTCAGGGTGCCCAGGAAGGGGAGCACCAGCGGGGTCCATGGGCAAGGAGAGTCCAGCCTTGAAGATGGGGTTGGGAACTGCACATCCCGGTCTCAAAGGCACGGAGCTTTGAAAGCAAGGTAGTAGCTCCTCAAGTCCTTTGGGCAGGCCCCGCCAGGGTTTGTGTGTGGAGTTAATTAGGGGCAGTTCCAGGAGCACACTGGAGGGGCTGGGGCAGCCAGAGGGGCCGGGGCAGTGGGAGGGCTGGGCAGCCGGGGCAGGCCCAACCCCAGTGGGGACTGAGAGGCCTCGTGGCTGCTGCCTCAGCACCACCTCTGAAAGGTGGGAAGCCTGAGCTCTCCCTGTCCCCCACAAACCAGGGCTGGGGTGCAGCTCAGGGGTGTGGAGTGAGGCTGGTGAGAGGTGCCCAAGGGGAGAAGGGCCCTGGTCCAGCAGCTTTCCCTGATCAACCAAGGGGGATCTATGTTGTTTGTAAAAAGCTGATTATCATAGATAAATGTATCTAATTAGTCTCATTTGCTGACACACAAGCCTTTAATTGCAAGTTGAATAATTAGACATATCTGCATATGCAAATGATACAGTTATACCCTATGTCAGTCTTTAACGTGATTCCTCCAGAGACAAATAATTCTATTTCAGGAGAGAATATGAGATATTAATTTACACAGACAAGTAACTTTATTTAGAACCAGCAACTCTTGTGTTTGTTTACATAAAGTAATAACTCGAGAAATGGGAACGATTGATGTTGCAGAAACATCTGGGGGCTCCTAACCTGCAGGGGAGTCCCTGGGAGCCTCCCACGGGGGCTGGGTCTTCCTCTGCCCTCCTGGGGCTCCAGTCCTGCTCCCATGTGGACAGCAGCTCTGGGCCTGGGGGTGGGCTGGGGCCCAGGCCATGGGGTCTTCCTCCCCTCTGTCCCCCCCATCCTCCCTCACGCCATACCTCGTCCTTTGCCCCTTGTCCTCACTGGGTGGCAGGAAAGGTGAGATGCCCAGTGGCCCCGCAGGCCTGCAGCTGGCCCAGTGCATGTGGGTGTCCCCTCCCCATGGCTGTGCCCTGCATGCTGGCAGAGCTGCCAGGGGCTGCTTGGAACAAGAGTGGCTGCAGCTTGGGTCCTGATTCAGGCAGTGCTACAGCCAGCTCCCTGCCAGGCCCTGGGTCTGCTGCCCGCCTCCCCAGTGGGCGTCGTGCTCAGCAGCCTCAGGACAGGGCTGGGGGGCTGGCTGGGGCTGCCTGCCTCTGTCAGCCCCCGGCCTCCACTCTGGTGGAGTACATCATCTCTGCTGTGGGCTGGGTAGGGCAGCGCCGGCGACCCCTGGCATCCTCCGAGTCTCACTGGCGGGGACATGGCTGCAAGAGCATTTGGAGGCCTGACCTGGGAGAAGGAACGAGGGGCCAGCTGAGGGCGTCCCAGGCAGAGCCAGACTTGCGGTGCCCAGGATGCCCTGGGCAGAGGGTGGCCCGGCCGCTCCCACACCCCTTCCCCCTTCACTGGGCCCGTGGCCACATGGGTTTCGCCGGGAGGCAGAGCGTGAGGAATTTGGCTCTGGTGGAATGAGGACGGCTGCACTCCCTGCTTTGCAGAGGGCCCGCACAGCAGCCCGTCACCGTGGCAACCGGCTCCGTGATGCTGGCAGGAGCTGACATCGTCCCAATTCGCCCCTGTGGTCCCTTTTGGTCCCCTCCCCTCGCCTGCCAGGAGCCGCTGTGGGTCGGGTTGGCTAGCAGAGGGCAGCAGAGGGCCGGCCGCTGGCGGGGCTGGAGGGGCCGGCGGCCGACGCCACATTTTGGGGTCTCGAGGCCCCCCAAGTCTTCTGGGGAAAGCAGCAGACAGGGGACAGCCACACGGACGGGGAGGCGCCATCACCACTGCAACCACTGGGGGTAGCCCTTGGCCCGTCTGGGGGCGTTTCATCTTTGGCAGAGCTGAGGGGTCCAGCATGTGGGCTTCTAAGGACAAGGTCTCCAGCCCACCGCCCCCAGTGCCACTGTGACCGCGGGGGCTCAGCCCCGCCTGCACACCCAGGTTCTCACTGATACAGTCACTCACTCATTCACTCACTCATTCACTCGTTCATTCACTCACTCATTCACTCACTCATTCACTCGTTCATTCACTCACTCATTCACTCACTCATTCACTCACTCATTCACTCGTTCATTCACTCACTCATTCACTCACTCATTCACTCGTTCATTCACTCACTCATTCACTCACTCATTCACTCACTCACTCGTTCATTCACTCACTCATTCACTCGTTCACTCATTTACTTGCTCGTTCACTCATTCATTCACTCATTCATTCATTCACCCATGCATACACATTTGTTCACTCATTCCTTCATTCACTCATTCATTCACACACTCATTTGTTCACTCATTCATTCATATACACATTTGTTCAGTCACTCATTCCTTCTTTCACTCATTCATTCACACACACTCATTTGTTCACTCACTCCTTATTCACTCATTCATTCACACAGTCATTTGTTTACTCACTCATTCCTTTACTCACTCACACACACCCACTCATTCATGCACACAATTACTGATTCATACACACACTCATTTGTTCACTCACTCACTCCTTTTTTCATTCATTCACACACACTCATTTGTTCACTTATTTATTCACATACATTCACTCATTTGTTCAGTTGCTCATTCCTTCCTTCCTTCATTCATTCACACACTCCTCATTTGTTCACTCACCCATTCACACACACTCATTTGTACACTCACTCATTCCTTCACTCATTCACACACACAGTCATTTGTTTACTCACTCATTCCTTTATTTACTCACACGCATCCACTCATTCATGCACACACTTACTGATTCATACACACACTCATTTGTTCACTCATTCATTTCTTTCACTCACACACATTCACTCATTCAGGTACACACTCACTGATTCATACACACACTCATTTGTTCACTCATTCATTTCTTTCACTCATTCACTCACACACATTCACTCATTCATGCACACACTCACTGATTCATACACACACTCAATTGTTCACTCACTCATTTCTTCCTTCACTCACTCTTTCACTCACACATTCATTCACACACTCATTTGCTCACTCATTCCTTCACTCATTCACACACTCATTTGTTTACTCATTTGTTCACCCACTCATTCCTTTAGTCACTCATTCATTCACACACTCATTTGATTGCTCACTCATTCATTCAGTCATTCATTCATACACACACTCACTTGTTCACTCACTCATCCACACACTCGTTAATTTATTTACAGTCTCTCACTCATTTGTTCACTCATTCACTCGTTTGTACACAGGGAAAGAGTAAGGTACCTCTTCCTCCTGTTCAGCTGCTGCCAGAAGCAGTGTCCAGTTCTCCTGGTCTAAGCAGGACTCGAGGTCCTGCAGCAGCTCAGCAGCCCCTGGAGCTGCAGCGTCTCCTTTGTTCTCTCTGAAAGGGGCATGCCTTGGCCCCAACATTCTTGTCCTTCATTTTTTGAAGTTTCTTCCCCCTCTTTCATGGCTAATCTCATATCTTAACTACCAGTATAAGACAAAATATTTCTGTGACTTTCTTTCCAATTCAAGAAATCCATCTGGTGAGAAGAGAAAAAAAATGCAAGAAGAGGCAACCCGCACCCCAAACCCTGTCAGTCACTCACACTGAACATTTCCATGAGGCGCGTGTAATGGGTGATGTTTGAATTGTGGTTGCCAGCATAGATCAGGGCAGAGCTCTTGTAAATCTCTATTAAAGTCTGTGGATCAGCTGAGACACAGGGCTGGGAAACAAAGTTAACTGTCCTCCCTCCTGAGAGGCTTGTGGCTCAGAAAACACCCCCCGACGCCCCTGCCTTGGGGGATGTGGTGGGTGAGAGGGAAGCAGATTTGGATACAGTTTCAAGAGAGAGGGCCAACTGCTTTGTGTGTACACGTGTGTGGATTGCCCTCTGTGCACCAGCTCTGTGTGAGTGCCTGCATGGGGGTGTGCGTACGTGTGCACACACCTGTGCTCTTTGTGTGTGTGTGCATGTACATGCGCGTGCATCCTCAAACACACCACACAACAGGGTCCTGGCGTTGCCTCCCCGTGGTGCTTACGGTGAAGTCCTAGGACTCGAAGCCCCTTTTCTGCGCCAGCAGTGACTAGGCTGTGGTCAGCATGGCCTGTGGGTGGCCTTGGATTTCCCCTGTTGGCAGATGGCTTGAGATCCCCCAGTCCAGGGCCACAGGTGACTTCCCCCTTTCCCAGGCCGTGGGGCCCGGCAGGCTTGACCAGCCTCAGGCTCCAGAGTGCACAGAGGTGGCCGCCCACAGAGTGCGGGAGGCCTGGGAGGGTGGGCTGGTGCCTGCCGGTCGTCCGGCTCCTCACCCATTAAGGAGCCCGCTTTCCGCTTTGGGAGGCCACAGGGGCTGGCGAAGGCCCTTCGGCTGTGGCTCAAGTGGGCTGGGCACCAGTGCAGGAGGAGTCTTCTCCGTGGGGAGGACATAGGAGGTACCGCCTCCAGGATCAACCCCATCTCCTTAGCACCAGTGAGCAGACACGGCAGACACACGCAGGAACAAGCGCATGTCCCAGGCCGCACCGTCCTTGTCTTTCTTTCCCTTTTTGGGGTCCTTGCGTTTCACCCTTACCTGGTTTTGGATCCAGCTTTTAAGGGCACATTGATTGGCAGCCAGGCCACTGTAAGTGCTGGCTCCAAATGTCCTTTTGTTTTATTTTGTTTTGTTTTTTGAGATGGAATCTCTCTCTGTCATCCAGGCTGGAGTGCAGTGGCATGATCTTCACTCACCACAACCTCTACCTCCCGGGTTTGAGCAATTCTCATGCCTCAGTCTTCCCAGTAGCTAGGATTACAGGTGTGCACCACCATGCCCAGCTAGTTTTTTGTATTTCTAGTAGAGATGGGTTTTCACCACGTTGGCCAGGCTGCTCCGGATCGCCTGGCCTCAAGTGATCTGCCCACCTCAACCTCCCACAGTGCTGGGATTAAGGTGTGAGCCACTGTGCCCCAGCTTCCAAATGTCCTTGACAACGGCCACAGCATAGCCTCCAGCCGAGGGGTCAGGGCTGATTGTGAGGGCCTGCAGTCATTCCTCCACCTTCGGTGCCCTGCCTGGGCACCTCTGTGCAGCCACCACGTGGGGAAGGCACTTGGCCTCTTCTCTCATCTGCAGACTCAGCCAACTTCTGGGGCTCCCTTGGCAGTCAGGGCTAACTCAGTGGGTCAGGTGGACCCAGGCTGTGCCTGCAGCCCCTGAGAGGGGCAGGCAGGGGCATGGAGGCCCCCTTGGCTCTGCTTTGTTCTGCCTGCGGCTCTGGTTGGTTTGTGATATCTTCCACTCCATCTCTTGCCCCCATGTGACCCCATCATCTGCCTGGCTGGGGGCTCCCTTGTTGGAGTGTGGGTGAGCCCCCACCCATGCCAGGAAGAGGAGAAGGCCAGGCTCTAAGCCCCACTCAGCTCCTCTTCCTCTGAGGGGTCCTGGCCCTAAGAGGGCTCGGTGGGGTCATGCAAGCTCACAATGGCTGTGGGTCCTCAACAGGTGGAACAAACAGGCTGTTTTCCGATGGTGTTTGGCAGAAAGTGGGAGTCAAAGCTTAGAAAAGCCTGGACAGAAATGATTCCCTGAGGCTGACGGGAGAGTTTGCTCTTGGGATATTAAAGCAGTGAAGTCGGTCCTGGCCAATTATCAGCAGCTGGCCTTGCTCTGGCGCCTGGAGCAAGTGGTCAGCATGGCCTGTGGGTGGCCTTGGATTTCCCCTGTTGGCAGATGGCTTGAGATCCCCCAGTCCAGGGCCACAGGTGACTTCCCCCTTTCCCAGGCCGTGGGGTCCGGCAGGCTTGACCAGCCCCAGGCTCCAGAGGGCACTGAGGTGGCCGTCCACAGAGTGCGGAAGGCCCGGGAGGGGGGAGGTGACCGTCCACAGAGTGCGGGGGGCCCGGGAGGGTACGCATCCCTGTTCAGTGAGGGAGACGGATCCTGTCCTGTTCCCTCCTCCCAGCTGTTTGTGGCTTCCCTCCTCAGGCTGCCTAGGAAGCTGTTTCGGAACCCTCCAGTCCCCTCCTGGCTGGCCCTGGGGCTCTGTGGAAGTCCTGCTTCCCCCAGCAGTGCCTGGCCCTTTGTCCCCGATCCGGGAAAAGGTGAACTGGGGGGACATCCCGTGCATGACACCCCCTCCTCCCTTCTCCCAGCCTCCTGCCTCGGGGCCCTGGCAAGAACGAGGGCCTAAGCTGCAGGAGAACGGCTTCCTTGAGCAGGAAGAAGCCCTGGCCCAGGGCAGGGTGCCCAGCAGGCGGAAGGATCCCGCCCGAGCTACAACCCCACCAGGTGGGTAGGGGCCTTCATCACAAGAAAGATCAGAGAGTTGCCCTCTGAAGCCCTTGAAGTGGCCCTGACACAGGCTGCCAGGGATCCATCACTCATGGGAAGGCCCTGGGGGTGGGGGTCTCTGGCAGGGGGCAACCACAGTGGTTAGGGGCCTGGCCCCTCCTCTGGCACCCAGCACCTTCCAGCGCTTTTCCCAAGAGGAAGGAAGAGGCTGGTTTCCTTACTAAGCCCTCCGTGTCCTGTCTGTGTCCATGTCCTGTTCGTGTCCTCGTCCTGTCCGTGTCCTGTGTCCTGCCCATGTCCACGTCCTGTCTGCATCCTGTCTGTGTCCATGTCCTGTCCGTGTCCATGTCCTATCCATGTCTGTGTCTGTATCCGTGTCCATGTCCTGTCCGTGTCCTGTCCATGTCTGTGTCCATGTCCTGTCTGTGTCCATGTCCGTGTCCTGTCCATGTCTGTGTCCGTGTCCTGTCCATGTCTGTGTCTGTATCCGTGTCCATGTCCTGTCCGTGTCCTGTCCATGTCTGTGTCCATGTCCTGTCTGTGTCCATGTCCGTGTCCTGTCCATGTCTGTGTCTGTATCCGTGTCCATGTCCTGTCCGTGTCCTGTCCATGTCTGTGTCCTGTCAGTGTCTTGTCTGTGTTCGTGTCCATGTCCTGTCCGTGTCCTGTCCATGTCTGTGTCTGTATCCGTGTCCATGTCCTGTCCGTGTCCTGTCCATGTCTGTGTCCATGTCCTGTCTGTGTCCATGTCCGTGTCCTGTCCATGTCTGTGTCTGTATCCGTGTCCATGTCTGTGTCCATGTCTGTGTCCTGTCCATGTCCTGTCCGTGTCCTGTCTGCATCCTGTCCGTGTCCTATCCATGTCCTGTCCGTGTCCTATCCATGTCCTGTCCGTGTCCTATCCATGTCATGTCCATGTCTGTGTCCATGTCCGTGTCCTGTCCATGTCTGTGTCCTGTCCATGTCCTGTCTGTGTCCTGTCTGCATCCTGTCCATGTCCTGTCCATGTCTGTGTCCATGTCCGTGTCCTGTCCATGTCTGTGTCCATGTCCGTGTCCTGTCCACGTCTGTGTCCATGTCCATGTCCTGTCCATGTCTGTGTCCATGTCCATGTCCTGTCTGTGTCCATGTCTGTGTCCTGTCCGTGCTCTTCTTCACCCTGATGTGCGGGGAACTCCCTCGGTCTTTGCTTTACTGCAGCCTGAAAAGGAAAAATGAGGGGAAAAAGCAGGCACATCTCTTGATCAGAAAAAATAAACAAAAACAAAAGCCCCTTGTGCTCCATGGGGGAGAGCGTGAAGCCCCCGAACGTCACTGCCCCAGGTCCCAGGAGGCTCAAGGCCCTCTCTGCCCAGAGAACTGGGAGAGCTTGGCCCCACCCTGTCCCGCCTCCCCAGCCACTTAGTATTTACTTGTACAGCTGGACCCTAAGGGGAGCCCTGTCCTAAGCCCGACAGTACATTCTGGGGCGTTTTAAAGAAGATAAGAAAGTAGCTCAGAGATTTGCCAGGCTGTCTCATTCCTGGGATTTTTTGTGTGAGCCTTGGAGCTGGTGGGCTTGAATTTGGGATTCCCGCAACTGGGTGCCCCTTGACGCCCCTGGCCCTTCCCTGTCACTCCGGGGTGTAATTGGGAGTGTCATCCAGGGTTGAGGGAGTGTGGTCTCGAGCTGGTTGGACTCAGGGCTGTTCTACTTTTTTCTCCAAGTTTTGTTTATTGTGGTAAAATACACATAAAATTTTATCATCTTAGCCATTTTTAATGAACAGTTCAGTGGCACTAAGGACATTCCCATGGTTGTGCCGTCAGCCTGTCCATCTCCAGAAGGCTTTTCACCTTCCCGCACCCAAGCTCTGTCCCCATTAAACAGCTCCCCATGCCTCCTCCCCCAGCCCCCGGCCTCCCCTTTCTACTTTCTGTCTCTACGAATGTGGCAGCTCTGGGACCGCCTGTGACTGGACGCCTACAGTATTGTCCTCCGCAACTGGTTGATTTTATTAGCATGTCCTCAAGCTTCATCCATGTTGCAGTGTCTGTCACAATTTCCCTCCTTTTTAAAGGCTGAATAATATTCCATTGTATGGATAGACCACATTCCGTCTATTCATTCATCTCCCAATGGATACGGTTGCTTCCGTGTTTTAGCTCTGATGAACAATGCTGCTGCAAATGTGGGTATGAAGTGTCTCTTTAAGGCCCTGCTTTCAATTCTTTTGGGTGTGCACTCATTCGTGGAATGGTCGGATCACATGGTCATTCTGAGTTTTTTTTTTTTTTTGAGACAGAGTCTTGCTCTGTCACCCAGGCTGGAGCACAGTGCCACGATCTCAGCTCACTGCAACCTCCATCTCTTGGGTTCAAGTGATTCTCCTCCCTCAGCCTCCCCAGTAGCTGGGATTACAGGCACCTGCCACCACGCCTGGCTAATTTTTGTATTTTTAGTACAGACAGGGTTTCACCATGTTGGCTGGGCTGGTTTCATACTCTTGACCTTGTGATCCGTCTGCCTCGGCCTCCCAAAGTGCTGGGATTACAGGCGTGAACCACTGTGTCCGGCCCATTCTGAGTTTTTTGAGGGAGAGCCATCCTGCTTTCCACAGTGGCGGCACCATTTTACATCCCTACCAGCCATGCACAAGAGCTCCAGTTCTCCACATCCTCACCAACATTTCTTGTTTTCAGCTTCTTCTTACGGTAGCCGTCCCAGCAGGGGTGAGGTACGTCTCACTGTGGTTCTGGTTTGCATTTCCTCCTGGTTAGCGATGTTTCACGTGCTCATTGGCCGTGTGTGTCTTTTTGGAGAAACACTTAGCCACGCCCTCTGTGCATTTTTGAGTCGGGATTTTTGTTCTTGTTGAGTTTTAGGAGTTCTCTGTGCATTTTGGATATTCATTCCTTATCAGATATATGATTTGCAAATACTTTCTCCTGTTCTCTGGGTTGCCTTTGATTCCGCTGAGATTGTCTGTTAAGGTGCAGAATTTAAAGTTTTCCTGAAGTCCGGCAAGTCTGTTTTCTCTTTCATTGCCTGTGCCTCTGGTGTCCAATCCAGGGTCATGAAGCTTCGTGAGGCTGTTCTACTTTATTTCCAGGGAGCTATACAACCTGGGGTCTTCTCTGGGGCCATGGGCTCTGAGGGCCGAAGGCCACATTCCCTGAGTGTGAGTGTGGACCTCGGCACAGCCCCCACTGACCTGCGTGGGACGGGATCCTGCAGGAGAACGGGCTCCATTTGCATCCGAGGGCCAGGATGCCGGCACTGGGGATCACGTCATGCCTCAGACGGAGCCTCCAATCTTGGGAATGCCGTTTTACCCCGGAGGCCGCCGGACTTCATACCTCACGGGTGTGGTATCGGCTTCCGTGTGGCCCCGAGAGCAGGGCAATCTGAGGGCAAGGCCAGGGGAGTGGTGAGCATGGCACGCAGGGTGGTGCCAGGAGGAGGGGTGGGGTGGGGCTGGAGGCCACCCAGGCCCTGGGTGGTGGGCAGGGGCAGGAAGCCACTGGCACCTCAACAGAGCACAGGGCTGATGTGAGGGACGGCACCCAGCCAAGTCCCAGCAAGCTGGGTGCTTTTGGCTTCTCTTTGCCCATCAGCTGCTGTGAGGGCCGAAGCACCCTCCGTGGCTTCCTGCTGGGACAGAGACACCCTCTGAGAGGCAGATGCCGACACTGAGCAGGCCCCTGAGGTCCCCTCCCATTCTCCCGGTACCAGGGCTGGGCAGGCAGGGTTCCGGCCGATGGCACTCAGGCTGGTGATGTCAGAATGCAATGCGGGTTCCCTGGACTCCTCTCCAGTTCCCTGAGTGGTCATGAGAGACGGCTCTTCACACTCACTTCCATGTGCCTTCTCCAAACACGGAGCTGCCTCCTGGTGCAGCCTGAGGCATTTTCTCATCAGTCTGTCCAGAAAAGTTTCTGGGTCAGATTCAGTTTTTAGAAGCAGAACCCACAGCATTCGTCCTCGGCTCCGTACACACCCGGCGCCCACCCCAAGGAGGCGGCACAGCCTGGCGCCAGCCGCAGGGCTCGGCAGAGAGAGGGGAATTAAACAGCCACTGGCTGGGAAAGGACATTTCAAGGGCGTACCACGCAGCCAAGTCAACGAAAAACCAAATTGCAAGTGGGAATGTGCATCAGAACCAGCCCGGATCCAGCAGGTGTTGCCAGGGTGGGGTGATGGGAGGTGGCGTTCGAGGCCTGGTTGCGCTCCGGTTTGTCCTTCAGGTGCGTGAGGCCGCCTCTGCCATGGCTCTAGGCGCGTCCCTGCTGGTTGGGGCTCCGGCATAATCCCTCGTACTGCAGACACAGCATCCCCCACCCCCACAGGAAGTGCTGCATCTGGCTGCCTGGGCTGTGGTGCCCCTGGGGGCAGGGACATCGCAGGTGCGGAGGCCGTGCTCGGGGCCAGGCTCTGAGAGGTGACTTTGCCTCACCTGGGTCTAGCTCCGGCCACCGAGGATGACGGAACGACCTGGGTGTCTTCCTGGAGCCGTTTGATTGTCTCTGGAGAATCAGCCGAGGCTGGTGCCGCCTTGGAGAAAAACAGGGGAAATGAGACTCCGCACCTTCTGCCAAGACTTTAATTCTCTTCCAAGCTTCAGAACTGAAGTAATTTTAGAAGTCATTGTTCAACAGCTAGCTCTGTTTTTCCACGGCTTAAAAATGTCCTAAGTGGTCGTCAGAGTCAGGGTGCTAAAATAACAACGCAAACCGGGAGGCCGGGACGCAGACAGAAACAGGGGACCCAGCCTGAACCAAGCCCTGGCTGCAGAGGCTCATGGCAGCGCTGAAGGGAGGACGGTAGCCTCCTGCCTGTGGCCACTAGGGCTCACATCTGAGCTCCACTGGCTGACCGGGGCTCCAACTGGGCTTGCCAGGCAGTGGCCCTTGGGAACCAGGGACATCCAGGTAGCCATGGCCTTGCTCTCAGCCATGCATGCCACTGGCCCTCGACAGGCTTTCCTTAGGTCGGCATTTTAAACAGAGACCCCAGAGTGGGTTCTGGTGAAGACGCTGTGTTCTCTGCACTGTCCTCTAACTGTAGGGACGCTGGGTCTGCAGCATCCATGCGCTGGGCGGCTCTGGTTTGGGCAGGGGTGGATCCTGGTTGTGCATTCATGGACATCAGCTTCTCTAGGGTTTGGGATGGAGGCTGATTTATCTCAAACCCCCAACGCCTCACTGGGACCTCAGGCAAAGCAGAGGCTAGGGTCAGCTTTCCCTTGCTGCCCCGTGCAGGCTGCGGACACTCCAGGAGGTGCTCCGTTTTCCTGCCCAGCAGTCACCATCACGGAGACAGAGGCCTGAGGCTCAGTCTTTTTCCCCTGCTTCTCTTCCTCTTGTGGGAATTACTGCAAACGAGACCACAGCCGCCTGGGCCTTGCCAGCAGCAGATGCTCAGTGGCAGAGCCAGGCGGCCCTTTGCTCCTCAAAGCCTTGTCCTGGGTCAGGCCCGGGAAGGAAAGGACGAGGCTGCGACTGCTGTCCCCAGGGCAGCCGTGCCTGGGCAGCCCCCGTACAGAGCCTGTCTCAGCCCTCAGACTTCACGGGGCAAGATCACAGCCGTCTCAGCTGGTTTCACATGGCAGTGCCCCAGAGGCCCCTCCCAGGCCCCTCCCTGACCTCTCCAGGGATCTTGTGGGGACCCACAGGCCATACGACATTCCGAGGGCCTGGAACGGTGAGTTCCCTGACACTTATCTGTTATTTTAAGTAAAATAATACATGCTCACCACCAAGGCCATTTTTAGTTGAATTTTTTTTGGCTCAGATTAGATAATGCTAAATTTTATGCTAATTTAAAGTGTCAAACAAGAGGCCAAGTCGCGGTTCTCCATGGTCCCCTGCTGCACCAGGTTATGTAACTGTATTTCTCTTGCTCATTTGCCTGGCACCGCCCAGGCCCGTGCCTTTTCTATTTTGGGTGTAGACGGAGGTCCTTCTGTCTCAGCTTTGGAGCACAAGGGCCTGGGTGTCCTTCAGTTAGGGGAAGGGCTTTGATCCCAGAGCGCCTGCGACCTTGTGGGCACGGTGTGATCATGAAATATGGAATTCAAAGGTTCCCAGGTTTGAGATGTTGATATGTGAATATTTTGGCTTCACCAGTCCTGGAAAGACCTGGTGGGGGACGAGGACAATGACAAAGTTGCCGTGTGAATGGGCAGTGCGTGCAGGAGGCAGGGCCTCGGGCTGCAGGGGGATGTGCCCATGTCCCCTTCCTGCCTCAAGTGGTCAGGCTGGTGCTGGGACTTTACCCACTTGCCCCACCCCAACTCGGACGGACAGTCCTTGTGCCGGGCCCTTCTCACGGGAACATCTATGGGATAGAGAGCCCGCCAGCACTGGCATGTCCACCTGGGGTCACTCAGCGTTTTGTTTTTGATGTCAAGGCGAATGCCCCTGTGTAGGTTCAGCACAATGAGAGACTGGGTATTAAGTGCGTCACACACATGAATGAATGCCTGGCCTTGCAGAATGAGGAAACTCACCAAGCACCTATGAGGACTTGGAGAAAGAGAGAAAGAGGTGGGAGGGAGGAGGGGTGGGCCGAGACCCCAGCCAGTGGAGCTCATGGTGGGTGAGGGGAGAGGAGAGATGCTCGAGAGAACAAAAGTCAGCCTGGCTGGTGGTGAAGTCATGGCCAGGGGAGCACCCAGTGGAAGGGGAGAGCAGCTGTAAACAGGGAGGAGCAGGAGGGGCTCCCTGCAAAGGGGCAGTGTGACCAGGCAGGCGGGGGCATTGAGACCCCGTGTGCCCGAGCACAGCCTATGCCTGCCCCGTGGTTCCAGTGCGAAACATCCCACGTGGGCCGCTGGGGGACGAATCGCCAGCGCTTGCGATCTCCTGACATCACTCTCCGTCGAGGCTCACTCTTCTTCACTCAGAGTTGCTCACGGATTCGCCTATTCCCTCATTTACTCGTTCAGCTGCCAAATTACTCATTCGTTCACTCATTCACTCACTCATTCATGCATTGAACACCTGGCTGACGTTTTGGGGGGCAGGGCTGGGGCATACAGCACCGCACAGCGCTTTGTGGAGCACTGATGGCCACACACCCCTTGACCACCGAGCACCAGCCCCTGGGCCGCGTGCCAGTCAGGCTGTTGCCGTGTGTGAGGCCCAGAGGCAGAGGTGGAAACAGGGCCTCACGCTGAATTCATGGCCTTTTGTCTCCCTCTGCCCACCTGTGTCTGTTTATTCACCTATCCCTGCCCTGCACCCCAGTCCCCACCCCCATAGCAGCAAAGGCAGCCCCAGCATTGACACCCAGGAGTGGGGGCTGAACAAAGAGGGGCCACCAGGAAGCCTCTGCCAGCAACAGCCCCACTAGGCCTCCCACTTCCTCTCTGCCCTGCCAGCCCTGGTCAGGATGGCATCAAAGGTGAGGGCATCAGGGGCCGTGGCCAGGATGGGAGGAAGCAGCACTGCCACCCACCACCCCTGGCTCTGGGGATATGGACTCAGTGCCCACCCCACTGAAACCACCTGCTGTCCTGGAGCCCAGAGATGCCTGGGCCTGCCGAGGTGGGCAGCAAGAAGGCGCGATGAAGTGTTTCTACGGAAGTAGCAGGCTGGCCATCCCGCAGACAGCACAGGGACCTTCACCCTTTCCTCCCAGAGAGGAATCTGCACATCTCCTCCCTCCCAGAGAAAACAGGAGCTCCTTGTCCACGTCATTCAGGGATTTTCCAATGGAGAGGGAGTTTTTTGTTTGTGTTTGTTTGTTTGTTTATTTGTTTTCAGAGTCTCGCTCTGTTGCCCAGGCTGGAGTGCAGTGGCGTGATCTCGGCTCACTGCAACCTCTGCCTCCCTGGTTCAAGCGATTTTTCTGTTCAGCCTCCTGAGTAGCTGCGATTACAGGCACGCACCACCACACACGGCTAATTTTTGTATTTTTAGTAGAGATAGGGTTTCACCATATTGGCCAGTCTGGTCTCAAACTCCTGACCTCAGGTGATCAGCTTGCCTTGGCGTCCCAAAGTGCTGGGATTGCAGGCGTGAGCCACTGCACCTGGCTGAGAGGGAGTTTTTTTTTTTTTTTTTTTTTTTTTTTTGAGGCGGAGTCTTGCTCTGTCGCCCAGGCTGGAGTGCAGTGGCCAGATCTCGGCTCACTGCAAGCTCCGCCTCCCGGGTTTACGCCATTCTCCTGCCTCAGCCTCCCGAGTAGCTGGGACTACAGGTGCCCGCCACCTCGCCCGGCTAGTTTTTTGTATTTTTAGTAGAGACGGGGTTTCACCGTGTTAGCCAGGATGGTCTCGATCTCCTGACCTCGTGATCCGCCCGTCTCGGCCTCCCAAAGTGCTGGGATTGCAGGCGTTAGCCACTGCGCCTGGCTGAGAGGGAGTTTTTAAAGAGGTCAGACCTCTTCCTGCTTTTGAGATGCAGAGCCAACACCATCCAAGGAGATGCTGCGGGATTGGGAGGGAGGGCCAGGTCCCTGCTCCCCCGTGGAGGTGCCAGGTCTGGAAGACACAGGGCCCCTCGCCCTGCATGCGTGCACATGCGACTTCTCAGGGCAGCTGGACTTGCTCTGTTCATGAGCTCTTGGCCTTCTGAAACTGCTGGTTAGAGGCTAGTTAGAATGCTTGGCCCAGAGAGGCTCCTGTTCCCCCATCAGAGCTGAGCTGCCATCTCTCATCAGAGGCTGGTGTCAGAAAGCCCTGGTGGAGGAAAGCCAACTTGGGAAGCACAGGGAGGCAGGCTGGGACTGGCGTCTGTGCCGGGCTGTTGGCAACACTGTCTGGAGAGGGACCGGGCCCTGTGCCCGCCAGTCCCCAGGGCGGGGCGGCCTGAGCTGGCCTGGTCTGCTGTCCTTGGGATCAGGCCAGGACTCAGCTCGCACCTAGGTGACCTCTCCAAGGTGCTGATGACACCATGTTCCAGCCTTCACTCCTGCCAGCCTGGGAGGCCTTCGAGCGGCTTTAACAAACCCCAGCGCAACTGGGCTCACCTTGAACACAGCCCTGGACAATGGCTCTGTCTGGGTGTCTTCGGGAACACATGTCTTTTTACTAACTTTAGCCAGACCTTCAGCCTTCCTTGATCCAGTCTCTGTTCTTTCCCCCGCTCCTTCTCCCCACCCCACTCTCCCGCCCACAGCAATTCCCCAAAGGAGCAGAGGCAGAGGGAGAGCCTTTCCCTGCTTGTCCCTAGAGAGGAGGGTACGGAAACATCAGAGATTCTCCTGAGAGTTGTAGTTCAGGCAGGCAGGCAGGACAGACACACTCGGGACGCCTCCTGGTGTGATTCCAAACTCTGCTCACCCAAGGAGGAGGTCTGCATGTCCCGGGCTGTTGACTGTGTTTATGCTGAAATATGGAGTCCCAGGAGGCTGGGCCATTTCCCTCTGTTTCCTTTATTTCTTATTTTTATTTTTTTTAACATGGGGTCTCACTATATTGCCTAGGCTGGTCTTGAACTCCTGGGCTCAAGTGATCCTCCTGCCTCGGCCTCCCACAGTGTTGGAATTACAGGTCTCAGCCACTGTTCCTGGTCCCTATTTCCTGTCCCACTTAATGAAACAAAATATTTAGCTGAATAACAATTCTTTCACTTTCTGAAATCAACACAAGTCTATCTGCAAATACCGGGAATTCATTCTAGTACCAGGAAGCAAAACTGTGGCTCTGCTACTCAGGTTTTCATGCCACATTAGACGAGCATGTGCCCAGTGCTATGTCCCCTTTGCCCAGTATTCAGCCCTTGTCATTGAGAGGGGACAGATGCAGGTGGGGGATGAGGGCAGGCTGCCACGGCCGAGTGTGGGCAGGGGTGGAGGCAACCTGAAGTAGACACTCTGCTGGGTGCTCGAGCTGCCAAACCCTCCTGGTAAAACAGAGATGCCCGAAGGATTTGGAGCCAGACAGGGAGGCTGGCTGGGGGTAAACAGCCCAGCATGGTGGTCTAGGGCGTGGACCCTGGACAGCTCCTGTCTGGCGGAGTGCTGGCTCTGCACTGAGGGTGTGACCTTGGGGAGCTGGGAAGACTGAAGAGCTCATTTTTGAACCCTCATTCCTTTCTTGGTTTCCTCATCTGTAAAGGGGTCATGTTACTAGGGTCTCATGTAAACTCTGGCCCCTTGGTTGGCGTTCACCTTCACAGGTGTTGTCTCGGTCCCCAGCTCTCAGGTCCCTGGGCTGGTGAGAGGGCACTTCGCCAGGCGCAGCAGCTCTGCGAGGGCGGTGACCCAGGACACCTCCCCTTCTCTGCAGCTCAGCCCGTGAATTCGCACCATAAATTTCAGCGAAGTCATCTTAAGAAGATCTCACTTGGTTCCTTCTCCTTCCAGAGGCGGGTGGGTGGGAGGCCCAGCTCCCCTTTCAGAGAGGGCCTTCCTCGCATGCTACCCTGTCCAGCCCCACGCCGTTTTCGGTGACAGGGGCCGGGACAGATCCCTGGGTTCAGAGCCCACCCCACTGGAAGTACAGCAGACTGAGTCAGAGGCCAGGCAGGCCGGATGAGATCAACAGCGATTTGCCTCCAAGCCCTGATTCCTCCCCGCAGGATGCTCCTGAGAAAACGCTGGCGCCCACTCACAGCTGGAGCCTTAAAGGCTGGTCTAGCGCTGACCATGTGGACCCACGTGCTCCCGTCTGGAAAAGCCCCACGAGCCCCGCCCACACAGGGCCCGCCCCCTCTTAGCTCCGCCCACAAAGCCCCTTCCCAGCTCCGCCCATCCCGCGTCTGTACCCTACGGGCTCTGCCTCTTTCCACCCCACCGCTTGTCCCCACCCGCTCGGAGGACCCGCTCCTCCCCGCCGCCGCCCCCAAAGCCGCTGCTCTCAGGGCCCCTGACCCCGCAGGCGCCGACTCTTTTCAGCCCCGCCCACCCAGGCCCCGCCCCCGAGGCCCCGCCCCGCGGCTTCCCGCCGGGGGTTGCGGACGCGCCTGGGAGCCTCCGGTCCGGGCTCTGGCGCGGGTCCCACCCCGCCCCGCCCCCAGGCCCCGCCGTGCCCCAGAGCCCGCAGCGGGCGCCGCACAGAACGCCGGGCTCCTCCGGGTGGGCCGTGTCCGGGCGTGTGGAGCCGCGCGCCCACCGACCCCTCCCGCGGGCGGCGGGGAGAGAGCCCGCCCAGAGGCGCAGCGGGGCCGGTGGTGGTCCCCGCCCTCCCAGGGCACCGCAGGCCGCGGGTAGCAGCGGGGCGCGGGGCGCGGGGCGCGGGGCGGAGGGAGGCCCGGCGGAAACGGGCGCCCGCTCCCCACCCACAGCCGTGGAACGCCGGGGTCTCAGCTCCGCCACGGCGCGCGCCCCGAGACCCCGCAAGGGCAGTGCTGGGGACGCGGGGCCGAGACTCGAGGGCGCCCGAGGCCGGAACGGGGTGCGGGGGCGGCCCCCAGGCTCCCGGATCCCAGTGCCGGGGCTCGCGGTCGGGAAGCTGGGTGGATGAGTGAAGGGGAAAAGCGCGGTTCTAGCTGCCCGCTCAGGCTTGGGGGATGTGAACGTCGGGGTCTGCCCCTCGACCCCCCACCAGAACGCGGCTACTTCTCAGCTAAGAAGAGCTGGGGGCAGCGCACTCCCACAGAGGAAGGGAGGCGCCCGCTCCACGGAGGGCCTGCGGGGCTCCAGGGACGGGCACCCCCGTGCCAGGCAGGACCCAAGGGGTTGGTACAGGGCACGGGGAGAGGGGCCTGGGGGAAGCTGTTGACCCCATGATCCTTTTTACAAACCTGTAAATCAGAGAGAAATTAATTCAGATGCTGCAATTTTTTCTGATAAACCTCGAAACATGTAAATATCAGACCCTCTTCCTTCAGTCACTAAAACAAATGGAAAACACATTTATTAGCATAGAGATGAGTTTAATCAAATCAGCCTGAGTGCAAATTAGCCACAGGAAATGCAATGAGCTGGGAATTAATTAGCAGCATAATGATGATAAGGTGGCGTGCTGACTGCCTGGAGGCCGCTTCTCCCCACGGTCGCCGGGCTCCTGGCAGCTCAGCTTTTCCTTTGCAAGAGGCCCTGAGCGGGGACCACCGGGCAGCCCCCTGGACCCCTTGGGAGCTGCAGGGGAGAGGCTTCAGGGGGATGTCTCCCTTGGGGGGCAAGTCTGTGTTTTCTAGGGAACCCGGCCTACCCGCCCCTGGGGTGCTCGCGGCTTCCCCTCTAGGGGGACAGGGATGGGGAATGAGGCCCTGGGATGGTTTAAGGCCTTCGGGACCCCAGGAAAGGGCCTGGTCCCAGGGCAACCCAGCCCAGAGAGTGCTGGCCTGCTCTGAGGGAGGGTACCTCCCAATGTAGAGGTCCCAGTGGCCCTGGGTCCCAGCTGGGGGTGGACTTCGGTGACATGCAGCCCCCACCTGAACTGGAGGGGCCTCATCGAGGGTCCTAAACGATACTACAAATGA
Source organism: Chlorocebus sabaeus (assembly GCF_047675955.1). Lineage (NCBI taxonomy): Eukaryota > Metazoa > Chordata > Mammalia > Primates > Cercopithecidae > Chlorocebus > Chlorocebus sabaeus. The sequence goes on along the minus strand of NC_132905.1, from coordinate 1,064,980 downwards.
GATGCGCATTTCAAATCTAAGGGCAAGGCTCGGACCCTGGGTCCCGGCAGGTGGGAGTCTGGCGTCCGCCTGAGTGCCTATTCCTGCAGGAATTCCTGAGATTGCTTGGCACTTTGTGGGGTGTGGCTGGTACTGAGGTGGGCGGTTGAAATGTCCCTCAGGACTGGTCAGCTACCCTCCCAGTTGGGCTGGGTCCCCATGTTCACAGGACTCTCGGGAGGACCTGGGTGGCCTTGTGCACCCTGGGGGCTGTTGGTCCAAGGGTGCAGGGGCTCCCTGTGGGTCGGGGCTCTCTCTGGGGCCAGCTGCAGCCCCACGATGTGCCCTCCCCTCCCTGCACAGGCTGGACACACAGGGACACTTCCTCCCTGGAGGCTTCTCCAGTCCCCAGGAATCTGTCCCACACCTGTCATCAGGAAGCTTTAGAAGATCAGGACTTTTTATTTGGAGCTGCATTTTGCACGGTTTCCTCTTTTTAAAGGAGGAGACTCCGAGTCTCTGGTCACCACATCCGATTTCCCTGAAGCCTCCCCAGGGGGCCACCCCCACAGAGTTTTATATGCTAACAGTCTTTAAATTCGGAGTCCTATGGGAAGGTGGGAAAGTTAGGTATATACACCTTTTTAATGTTTTTGTTTTTGTTTTTGTTTTTCTGGTCTACTCAAAAAGTCATTGGTACCTAGGTAGCACATTTAAAGAAAGGCATACTTTGTGGCTGGGCACGGTGGCTTACACCTGCAATCCCGGCATTTTGGGAGGCTGAGGCGGACCAATCTCGCTTGAGCCCAGGAATTTGAGACCAGACTGAGTAACATAGTGAGACCGCATCTCTCCAAAGAAAACAAAAAAGTTAGCCAGGTGTGGTGGTGTGCACCTGTGGACCTAGCTACTCCGGAAGCTCAGGTGGGAGGATCACTTGTACCCAGGTGGTTGAGGCTGCAGTGAGCTGTGATCACGTCACTGCTCTCCAGGACAGAGTGAGACCCCATCTCAAAATAACAACAATAAAATAAAGGCACACTTTGAGAACAGAAGATGTTTTTGAGTGTCACCTTTTGCCATTTCCTGTGGACAGCTTATAGTGGGACCACAGGGCGGATATTGAAGTTTGATGTAACTTATGAATGGCTTAAAAAGTGGTAATTTCTTGGTATCAGAACACTGATTAAGGCAAGGCTCGGAGGAGTCAGCTTGCCTCTCTTCCACAGTGTCCACTGGGGCAGTTCAACTCTTGTCTGTGGGACCCATCTCCAAGATGGTGAGTTGTCACAGCCATCAGTTCCTCTCCATGGATGTCTTCGCAGGCAACCTGACCTCCCACGTGGCGTGGTGATGGTTCTGAAAGTGACTGCCCCAGTAGACAGGAAGTGCCAGTTCCTTAAGGCCTGGGCCTGTGGTAAAATACGCATAACACAATTTACCTTATTAGCCCTTTTAAGTGGTATTGAGTCTGTTCATAGTGTTGTGCGGTCCTCACCACTGTCCACTTCCAGAACTCTCTTCATCTTGTAAAACCAAAACTCTGTCCACATTAAACAATTCCCATCCTCCCTCCCCCAAGCCTCAGCACCCATCATTCTACTTTCTGTCTATGAATTTGACTAAGTACCTCATACCAGTGGAATCATATAGTATTTGCCTTTTTGCGACTGTCTTATTTCACTTAGTATCAAGCCCTCAAATTTCATCCACATTGTAGCATGGGTAAATTTCCTTCCTTTTTAAAGGCAGAATAATATTCCATTGCGTGGATAGACCACATTTTGTCTAGTCACTAATCCTTCAATGGATATGGGGTTCATATTAGCTGTTATGAACATGGGTTCACAGCATGCACACCTGCTATGGGTTATCTTTGAGACCCTGCTTTCAATTCTTTTGGGGGTGCACTCAGAAGTGGAATGGCTGGATCACATGGTCATTCTATTTTGAGTTTTTGAGGGAGTGCCATCCTGTTTTCCACAGTGGTGGCACCATTTTACACCCCCACCAGCCGTGCACAAGGGTTCCAGTTTCTCCACATCCTCACCAACATTTGTTATTTTCAGTTTTTTCTCACAGTAGCCATCCCAGTGGCGTGAAGCACATCGCACTGTGGTTCTGATTTGCATTTTCCTCGCAGTGAGCGATGTTTCACGTGCTTATTGGCCACATGTATGTGTTCTTTGGAGAAATGTTTATCCAAGTCCTTTACCCATTTCTGAGTTAGTTTTTTTTGTTGTTGAGTTTTAGAAGTCCTCTGTATATTACGGATATTAATTCCTTATCAGATATATGATTTGCAAATCTTTTCTCCCATTTTCTGGGTTACCTTTTTTCCCTGTTAATATTGTCTTTTGGCTGGGCATGGTCACTCTGCCTGTAATCCCAGCACTTTGGGAGGCCGAGGCAGGAGGATCACTTGAGAGTTAACAACCTGGGCAACATAGTGAGACCCTGTCTCTACAAAAACATAAAAAAAAAAAAAAAAAAAAAAAAACCTGGCACAGTGCTCCATGCCTGTAGTCCTAGCTTCTTGGGAGGCTGAGGCATGAGGATCACTTGAGCCTAGGAGTTCAAGGTTGCAATGAGCTGTAATTGTGCCACTGCACTCCAACCTGGGTGACAGAGCAAGACCCTGGTTATAAAAAAAAAAAGTCTTTTGGTACACAAAATGTTTACTTTTTATGAAGTCTAATTTGTCTGTTTTTTCTTTTGTTGCCTGTGCCTTTGGTGTTGTATCCAAGAAATCATTGCCAAATCCAGTATTATGAAGCTTTTGCCCTGTGTTTGTCTTCGTTCATTTGTGTTACTATAAAGGAATACCTGAGGCTGGGTCACTTATAGAGAAGACAGGTCTGTTTGGCTCACGGTTCTGCAGGCTACACAGAAAGCATGGCACCAGCATCTGCTTTTGGCAAGGGCCTCAGGAAGCTTCCACTCATGGTGGAAGGCGAAGGGGAGGCAAGGGAGCCAGTGCACACAGATCAGACAGCGAGAGCATGGGAGCAAGAGAGGGGAGCAGGTGCCAGGCTCTTTGCAACAATCAGTTCCTGTGGGAACTAAGAGTAAGAACTCACTCCCCCAAGAATAGCACCAAAATGTTCGTGAATGATCCACGCCACAACCCAAATACCTTCAACCAGGCCCCACCTCCGACACTGGGGATCAGATCCACATGATGCTTGGTGGGACCAAACCAACCAAATCCAACCACAGCATTTTCTTTTAAAAGTTTATGTTGAACATTTAGGCCTTTGATCCATTTTAGGTTGTTTTTGTGTATCTTGTTGGGTAAGGGCCCAACTTCATTCTTTTGCTTGTGGATGTCCAGTTTTCTCAGAAACACTTATTGAAAGGACTGTCCTTTCCCCATCAAATGGTCTTGGCACCATTGTAAAAAAAGCATTTAACCATGTATGTGAGTGTTTACATCTGGGCTCTCCATTCTATTTTATTTGGTCTGTATGTCTGATTTTATGTCAGTGCCATATTATTTTGATTACTGTAGCTTTGTTGCAAGTTTTGAAATCAGGAAGTATGAGTTCTCCAGCTCTTTTTTTTTTTCTTTTTCAAGGTTGCTTTGGTTATTCAGTGTTCCTTGAGATGCCATAGAAATTTTAGGATGGGTTTTTCTATTTCTGCAAAATATGTCACTGAGATTTTGATAGGGATTACATCAAAATCTGTAGATTGCTTTGCGTAGTATTGCCATTCTCACAATATTAAGTCAATACATGAACATGGGATATGTTTCAATTTGTTTATCTCTTCTTTAATTTATTTCAGCAATATTTTGTAGTTTTCATTGTATGTCTTTCACCTCTTTGGTTAGCTTAGGTTAATTCCTAGTATTCTTTTTTATGCTGTTATATATGGAATTGTTTTCTTAATTTCCTTTTCAGATTGCTTATTAGTGTATAAAAATGCAACTGATTTTTATCTGTTGACTTTGCATCTTGTTACTTTACTAAATTCATTTATTAGTTCCTGCAGTTTTGTGTGTGTCATCTGTAGTGTATTTTACATCTGCAAACAGAGATTTTTTTTTAGTTTGTTCTTTCTAATTTGGATGCCATTTATTTTTCTTGTCTAATTGCTCTGGATAGGACTTCCAGTACTATGTTGAATAGAAGTGGTGGAAGCAGGCATCCTTCCCTTGTTCCTGATATTAGACAAAAAGCTTTTATTATTTCACCACTGAATATGATGTTCATTGTGGGTTTCTGATATATGTATTTCATTATGTTGACGTAGTTTCATTATGTTGACATAGTTTCATTCATTCATTCATAGTTTCATTATGTTGACATAGTTTCATAGTTTGTTGAATGGTTTTTATCATGAAAGGATATTGGCTTTTGTTAAATGCTTTTTCTGTATCAATTAAGATGATCATGTGGTTTTTTTCCTTCAGTCTGTTAATGTGTATTACATTGATTGATTTTCATATGTTGAACCATCCTTGCATTCCAGGAATAAATTCCACTTGGTCCTGGAGCATAATCCTTTTAATATACTGCTGTATTTGATTTGCTAGTATTTTATTGAGGATTTTTGTATCAATGTTTATTTAAAATATTGGTCTGTATTTCATACCATTTTGGTCAGAGAAGTCATTTTGTATGATATCTGTCTTTTTAAGATCTATTGAAATTTAATTTGTAAACTAACATAGTCTATCCTAGAAATTGTTTCATGTGCACTTAAGGATGTGTAAGCTGTTGCTGTTGGGTAGAGTTTTCTGTATATATCTGTTATATCTAGTAGGTTTATTGCATTGTTTAACTCTTATGTTTCCTTATTTATCTTTTGTATGATTATTCTATTATACAGAGAGGATATTGAGGTCTGTAACTGTTACAGTATTAATAGAACTGTCTGTTTCTTCCTTCAACTCTGTCAGTGTTTTGCTTCATACATTTTGATTATCTGTTGTTAGGTGCATAAATGTTTATAATCATATCTTCTTGCTGTGTTGAACCTTTTATTAATATAGGATGCCTTTGTCTTTGCTCTTCTTTGTCTCTTTTTAAATTTTAAATTCCATTTTGTCTGATATTAGTATAGCCACCCCTACTGTGGTTACTATTTGCATGGAATATCTTTTCCATCTTTTTACTTTCAATCTATTTGTGTCTTTGGATCTAGAGTTAGTCTTTTGAAGATAGCATATAGTTGGATCATATGTTTTTATTCATTCTTTCAATCTCTGTCTTTTGACTGGAGTTGAACCCATTTAGACTTAAAGTAATTACTGATGAGGAAGGACTGGCTTCTGTCATTTTGCTATGTTTTCTATATGCCTTAGAGCATATAGAGCATATAGCATATAGTGTTATGCATATAGCATAAGCGTATATGCCTTAGACCTACATTAATGTCTTTTGTGTTTAGTTCGTATTCTAGTGAAATGTTTAAATTTCTCATTTCTTTTTGTATACTGTCTATAGCTATTTTCCTTGTGGTTACCATGGCATTACATTTAGCACATTTAATTTCTAATTTGGATTCATAGCAGCTTAACTTTGATAACATACACAAACTCTGCTTCTTTATAGCTCTGTCCCTACCCCTTTCAGTTATTAATGTCACAAAATTACATCTAAACTAATAATTATTTTAAGTGCATTCATCTCTTAAATTATGTAGAAAACAAAATGTGGAATTACAAACCAAATTTACAGTAGTGCTAGTTTTAGACTAATAACTTTTTAAAAAAATATTAGTATATTAAATCATGTAGGAAACAAAAGTGCAGTTACAAAGCATTGTGGCAATAATGCTAACTTTTATAATTGACCATGTGTTTGTCTTTATTGAGATCTTTGTTTCTTCATACAGCTTCTAGTTACTGTCTAGTGTCCTTTCATTTCATCTTGCAGGACTCCCTTTAGGATTTCTTACATGGAAGATCTAGTGATAACAAACTCCCTCAGCTTTTGTTTATCTGGGAATGTCTTAATTTCTCCCTCACTCTTGAAAGACAGTTTTGCCAGGTATAGGATTCTTGTTTGTTTGTTTGTTTTAAATTTTATTTTAGCACTTGGAATAGATTGTCTCACTGCTGTCTGGCCTCCAAAGTTTCTGATGAGAAACTGGCTTGCAATCTCATAGAGGATCCTTTGTATGTGACAAATTGCTTCTCTCTTGGTGCTTTCAAGATCCTTGCTCTTTGTCATTTTGAAAATTTGATTATAATGCGTCCTTAACTATTATAAAATTTGATAATAACTGTGTGTCTCATTGAGTTGCTCTTACTTTCAGTTTGTTGAACTTCTTGGATGTTTATATTCCTGTCTTTCATCAAACTGGGGAAATTTTCAGCCATTATTTCTTCAAATAATCTTCTCTTTTTCTCTCTCTCTTTTTCTGGGATTCCCACAATGCATATGTTGGCCCATTTGATGGTGTAAGTAGTAGCCTATGTTTGTAGCTGGGTAGTTTTCTCAGCCTGATTCCTGCCTGTTTCCATTTTGGACAGTTTCTGTTTGTTGTTGTTGTTGTTTGTTTGTTTGTTTGTATTTTAGTTCAAGTCAGTAATGCTTCCACCAGAATTATTTTAAAATGTTATGGGTTTTCTATGAATCTTATTGGGATTCATTCCATTAAACAGAGATAAACCATAGACCTCTAGGAGATGGGCTCTTCTCTATCACGGGCCCCATGAGGTGGGGACAATACCCTTGAGATCCTTTAGTTGACTGGATCTGTGAGCCACATCTAAAGATCATTAGAGGGCCCTTTGTCTATGAAGCACCACTTTAAACTTGTCTGAGGTCTTGACAATAGGTTTTATAGTCTTACACTGAATCTGATTTTGTCATGAAGCCATTTCTTAATTTGATGTGAAGGAGAAAGCTATGTCTCCAGGCGGAGGGATTAGTGAGAGTGACAAGGAATGAATGTTATCAAGTGATTCTGTTCCCCCTCAAAACACAGGAATGGGTAAAAACTGACACTTCCAGGGCTTGCTCTGAATCCCAATTTTTGCTGTGTGTGGGCTCTCTGGGGAATGGAGAGGAGCCTTCTTCTGCTGCATGTCTAATGAATGGCTTCAGTAGCTGGGTTTCCTGAAGACACTAACACCGTGTCCTGGACACGGTCCCCAGATGGGTCAGTTGCCTACAGATCTATGGGGGAGAGGAGAGAGGAGGCTGTCGTCGCCCAGCCTCTTTGGGGGGAAGAACCGCAGTGGGGACCCTGCCACTTTCCAGAAGCTTCCTCCAACCCCTGGTGTTTCTGAGGGTAGAAGAGAGGTCTTTTTGATGAAAGGTGCACAATGCTGGCTTGCCAAGACTGAAGTGGGGTTCCCCCTGTGCGCCTCTGGGTCTCCACATCCCAGTGACATGGTCGTCCGGTCCCTTTTTCAAGGATGGCCAGTTAACAACAGCTGCTCTCCCACCTGCACACATGCCGCAAGGCCTGCAGTCGAACATTTGGCCTCCCCTCCTGAACCTTCTGTCTACAACCAACTCCAGATGATTTGCCTCCAGCCCTGGGCAACCTGATACTGGATCTTGGAGCTTTGGGGGCTAAGCCCTGAGATCCTCCAGCATTTGCAGGTCCAGGAAATGGGGAGGAACTACTTAGAAGACCTCAGAATGGCAGGTGGAGGCTGCACAGGTAGGAGCAGGGTCTTGGGAGCTTTGTGAAGATATTTGGAAGCAGGACGACCAGCTGTGTCACCTGCAGAGAGACTGAGGCAGAGGGACCTGAGACTTGACCACTGGATTCAGCAGCTGGAGATCAGTGAGACCAGGCACGGGCTGCTTCCATGCACTGTAGCTTCCAGAGTCCACCTGGAGTTGAAGTGTGGAGGGCACATATGGGTGGACACAGTGGGCTGCCCAGACCCCTCTCAGCACAGGGGTTTGCTAGCAGCTCACAGCTGAGTCCCTTTCCTGGGGCCATCTTCCTGAGGGTCAGCCTCCCTCCCAGGACGTGGAGCCCTGCCTCCTGTCTCAGCTGGGACAACCCTCTCCCCTGCCCCACCCTCCAACAAAGGGTAGTGCCAGCAAGAGCCTGCCTACACTGGATTGAATGGTGTCCACCAAAACTGATGAGCTTCCCGGAACTTTGGAATGTGGCCTTATTAGGAAATAGGACCTTTGAAGATGTACTTAGTTAAGATGTTGTACTGAAATGGAGTTGTACTGAAGTGGATGGGCCCTGATCCAATCCCTGGTGTCCTCATAGGGAGAGAAGAGAGACACAGCCACAGAGGAGAAGGCCATATGAGATGGAGGCAGAGACTGGAGAGATGCAGCCACAAGCCAAGGGTGTGTGGCGCCACCGGGAACCAGGGGAGGTAAGGAACAGATTCTGTGGCGAGCCTGTGGAGGGAACCAGCCTGCCGACACCTTGGTCCTGGGCTTCTGGCCTCAGAACTCAGACCGTGAATCTGTTGTCCGAAGCCTCCTGGTTTGGTCCTTGGTTACAACAACCCCAGGACACTCAGTCCCCAGCAGCCCCTGCAGCAAATCTCAGCGTCTTTCCCCTTGTTTGCAGGGGCCCCATCTATGAACAAATGCAGACAACTCTTCCTGGAGTTTTGCACTAAAGACAAGAAGCTGGGGGCACAGTGAGGGGGACATGAGGTCAAGGGGCTGCTGCTTTGTTAGGTAGGGGAGATTGAGCACATTTGTATCCTGATGGGAATGAACAAGCAGCAGGAGCAGCTGACGGCACAGCAACCAGGGGGCCACCCCTTAAGGACAGGTGGGCCGGCTTGCCTTGGAGTGTGGGCGCTTGCTCACAGGCTGGGGGCAAGGCACAGATGCGGGAGGCACAGACGCGGTGGTGGGAGCAGCTGGGTCCATCTTCACCCAGCTCTGGGCACAGGTGGGAGACGCAGTGCATGCTTTCCCTGCAGGCTTTCTGTGCTTCGCCCCAAACCATCTCCCCAGGTCCGAGTTCCTCTGCTGGTCCAGGAGGGTCTCAGTGCAGTGGGACAAACTCATCCCTTTGGTGGATGGAGACACACTCAGTGCGGACAGAGGCTGCAAGCATCAGAAGGCGTGTCCACGCGGCAGTGTTGGTGTCATGGCCATAAGCTTGGCATTTCCTACAGACTCCGGCCTTGCATTTTCAGCAGCTAGAGCTGTTCACAGCGTTCTTCTCACAGGAGTTTTGGGAGCACAACCAGGTGGGGTGTGCTTGAAAACCTTAGGGTGAGGACCAGCACACCCACCCTCCTGGTGTCCCAGGCAAAGCTGATGGAGGGGCTGCTGTGGCTAAAATCTGAGCTCTGAGTGGTGCCTGCAGGAGCCGGAGCAGCTCCGAGAGGGAGCCTGTTCCACTTGACCCCTTTTCCTTACAGCAGATTCAGCTTCCCTGGTGTGAAATCGAGGGGCATTTCCCAGTTCTCTCCGGGAGTACAAATTTCCCTCTTGTTTCTGCCCACCTAAGGGGCTGCACTTGGACCCTGCCATGGGAAGAGGTCTGCTCCTCTCTGCCTCCTGGGGGGCCCCTCCTTGTGTGAGTCCCCTCTGAAGCCCTGCAAAACCTGGTCTGGGTCCTGAACAGCCCTGCCGAGGCCTGGCCTGTTGGACACAGGTGCTCAAAATCTACTCAGAGCACGCTGGACCTTGTGGAGTGGTTCCTGTTCCTCGGGGGCTAAAGCGAATGAGGGTGAGTGATTCCTTTAAGCATTCCTTTTGTGCTGGGCACAGGGCTAGGGGCTCAGGAACTAGGCATGGGAAACACACGCATGGTCATGGCCTCAAAGGCCAAGCTCACCATATATGGACACACATGGACAAGGGGGTCACTGACCTGGGAAGGCTGTGAGGGGCACTGGTCAGGGCAGGAAGTCCTTCCTAGAGGAAGTGATGCAACTGAGGGCCAGGTGAGAAGAAGGTAAGAAGCGCCGTTCCTCTTCTTGGGACCTTGAGTGTGGCTCTGTCCCCAGCTGTAGCAGAACAAGGTGCAATCTATGGATGTGCTGTGTGGTCTCATGTAGCCCCATCCATGGCCTGACCTTCCTGAAACCCACATACGCTGAACCACAGATGTCACTTGTGTCTAAGATCACTGGACAGAATTCGCCTCAATGGAAATGAACTACGTCCCCCAGTAATGGCACCATTGCAGTTAAACTTACGCAACTTCAGCCATAACAGCAGATAAAGGGCTAGAGACGTAGAAACCGTGGCTGGCACGAGGGAGGAGCTTAGTGAGCCGTGGGATGAAGGGATGTGGTGCCTGCAGGAGTCCGAGTGGCCAGGAGCCCTACTCTTCCCACCGTGGGACTCCTGTGGCCTCCCCACCACTCTAGCCTCCTCCTGGGGCTCCTCCAGCCCCTCTAGTTGGAAGAGGTCATCGCCCGGCAGAGACACAAAGTGTCAAAAAGCCAAGTGTGCTTTTGTTTCCTGTTTTCATCAGGTGTTTCTCTGATCCATAAGAGCCTCCTGCCCATTCACCCATCCATAGCCTCTGGGGACACCTTCAATAGTAAGAATCACTAGTGTCGGGTACTGAGCTTGAATTTGTGTACCCACCTCTGCGCTGGCACGAAGGGGCTGGCTATGTGGAAGCAGAATGTGGGGCCCTTGCTTTAAAGACCTCAGAGGCTGGTTGAAGGGATAAAACTCACACCCCCAAAATTGAGAGAAAACATCAAGGGAGCTGCTTGTGTGTGCACCGCAGCACAACCTCGCTCTCTGGGCTTCAGCACCAGGGAACCGGACAGCTCCACAAACTGTGGCCGCCGCCGCCCTTCCAGGACTCCAGCCCTCCATGGGTGCTCTCTCTTCCTGTCTCACTGTGCGCTCCATCCCTCACTTCAGCTTCCTGGTCTCACATCCCAAACACACTACCTTCGTCCAAGTCCTTGTCTCCACCAGGGCTTCCATTTGGAGTGCCTAGACAAGGGGAGAAGCAGGCATGGCTGGAGAGGGTGGTAAGCGGGGCTCCAGTGGGAAAACCAGGCATGGCACTGAGGCGGGTGGGGGAGGTGAGCCTGACACTTCTCCTCCTCCCAGCCGGACTCTCAGACTCCTTCTGGCTGTGCAGGTTGGATCTATGAACACAAGACACAGAAACACCAGCTGGAGGAGCCCAGGAGGCCCAACAGGTGAGGTTATCTACAGAACAAGCACGTCGCCCTAGTCTGTGGGTCACTGAGTGCCCAGACCAGGGCTTCAGGGGGTTCCAGCCGAGGCTTTGTGAACTGGATCCTGGGTCACCGAGTACCCACACTGGGCTCAGGGGGTTCTGGCTGAGGTTTTGTGAACTGGATCCTCCTCTTTGCATTTCAAACAGCAGAAACCATCTTAGTCCATGGGCCACTGAGTACCCGGACCAGGGCCCAGGGGGTTCCTGACAGCAGGAACGACAGGAGTCATTCAAACCCTGGAGCCCAGAGGACAGGATGGGAGCGGCCTTTGCTCCCCCACAGGCAGGCCAGGGAGGTGGACAGGCCAGGGAGGTGGACAGGCCAGGGAGGTGGACAGGCTGGGAGCCTGAAGCCTGAGCAGCCTGAGGCTCGCTCATTCTCCTGTGGTCACGCTGTTCCCAGATCCTCAACATGAGGTCAATTGTCCCATGGGGTGGGTGCCTGGTGCGTGTGGTGTCTTGGTGGCAGTCACTGCCCAGCTGGTCTTGGTGGCAGCCACTGCCTGGCTGTTCTCAGGACCCCAATCCCAGGTGAGGCCTGCAGTCCTCTTGCTCTGTGTGTGGGCCATTCAGCTCCGTGGGTGGCCACCTTGCCATGGGGCCACAGCAGCCGTTCCGGAGGCTCCCCCAGTGCCCTCCTCACCCAGGGTGGGGGTGCTCCGGGGGGTGGCCCAGCTGAGGAGTCTCACTCGCGGGAGAGGTGGCGTGTGATGAGCTGGAGCCGGCCTGCGAAGTCCGTCTGGTGGCCAGGGCTCACGGGCCTGTGTCTCCTAGACGCCCCCAGCAGGGTCTCTCTTGAAGGGACTTTGTGCCCCTGCCAGGAGAAAACAGCCCTAAGAGCTGCCTCCTGGGCATTTCCAAACATTCGTGTGCCAGTCCAGAGAGCGCCAGTTCCTTGCCCTTTTGGGTGGTTCCCAACGTGTGGGGTTGGAGCCCTGGCAGCTTCGGACCCCCAGCCGAGGGGGTCCATTCCTCATCACCAAGCCTCAGCCAGAGATGTTAAACTGGAAAACAATCATGAACCCCCGTGGGGGAAGCAGCTTCTGGTCTGGGGACAGTCATGAGCTCTGCATGCAGCTGCCCATGTCCCTTCTCGGTGCCTGGCAGGTATCAGGGCTCAACCTTGGCCTAGCCACACCCACTGCCTCTCAGGCCCACACCGCTTCCCGGAAGACACCTGTAGGCTCCGAGGCCGGCCCACACCCCTTCCCGGAAGACACCTGTAGGCTCCGAGGCCGGCCCACACCCCTTCCCGGAAGACACCTGGAGGTTTGGACGCCGGCCCATACCCATTTTTGGACACCAGAGGCTTCAACATCTGCAGCATCAGTTCCTGCTCTCTCTTCCCTCAGCATCCCACTGACCCAAAATTCCAGATCCCAAGATGGGCCAAAAACAAAACAAGAAAACAACAAAAATGCCTTTTCCAGAAAGTAGAGCGAGGAGGCCCGGAGTGAAGGTGTGAAGTGCTGTGCCCGGCACAAAGCTCATCCAGAGGGAGCGGCTCCTTCCCATCTGAAGCTCCCATTTTCCTACAGAAATGAGTTCTGACGTGCGCTCCACAGCTGCCCTCGCTCTGCTTTGCAAAGCAGGAACTCATGGTGTCTGATGAGAATCCACTCCGCGCTGGTCTGAGCTGGGACAAATCTTCATTTGTCCTCGGCCTGTCCAACCCAGCCCTTGCCCGCAGGGCATCTCAGAGCCCAGCACCTTCTCCGACGCTCTGCTGAGCCTGGAGTCACTTGGATCTCAGGAATAGCAGAGGGAGTGTGGCCACGGGGGTCTCAGCATGGAGCCAGCAAGTCCGAAGCTGGACAGGACATCTGAGCAGCAGAAGGTTGACAGTGTCCACGGGCAGACCCCGCTGGCAGAGGACCGGGGTCTCTGCCTCACCCGCTTCCACTGCCCTTGGGTGCACCTGGCCAAGGCCATCAGCAAACTGAGCCAGGCCTGTGTCCTGGTTCCCTCATGGGCTCATGGTCCTCCTGCGACCCTGCGATAGCACCCCCGTGCATGCCGCCTGCAGCCCCCAGCCGCGAACGGCGCAGCCCAGCCCAGCCCCGTGGTCACACCCTCGTCCCGCCTGGATTTGCAGCGACGTCACCTTTGCATGGTAACATTCAGGCGGCAGTGCTGTTCAGGCCTGCTGATTCCATCATTTAAAGACGCCCATTTCTTCCAAGCCAGGGATTTTATGACTCTAAGGATCAGAAGCTGTTATCCCAGCCAACCCTGGAGCACTCTATTCTGATTTTATGGTAAGCTTCACTAATAAACTGTTTAAAACGTATGCTAATTGTGTTTATTGTATTCTTTAATTATCATCTGTATCATTAAGGGTGTGCTTCTCCTGGAATCCGAGGGCCTTGCAGCCTCTCCCCGCCGTGTGTGTGTGTGTGTGTGTGTGTGTGTGTGTGTGTACCCGTGCGCGTGTCTGCGTCTCATGCGTGCCTGTGTGTGTGTGTGTTCCTACTGCACAGAACATTTACCTTTTACAAATTGGAAGAAACATCTGTGGGAGCCTGTGGTCAGTTCGGCCTTCATTTAAAGTGAGGATTTAGACAATCTCTGAGCTTTGCCGCCCTGGAAGCAGAGGCAGGAAACCACCAGATAAAACAGAACGACGCGGAGTTTCATCCTGTCATTTATTTTGAGTCTGACTACAGATCATTATTTCTCATTTTGGATTGCAGATGGTTTGAAATGCAAGTCTAGCTGCTCAACCAGGGGGCTCTAGAAAGAGGTGCCCGGCTATCACTTGAGGGGCTGTGGGAGCCCAGGACGGTCGAAGCCGCTAGGAGCTCCAGGATTGCCTGTGAGGCTGCGTGGAGACAGGGGTTTAAGGTGAATGAAGCAGCCTAGCCTTGCCCTCTGGGAATGTGCCGTGTTTAAGGCTCCCCTGGTCCTCTCCCAGGTGCCCCAGACCCTTCCCAAAGGCTGCTCTCCCTCTCACCGAGAGCCCCCTTGCCTCCGCCCACACCTCCATGGTACCTGGTCACCTGCATTCACGTCTGCAGGTCGGCCTCTCTGGGGGGACCCACACAGTGTCCTGCCTCACTTCAGCCCAGTGTTTCCATTCAGACCAGATGTCCAGCCGAGGGCGTTCTGCTCCCAGATAAGACACGTGCACCTGCCTCAACACCGTGGGCCTGTGCAGGGCCTGGCAGGAGCTGGGGGTCCTGGCACTGCTCAGGGAGGGTCCCGGGCCCTGCAGCCCCTGTGGTCCTTACCAGAATCAGGCCCTGTCTCTGTGGACCGGCCAAAAACAGGGCCCAAGCCAAGCCGCGTTCCTGCGGGTGGACGTCCACTTATTAAGAAGGCCTGTGTCCACAGGAGGCACGATTCTGGGAGTGTGTGCACACGTGTGTGCGTGTGCGTGAATCTGACACGGAACACCTCAGCTGTTCTAACAGCCTGCAGTGGGCGCCGGGGCCTTTCTAGAGGAGACCTGCGCCAGCAGAGTGCTGCCTCCCCTGCCCCAGCTGCATGCGGAGAAAGAGGGGCTGAGGGACATGAGGGGGGGATGCTGTCGGCCGGGGTGAGCCCAGCTCTGGCTGCACCAGGTGCATGACCCTGTCTGTGGCATCCGGAGCTCACTCTGATTGCCAAGTGCGAACACCGGGCTGAGTGAGGCACTGATTCCTAACGGCAGAAAAAATCGGGCCGAGAGCTCAGGAAGGGTGTGCTGACGCGTCCAAGCCCACTAGGTGAAGAGACGCAGGACCCATGAGACTCCGGGGTTGACCCTGCTGGGCCCAGGAAGCAGTGAGCAGGAAAACAAGCCTCATCTCCGTGTCTGAAGTGGCCTTCATGGTGGGGGTTCCCCACTCCCCACCCTGCGGCCCCTCCTCATGTCTGCTCCTCTGGCTGGCTGCCGCCAGGCTCCCGGGACGGGGCCTTTCTTCCTTCCGAGTTGTTTTCCAGGGACGATGCCAGGGCCCCACGGACACCTCTCCGGAATCAGCCGGGTTCCCATGGAAGGGGAAATGCCGCTCCTGCGTCCCTGCACCCTTGCCGTCTGTGTGGTGTGTCTATCCTCTATCCCGACTGGCGAGGCCGCGAGCCCACAGTTCGCTGCTGCTCCTTCACCCTCCATTGTCATTCCTCGGCCTGGTGCAGCCCAACCCCCTCCCACCTTTGTGTGGTTCCAGGCCCATGCATGACACGCATGTTCCATTTCCACGTGCTACCAGCCCCAGAGCCCATTCTGTACCACTCGTTTTTTAAATCAGTGAAGGGTGGAAAGGAGGCGGCTCTGCCCTCACAGCCTCTTGTAGCTGCTTTTCCCAGGCTTTGTCCGAATGGGCTCCAGTCACCGCCGGGGGCCCTGTGCCTGACCCCTGGGCAGCGTCCTCTTCCATTTCTTACAAAGTAGCTCCATGCCAGGGCAGCCGAATGCCCTGGAGAAATGGACAAAGGTGTGCAGAGGTTACCCCTGCCGAACAGGAGGGAGCACAGCCCCAGGTTTACCTGCTGTGCCTTCCAGGGAACCCCTTGCAACCTCAGCCTGCAGGGGCCCAGGGTGTGGGTTCTGGATTTAGACAGGCATGGGCCTCCTCGCATCAGCCATGTAGACTTGGGAGATGCATGCATGTCTGGACGTAGTTTCGTCACCTCCATATGAGAATGGCTGCAGCTCCATGATCACAGGTCAGTGAGGATGAAGCAGCCCCTGCAGGGGAAGCTTTTCCTTATAGGACCAGGCATGTGGAGGCCCCAAGCAGAGGTTGCCACTGTTCCTTTTGCTGCAATGACAAGTGTCTCCAGCACCTGGGCTGCAGCTGTGGTGTAATAGGTGAGATCAGAGCACCTGCCCAGCACCGGGCTCAGGCTCGGAGCATCCTGAGAGCGGGAGGGGTAGCGAGGCCTGCGGCGGTGTGGGTGAGGCGGCAGCACCTACAGGCTGGGGGCTCAGGCAGCCCCTGGAGCTTGCCGGGAGACGGTCCCAAGCCGGGGACCCAGAGCTGACTTGGGTTTTGCTGGCGACAGACACAGCTCATCAGGCAATTGTCACCCAGGTACCTGAGAACATGGTACTCAGGGAAGGGCACATGGGCATTAGTCAGTCTGTAAACACGCCGCAAACTCTATAGAAGCAATTGATTAGTAACTATCATGTAATTGCAGGGTAGTCACATGGTTATTTTTGCTTCGCAAATTAAAGTGTTACTATGAGATTGAACAATTAGGCAGGGTAATTATACCCTGATTCACATGCTAACTCCGAGTAGAATCATCAGGTAAACCCTAGGATGGGTAGTTACTGTACAAACATGGAGCCATTGTGACCACATAGTTATCCATTAATGGGAGAGTAGCTGGCCTCCTGTGGGATAAGCCTCCCACCACAGCTGACCTTGACTTCCCTACAAGCACAGCCAGACCCCGAGAGCAACACCAGAAGCCCAGAGGGAGGGCGCCCGGAGACCTCGCACCAGGGGACCTGCTTGATGGGGCCCGTTTTTGAGTATGAAGCACATTCTGAGAAAGTTGGTTCTTTTCCTAACACTCTGGGATTTCAGCAGGGCTGGCTGCCGGCACATTAGGGTGAGAACTGGCTGCAGAGACTGCCTCTGCCACAACCTGGCCTGCAGGCTGGGCCACCTGCACCACACCTGTGCCCCAGGCTGTTCAACTCACTTGTCACTTCGGCCTCATGGTGACCCTACAGGAAACCACAAGAGCGAGAGGCACCTGTGTGTCAGTCATGCCGCCCCCAGGCCCAGGAAAGTATCAGCATCTGGCAGGCAGGCCCCCATCCTCCTGGAACTTAGTCACTCACACACGTGCTACAATGACCCACACCTGTCCAAGATGCCGTCTGTGTCCCTGGGTGCAGGCGACCAGACAGAGGCTGGGGAGGTCGTCCCTGGGTGCAGGTGACCAGACAGAGGCTGGGGAGATTTACCCAAAGCCCCTGTTGTTTTGCAGCGCAACACTCAGCTCCCAGCTCAGTGTGCCCTCAGGACCGCAGGCCAGGCTCTCGGCCGTGTGCTGCCGGCATCTGGGACAGGGGATCTTGGTGGGGGCTGCTCTGACTGTGGCACCGTGGCAGCTTCCCCAGCCTCACCCACGGGATGGCGGTAGCATCCTCTCCCTATAATATTTAATTAGAGCAATTAAAAATATCTCCAGACACTGTCAAATGTCCCCTGGGGACAAACATTGACTGGTGATCTGGCTTTCACAGGAAAAGGTTGCCCATGCTGGGTCACGACTGGAGTATTGGCTCAAACCAAGTAGCTTCAGGAAATTGAAAAAGGGGATTGTGAGTGACTCAGGGATCTGATAAGTTTAACTATTTCCAATATACACTGGGTGCTATGAATCATTACATACATTAAACGCCAAGACCAGGAGTGCTCTGTAAGCCATCAGTGAGCTGCCAAGGCGGCGGGGGCCACATCTGGGAGCCCTCAATCACATATTCTGCTTGAGAAATGCCTGGGGGTTCAGGGGGCTGCACACAGTAGGTGCTCAGGCATGTAGTAGGTGCTCAGGCACACAGTAGGCGCTCAGGCACAGAGTAGGCGCTCAGGCACACAGTAGGCACTCAGGCATGTAGTAGATGCTCAGACACACAGTAGGTGCTCAGGCACACAGTAGGTGCTCAGGCACGCAGTAGGCGCTCAGGTACACAGTAGGCGCTTAGGCACACAGTAGGTACTCAGAATGCTCAGGCATGTAGTAGATGCTGATGCCGGGCCACTGAGACTCATAGGCCCTGTCATGAGCTAAGCATGTTTCTTAGGCCGCCCTGCCCCTGCCTTGCTTGTTTTTTTTTTTTTGTTTTGTTTTTGTTTTTTTTTTTGACAGAGTCACTCTGTCACCCAGGCTGGAGTACAGGCGCGATCTCGGCTCACTGCAACCTCCGCCTCCTGGGTTCAAGCAATTCTCCTGCCTCAGCCTCCTGAGTAGCTGGGACCACAGGCGCCGCCACCAGCATGCCTGGCTAATTTTTTTGTATTTTTAGTACAGACGAGGCTTCACTGTGTTAGCCAGGATGGTCTCAATCTCCTGACCTTGTGATCCGCCCGCCTCGGCCTCCCGAGGTGCTGGGATTACAGGCGTGAGCCACCGTGCCCAGCCCCCTGCCTTGCTTTTACAGTTCCACTGGACCCTTGGGGGAGGCATTGGCTGGGCCGCCCTCCAGGTCACTTCGTTCCCTCTGCTCAGGGCGTTCTCAAGGCCTGAGCGACACTCCGGCCATCCTTCCCTTCCCCAGGACACTTGCCCGTTCCCATCCCTAGATGTCCCAGGCCCCAGGAACCCCTCTGCCAGCCGTCCTGGCAGCCCAAGCTGCCCACCTGACACCCTCCCCACACAGCCTGGGATCCACGGAAAGGCGTGGACATGTCACCTCACCACACAGCCTGGGATCCACGGAAAGGTGCGGACGTGTCACCTCACCACACAGCCTGGGATCCACGGAAAGGCGCGGACGTGTCACCTCACCACACAGCCTGGGATCCACGGAAAGGCGCGGATGTGTCACCTCACCACACAGCCTGGGATCCACGGAAAGGCGCGGACGTGTCACCTCACCACACAGCCTGGGATCCACGGAAAGGCGCGGACGTGTCACCTCACCACACAGCCTGGGATCCACGGAAAGGCGCGGACGTGTCACCTCACCACACAGCCTGGGATCCACGGAAAGGCGCGGACGTGTCACCTCACCACACAGCCTGGGATCCACGGAAAGGCGCGGACGTGTCACCTCACCACACAGCCTGGGATCCACGGAAAGGCGCGGACGTGTCACCCTTGGGGGCCAAGGCTGCACTGACACCAGGGCCTGTTTCGAATTCAGCTTAAGGGAAGCAAAGCTGTGAGCCAGGTGAGGCTCCTTGGCCAGCTGGGGGCTCTCCTGGGACACGGCGGGGAGTTGTTGGGGAGGGCCCAGCGCCCCCTGAAATGGAGTGTTGGGACCTGAAGTAAGAGTCAGGGATACCGCCAGGCTGGCTGACAGCCCCGAGGCTGGCTTGAGTGCTGCCCTGAGGGGCTGGGTGATCCCTGCAGCCTCCGCCCCTCTCGGGCCTCGGTTAGGAGAGGGCCACGAAGGTCCTCCCAGCCGCGGCATCTGTGTCTGCCTGTGGACAGAGGCAGGGGCAGGCCTCGCCCCAGCCCGGCTTCCCTGCAACCTTGACCCCACGAGAGACCCTGGGTCGGGACATTGGTGGATGGTGCCCTGCTGTGCATCGCCAGCAGCAGCGCTCTCCTTGATTAAGCAGCACAGCAAGGTGGGTGCTGACTCGGGGTCACTCACAGACCAGAAGGCGAATTGCAGAGCCGCACCCTGTAATTTAGTCAAAATGAAAAGGACAGGAAGGAAAGGTCAATACTGTTTTAAATTAGTCTAACTGCTCCTTTATGTAGAGGACACTCTCGCTCCGAAGGACTGGCAATTTAGCAGTTGGGGATAAAAGGTCAAGCTTCTCGGCCCTAGGGCAGGTAATAAAAGCCAGTGAAATTTTTGGAACTCACACTTGCAGGTTGTCAATTCTGGCTTTTTTGTACAAATTAGTCAACTCAAAGGCTTGAAGAGAAGGCCGTGCAAACCTCACTGGCAAGCCAGGTGGGCCAGGTGGGATCACCCATTCAGGCATGGGGAGGGGAAGGCCTGGGGCTGTGGTTGGGGAGATGGCCAGGTCTTGGCCCGCTCCATCCAGTTTCCTGCAGACTGGACCCCAGGCCCTCCTCACAGAGCACCCCACAGAAGGGCTGCCCCAAAGGGAGGCACTGCAGAGGGTGCCCCAGGTGTCCCCTTGCATTTGGGGTGTGCAAATCTGATCCTTGGCTGCATGAGCGGACAGAAACTGAACAACACTGTTCAATGTGCAGCACCCACTCCTGGCCACCCACACCGGACGCCTTCACCCCCAGTCTGGGATTTCTGGAGAAGGGGAGCCAGGGGCGGCTCCCTTCTCCCCGCAGGCTTGCAGGGCGCCTCCCGACCTGTGCTGCAGCTCCTGGCTCCTGTGGGCACCCAGGTTCCTGGAGCTGTATGGGAGACACAGAAGTGGGGGCACCTCTGCAGCACCCACATCCTGCTGACGCCATGCACGTGAGTGTGCATGTGGGGCGGGGCTGCACCAGGAAGGCAAAAATCCCAAATGTCAGCACCCCGTGATTTGAGTTCAGACAAAGCCTTCCCTGGCGCTGTCCTCGGCCCACTTCCCTATGGTCCCAATGTCCCTGCAGCTTTGAAATGGCTCGGATGTGGGGCAGGAGGGCTGGGTGGATGCTGATCTGAGGCCGAGGTTGAGGGACTCCGGTGCCCCCAGTGCTGATCCGGCTGCTGCCCCGGGTGGGGTTTCGAGGCTGCGGCAACGGAGCCGGTGGGACGCGCTCCTGATGCCAGACCCAGGGGGAAGAGCTGCCCCTGCTGCAAGGTCTGCGCCACGATGGCCGCCAGAGCGAAAATGTGAAGGAGAGAAGAGCTCTCGGGGCCTCCCAGGGAGGGTCAGCAGTGTGTGGCTTGCTAAGCACCCTCCTTTCTGATCCTGCCCTGAGCAGCTCCCTGGGACTTTTGTTGGTCAAAGCTTCAGCTGTGGTCAGAGGATCTGACGCTGCCATCAAAGTGCAGCTGCTGCCGTGTGGCTGCAGAGGTGGTTTCTGGAACAGACGGGCCCAGCCCTGCAAGGTGGGCTGGCTCTTTGGCTCCCGAGAGCACCATGGTGCAGTGCTGACCTGCGTCCACATGGCCCAGCCACCCGGTCAGCTCGCCTGCTTCTTACATTGCTGACCCACAAATAGAACCCAGACCCAGATCTGTTTTCTCCGCCTCCTGCCCTCCTCGCCCCTGCATTTCTGGTCCCACAGAAGCTGTCATGGGTGCCGTGTACCCCATAGGGCAGGAGAGAAAGGTGTGTTCAGAAGCAATCTTGGGAAACGGGGAACAGAGGATGTGGTCAGAGCTGAGCTCCGGACCGCCAGAGCCCCGGTCTGACTGCTTCCTTATGGCACGAGGTCGGTAGATGGGAGGCCACACTCTTTACCTAACATCCAGGACACAGGAAAAGGATGGAAACAGAAAAAAACACATAAATAAATTCAAGATGCATTTTAAAGAACATGAAAAAAATTTTAAAGGACTGCTAATTGTCTAACATTTTGTTAATTCAATCAGGCTTGTAATTTAAAAATGCTTTGCCTTTTACTGAAAAAGAAATTAATTATAATTTCTTACTGAATCAGGGGACAGAATTTGGGATTAGGTGGTTCCCTGAGAAGGTCTTCTTACAGTTACACTCCAATGCCCTGTGGCCAAAGGAGCTTCCATCCCCCTCTTTATGAGGGCTGTGGTGGCCGGAGAACTCAGATGCCTCTGAAAAATCGCAAGCTGGCTGGGCACGGTGACTCACCTCTGTATTCCAGCACTTTAGGAGGCTGAGGCAGGCAGATCACCTGAGCTCAGGAGTTTGAAATCATCCTGTCCAACACAGTGAAACCCCATCTGTACTAAAAATATAAAAATTAGCTGGGCGTGGTGGCACGGGTCTGTAATCCCAGCTACCCGGGAGGCTGAGGCAGAAGAATCACTTGAACTTGGGAGATGGAGGTTTCAGTGAGCCAAGATGGCGCCATTGCACTCCAGCCGGGGAGACAGAGCAAGACTTCGTCTCAAAAAAATAAAAAAATAAAAAAATCGCAAGTTGCACCCAGGTGTGGATCTGGAGGGAGCCTCCTTGGAAGACTTGGCTGGTGACTCCACCCTCGGTTCAAGCTCACGGCCGTCCTTCCCTGCGCACACACAGGAGCTCTCCAGGAATGTTTGGAATATCCCAGGGCTGCTGTCTCCTGGCTGCCTGGCCTCTGTGAGCCACACTCCAGCCTGGAGGCCGAGACGGCCGCTCTGGAGACAAGAACTTCCCCTGGTCTGAGGTTCCGAAGGAGAGCCCCCAAGGCGCGGGGAGGGGAGGGTGCCTCACCCCCAGGCTGCGTTGCTCCGAGGCCTGGCTGGCACCAGCACACACAGGCTTCTCTAGGAAATAAGTCCACACTCAGTGTGGCAGCGGCAAAGTGCTTTTCTCAGCTGCCTGCTTTCCTCCAGAGAGCAAACTAGTGCCTGACTGTCCGGTTCTCCCTGAATCAACACTCACCGAAAGGAGCTGGTGGAAGGGCCCGTGAGCGACAAACAGTCGCAAACCAGACCCCAGAGTCTCGGGAGCTGGGGGCTCCGGGTGGCCCAGGGGTTGTTAATGGGTACCGTTTCCAGTCCAGGCCGGCTGTGGTGGGGCTCCGACCCATCCAGACACTGGGAGCCAGTCACCCCCAGAATAACGAGCTGGGCCTCGAGTTCCAAGTCATCTCTGAGCAGCCGTGCATCAGCACCACCGTCTGTGGCCACGCGGCGCCGGCCTGCCTCCATCTCCTTCTCGCCGCACCCCAGGTCAGGGGCTAAAGGACAATTCAGAGCCTGCTGCCTGCAGGGAAAGCATCTCCCGAGTGCCGCAAGTCTCTGAGCAATTCGAAACCCCCCAGACATAGCTTCTGCTTTTTGAAATCTGTTCATTCGTTTAGCCCCAGGGGACCTCATCCCTGCATGTCCACACTGGGCATCCTGAGGAAGTGGCGGGGGAACCGCACCTCCATTCCTCCAACTCAGAAACCCTCCTCTGCACCGGCAGCTCTGGGCCCACACAAAGAGTGCAGCATGGCGATCCTGCGGCTGAGACACAGGGTGTCTGGCAGCATTTGGATGGATTCTGCAATACTTGATACAGACTTACACTGAAAAATCAGTCACCGCTTCTCCAAACTTCCTGTTGAGCTGGGCGCCCTGTGTTTTTGTTTGCTGCGTTTTTGGTTTTTGCATCTGGGCACCCTAAGCATAATCTCAAGTTACAAAGTCAGGCCCTGCAGACCCATTGGAGGCAGAAGGGGGCCCCCTAAACATGCCCACCTCCCAGTGCACAGAAACGGAACACATGGGCTCCCTGGCCAGGGGGTCTGAGGGTGGCAGCTGGAATTGAGGCTGCCAGTCAGCCACCTGACATGGAGAGGTGACCCTGGATTATCTGGGGGGACCCAGTGGAATCTCGGGGCCCTTCAACATAGAGGCGGAGGGCAGAGCAGGTCTCAGCGACAAGACACCGCTGGCTCTGAAGACGGAGGATGGGCCTGAGGGCCAAGGGATTTGGGCACCTCAGGAAGCTGGAAAGGAGGAAATGGCTTCTCCTCTGGAGCCTCCAGAAGGAACCAACCCTCCCGAGACCTGATGTAGCCCAGGGAGACCATTTTAGACGTCTAACCTGCACAACTGGAAGCTAAGTGTTCTCTTTATAAAAAAGTGTCATGAGTACATAGAGGGTGTAGCTATTTATGGGGTCCATGAGATATTTTGATATAGGCATCCAATGTGTAATAATCACATCAGGGGAAATGGGGTGAAGCCACTATGTTTGTGATAATTTTTTAGAGCAGCCATAAAAAATATATGTAAATAGGACCCAGTTAAATAACATATATTTTTGGCTTCTGCTGTGTAGAAACTTACACATGATTTGGGGAGTTGTGAAGGCCTGATTTGATTTTGTTTGTTGTTTGCTTGCTTTTGGGCCTGGTGCTCTGGGCGGGCAGGTGTTTAATTGAACCTGGCCCCTTGCTTGTTCACGTGTTGAGTGAAGGCAGCCTCCAGGTTCTGGGAGCTTCCGAGTGAGCATCACGCCTCACGGCTGCAGGTCAGAGAACAATTTGAGGCCCAGAGACCCCTCGGACGTAGCTTCTGCTTTTCAGAATCTGTTCATTTATTTAGCCCCAGGGGACCTCATCCCTGAATGTCCACACCAGACATCAGACCTGGTTGCAGACCCGGTGGTTCTAGGACGCAGCAGTGTAGACCGGTGAAGGAGTGGCCAGGGCCTGAGTGAAGCTGGGGCGGCAGAAGCAGCTTTTGATATTTATTTTCTGCTGAGTCTTGCCAGCTTTTACTTTAGAAGTTCCTTCCTGAGGAAGAAAGTGGTCACTTAAATGGCATAAAAAATAATGCACCAGGCAGGGGACCCCTGAGACCCTGGGGCTGGGCTCTGGTTGGGGGCCTCACACGGAGGAGGAGGAATGAGACTCTCAAGGAGGCCAAGGTCCCAGGTCTTGGGCTACCGGAGGCTCTGGGGCCTCTGCCTTTCCCCAGGAGCAAGGAAGGAAGGAATGTACAGCAGCAGGGCCGTGGACGCAGGGCAGCCCCAGGAACAATGGGTTGGTCACGCTCTCCGGCCTCCACCTTGCTGGAGGTCCTCTTGTCCCAGGGCAATCCCAGCCTGCTGCCCGCTGCCTGCTTCTCCTGCACTGGAGGCCTCCAGGTCCAGAATAGTTGCTCGGGGCCAGCATTTGCATCCACCTCTCCACACGTTAGAAAACTTGGGCTTTGTTTTGTAGCCTGCTGGTTCCGCTCAGCAAATAGAATTGTACATAATTGTGGAGGGGCCCTACACGGAGGCCCAGCCCGGGAGACCCACGAGGGGCTCAGGAACACGGCTTCTCCCTCTGCCTCCTGGTTTCTGTCTCCAACCATGTCTCTCCAAGCCAGTCAGTCCTGCGTGGCCACAGTGGGGACGGGCTGCACCAGGGGCCTGCCCTGCTGTGCTCGCCTCTGCCTGCACTGGGCTCTGCCTGAGAAGAGGCCCGGGGTTGGGCTCTGTGGTGCCCACTCTCAGGTGGGGTTGCGGGAGGCCTGCTGGGCCCCACGGGGATCAGTGTGATGAGCGTGACTGGCGGGTGTACGGGCCTAGGATGAGCAGAGGGACCCAGCAGAGCCACGACCCCAAGCCCAGGGCCCCTGTTGACCCCAAAGCCAGTGTGGCGACCGTGGCTGGGACCCTGACGGGGGCGGCACTGGCGTGAGGTCTGACACCTGCCAAGTTCCCGCGAGCTGCCCCTCGATGACGCTCGCGCTCTAGTTCTGTCCCAGGGAACCCGGAGGTCAGGATGGGCATCCCCCTGCTTAAGGGGCAGCTGAGGCCAGGGCGGGCCGGGGCGGAACGGCGGGCTGCAGGCAGGAAGCCCATGGAGCTCAGATCTGCTCCAGGTCACGACCCGTGCCAGGTTTGGGGTCCACATCCCCAGACACAGGTGGCGGCAGGTTCCCCTCAGACCGTCCACCTGTTCTTTGGCCAAGCCGGGGCCCTCACAGCAGGCTGCTCAGTTCAAGGCCGCCCCTGGGCAGCCAGGCTGGGACCCTCGCCCGCTCCCTGGAGGCACATCCGCCCGCCGCCGGGGTCATGGGGGAGGGATTAGAAACCACTCAACAGAACGTCGAGAAGGCAAGCGGGGTGGGGATGGGGTGGGAAGGGGACAGGCCCTTCCCGACACGTGGGGACACGTGTGGCCGTGAGGTGACGCCTCGGCCTCTGAGGCTGGCGATGGGCTGGATTCAGACACAGCTGGGGTCACTCACCCTCCACGTTGGGCTTGAGGGGGGAGGGGGCAGGGCCTGCTAAATCATGGTTGATGATAGGCTGGATTCGGACACAGCTCCAGCCACTCACTCCCCGCGTCAGGCTTGAGAGGTGGGGGGGGGGGGGGGGCGGGGGCCTGCTAAATCCCGGCTGATGATAGGCTGGACTCGGACACAGCTGGAGTCACTCACCCTCCACGTTGGGCTTGAGGGGGAGGGGGGCGGGGCCTGCTAAATCCTGGCTGATGATAGGCTGGATTCGGACACAGCTTGAGCCACTCACCCTCCACGTCCCCCCTTAGGAGGGGGGCGGGGCCTGCTAAATCCCCAGTGCCCAGGTCCCAGGGGCATCCCATCCACAGCCTCAAGGTCCCTGGCTTCCCCTGGGGATGGGGCTGTGGCACCTGTGTCCTCCCAGTTCCCAGGTCCCGTTGATACACACGCGGGGGTACCTGGGGAAGTTTCCTAACTCCCCTTCCTCTGAAGGCCAGGCCGGGGAGAATGAATTCTCCAAGCACCTACCCTTGCTGTACCACCGCAGGTTAGAGAATGTGAACGGAGCTGCTTGGCTGCACACCTTGGGGTGGGTGTCACCCTCTTTTTAGCCTCAGTTTCACCATCTGTGCAGTGGGTACCAGAGGGGACTTTGCACAGAGGCTGTGCATCCCTTCCTCCTGAGTAGCTGGGATTACAGGCGCCCGCCACCACGCCTGGCTAATTTTTTGTATTTTTAGTAGAGACGGTTTCCCCATGTTGGCCAGGCTGGTCTCGAACTCCTGACTTCGTGATCCGCCTGCCTCGGCCTCCCAAAGTGCTGGGATTACAGGCGTGAGCCACCACGCCCGGCCTGAGTCTGTGCATTCCCTAACAGAGAGGGGATGTCTGGCTGTCCCACAAAACACAGCAGCTCTGAGCATGTCTAAGGTCAGCCTCTCCCTGCCTTCCTTTTCTCCCTGATCCAATTTATGTGGCTTCCAGTCAGCCCCTTCTCCTGGCTCTTACTTAGGAATGCACATCTACCCCCAATCCCAGCACACACTGGAACCCCCAAGGTCCCACCCAACTGAAAGCCATGTGGCTGGTGCAGTGAGCGCTGGATAGATGGATGATGATGGATGATGGATGGATGATGGACAGATGGAGGAATACATGATGGATGAATGAATAAATAGATTAATGGATGAATTGAGTGGATAGATGAATTGATGGAAGGTGGATGGATAAATGAATGAATGATGGATTAATAGATTAATAGATGAATGAATGAGTGGGTGGATGGATAGATGAGTGAATGCATGGATGAATCATGGATGATGGATAAACGGATGACGGATGGATGGATGACAGATGAATGGATGGATAGATGGATGAATGAATGGGTGAATGAAAGAATGGATGGATGACAGGCTCTCCATGAGCTACTCTGCTCTCCTCCAGGGCCTCCTGCTCACTGGCCCCTGTATCTCACATCCTACTTCCAGTTTCATGGAGACAAGAGTGTCCTCCCCAACCCAAGTTCTCACCCCTATCCCTTCCTCTCTCAGACCCACCTGGAAGAGCTGCTTCTCTTGTAGAAGTCCCCCATCCCAGGGAGATACCTTGTCTTTCCCCTCAGGAAGGCACCTGGTCCTTCCCCCTCCCTTCCCTCCTGGGAGACACCTGGCCCTTCACCTCCCCATCACCTTCACCTCACATCAAGGCAGCTCCCTCAGTATTTTCCACAGACCTTGGTTCTCTCCCGTGACGTTCATTCCCTCCCATTCCCACAGACATTCTTCTGTGTCCAGCCCAGACAGAAGGAGGTGCCCCCCTGCTGATGGATGCTGATGGTTGCCTGCATGTACACGTATGACGGAGAAATGGATGGAGGTGTCCGTGTGCAGCAGGCATGTGGCATGACCTCGGAAGAGGGAACAGGATGGGATGTCCCCCAAAGTGCCCATGAGGACCCTCCCTGGGCAGCTGGATTCCGGGCCACCTTGGGT